>NC_143578.1:19002974-19327260 GCF_048544385.1 Mastigoproctus giganteus | reverse complement strand
TTCAATAAATATCAATTCTATCACAGCAATGGACCTATTAAAAGATTGCCTTTTTCTTATTATATTTTTGAAAATTTCTTCAAGATATTCATACTTCAGCTTCTATTGTTAAACTACTGTCTAATACCAGTATTCCAATTACACTATAAAACAGAAGTATTCAAGAACTAAAGAATAAGCTTATTTCAGGCAAATTGTTAGTTAAGGAAATATTGCAGGATGATGTACGCGTGTGGCACAGAGGTATGAATGGAGCTGCAAGAGGTTGATGTAAAATTTATATTTATATGGCTCACTGAAATGAGGACAGCGAAAGGCAAGAGTTAGAATAAGATGGACTTCATATCTCCAATATTCCCAAGAAGACTTACTCTATTATATGATTAAAATAGTGTAAAGCGTTGTAGTATTTCTATAGATTCCTCCTAATTTTTGTAATGTAAACTTGTATCAGCAATTCCTCTATATTACTTCGCAGTGGAACTTCAAAACTTGAGAAAGGTTTCCCATCACCTCTTTAGATTCCTATTCTCCTTATATGTGGGGAACAGAAATTATTTAAAATAAATAATTAGTTTTAATCCCAATCGAGTTTAAGCATAATAGTACAGTTTAAGCTTAAACATATAAACGAAGTTACTATTTAACAGATATTTATTTAAAGTATACCCAGTAAAATAAAATAAAATAAAATATTTCCAGAAGCTTTCGGAACTCGTGTCCCTTTCTCAACTGACAGAATTTTTAAATACATTACAAGCAAAGTGTGGCACGTTACTCATTCGTCATTGTTGTAGCACGGACGTGTGCTGCCTTGCGCCAGTGATCATCCATCAATAAAACGGTTGTCTCCAGGATTGGATGTATACGCATGCCTTTCTGGCGATTTAATGCCTTAGGGTTGTTCATTATGTTTAGTGACTCTAGCCATAGGCGGTGGCGAAAGTGTCGCGCGTGGTCCACTATCTCAAAGTCGCGCTTGGGGTCAAGATCGTGGTTGGTAGCCCAAAAAAATTATTTTATTTTACTAAAATTATTTTATTTTATTTTACTGGGTATACTTTAAATAAATATCTGTTAAACTATGGACCCCAGTACTCCAGGCCCATTTGTCACTATTCGATCACTTTATGGCCATAATACCTACAACGATTGTGCACAGTTGCAAAAGTGCTTCCTCTCAATAGCTCGCTACAGGCAACATTTACGCTTCGCCCACAGATGCAAAAGCAATCGAATTATACCTAAAGGGTTCCGATACAAAGCCCCGTTCCACAACTCTCATATGGATCGTGCCTGCTTTAACTTCAGCCTGCGCACGTTAAATTTATGGATATCCCATCTCCACCGTGAAATCAGGAACGCTGACTACAACAAGTCCAGACTGTTACAACATATACAAGGTAAGGTCTCGCCTATTGTATTTACAAACCTTATACATACCATCTGCCATCGGGCTAGTCAGACCTCGGATACCTACCGTTTACGCCAACAGCGCAAGTTCATAAACTTGAGCATAGAAACTAACTCCTTAAAGACGAACACTCGTTCAGACGACACGACTTCTTTCGTCTTGAATCTAAGTAACAAACAACTGTCCAACGAGCAGCTGAGTGTTTTATCAAACGGTGTGAAATTCGCCGTTATACCATCGAAACCTCCCATCACACAGCTCGCTATGGGCATAGAAGCCAGTATTACCAACCTTCCCGAAGAAACTGCCAACGAGATCCGATTCAAGACTGCCGCAGTCCTCCGCAACACTCGAAAAACGTGCTCAAACCTCAACCACCGCCAACGTGCCGCCCTGTCATCTATAAGAAAAGACAACTCCATCGTTGTACTTCCTGCGGATAAAGGGCGCCGGACTGTTGTGCTGGACCGATCAGCCTACCGAGAGAAAGCCTTGGCCCTATTACTCGATCCTAACGTATATGAACCTCTACCTGATCCTCCCGTTAAAGTCTTGAAACGTCTGGAAGCAAATGTTAATAAACTTGTCCACGCATGGCTTAAAGATAAGAAGATCCCGACCGCGACTCACCATCTTCTGCGTGCTGCTGGCTGCCAACTACCACAATTCTACGGATTACCAAAGATCCATAAACCGGGTATTCCTCTCAGACCTATAGTGTCTTGCTGCAGTGCCCCAACGTATGAACTGTCCAAACACATCGCGAGGCTCCTCTCGCCTCTTATAGGTAATACATCTCACACCGTTAAAAACAGCAGTGAATTCATTAACACCATTAAGGACATTTCAATCCCTGATAACTCTGTCATGGCATCATTTGACGTGGTTTCTTTATTCACCTCGATTCCCGTCCAACAGGCCGTGCACTGCGCCAGAAGGCTCCTTGAGAGCGACTTAAGCCTCCAATCCAGGACGTCACTATCCACTGATGACATCTGTACCGCCCTCAACCTATGCCTCTCTAGCAGCATCTTCACCTTTGAAGACTCACTCTACAAACAAGTACATGGCACTGCTATGGGTGCCCCTGTCAGTTCCGTAGTAGCTAACATCGCCATGGAAGATCTGGAGAAGCAGATACACCAGAACCCACCTACACCTATTACAACGTGGTGTAGATATGTCGACGATATTTTTACCATAATACCACGTGGTTCTGAAACGGTACTACTAGAATACCTCAACTCTCTATCCAATTTCATCAAGTTTACCGTAGAATCAGAGGTGGACGGTTCGCTCCCGTTTCTGGACGTGCTAGTGCATCGCGTAGGCCCACATCTAGAGACCTCAGTATACCGCAAACCCATGTGGTGCGGTCAATTCACCAACTACGGGTCCGGCCACGCTCCAAGCCATCTCAATAGCACTGCCCGCACCCTGTTCTCCAGGGCCTGGAGCCATTCCAGCACCGACACAATTAGACGTAACGAGATCTCCCGTGTGAAGGCGGACTTAACCAGATGCGGTTATCCATCCCATGTACTAAACAGATGCTTGTTACAGGCACAAGAACTTACTTCCAACCCAAGACCTCCGAAGCAAGTCGGCATATCATCCGCCTACATTCCGTACTATCCAGGAGTGTCAGGACGTATCTCGAAGATCCTGAGAAGTTACAACATAAAATGTGTACAATTACCAGGTAGGAACCTACGTTCACTTGTCTCCAGTGTGAAGACCCCTGTCACACCTGTCTTACGCAGCAATGTAGTGTACCGTATCACCTGTAGGGCCTGTAACAGTTGCTACGTAGGTGAGACATCGAGACGTCTCCAGGATCGCCTCACGGAACACGACAGAGCAATCCGGCTTGCCGAAACTGACCAGTCCGCGCTTGCAGAACATTTTTGGGCTACCAACCACGATCTTGACCCCAAGCGCGACTTTGAGATAGTGGACCACGCGCGACACTTTCGCCACCGCCTATGGCTAGAGTCACTAAACATAATGAACAACCCTAAGGCATTAAATCGCCAGAAAGGCATGCGTATACATCCAATCCTGGAGACAACCGTTTTATTGATGGATGATCACTGGCGCAAGGCAGCACACGTCCGTGCTACAACAATGACGAATGAGTAACGTGCCACACTTTGCTTGTAATGTATTCAAAAATTCTGTCAGTTGAGAAAGGGACACGAGTTCCGAAAGCTTCTGGAAATATTTTATTTTATTTTATTTTACTGGGTATACTTTAAATAAATATCTGTTAAACTATGGACCCCAGTACTCCAGGCCCATTTGTCACTGAAGTTACTATTATTTTTAAGTGAACATAAATTTGTTTTCTTTAGTATAACATTTGTTTCATTTAAGCAATTTAAGAAGAGAAAAAAACCAATTTTTTTCTGTGTCAATTATATCTTATACATCTCTGTTTTCTAATTTGTCTGACAATAAACATAACAGTGATCATATAAGCGACCATTTCTGAGTTGAATATCATTAATTGTTGATTCTAGCCAGATTTCTGGGAGACCACGAAATGACTCATAAAATATTTTTCTCCAAAGTAATGATTAAACTCTTTAGCTGCACATTGGACCGTATTACATAAGAAAATTATATGCAATTCCTAATGTAAGATTAATGATTGGCAATGTTATGCCATTATTATATGATTTATAATTGATTTCCTTTAATGACAGAAAAATAGCATGATGATAAAATCCACTCTGGTATTACAACGAGAAGTAAATTCGCTTCATGTAAGTGGTTACAAAATATGAACCCAAATTATATAATTTTATTGAAGGCCAAATTTTAGTCTACATACGGAGACCAATTTTGTTTTATTGGAGTAGTTCTAATCAATACCCATCTTTATCCATCAGTATTGTCACCTTTATTAAAATCTGATGGTTTTATTTTACTATCGGTTACAGATAAAGCCGACATACAAACTCCAACTTTCGATACCTAGGAATAAACATGCTCCGTTCCAGACATCCACCAATCCTGATGGCCAAAACATCGCAATAAGCTAATTTCAACCTTCTGGATACCTGGACGCAAGAGTAGTATTAGTATTATTAGTATTAGTAACGGCCGCATGGTGCAAGAAAGCCTATGGCTTATGCTGCACCAGCCAAAAAAAAAAAAAAAATCCGAACAAAACAATGATAAAAACAAAAAAGAAATAAATAAATAAATAACTAAATAATAATAATTAATAAATAAAAAATAAATAAAAAGGAAATTAAACCTATCATCCTATGCGCTTCCCTTACCCGAAAGTACTATCCAGATGACCTTTGAATTTCCCCAAACTGTCGGCCTCTACCACCCATGAAGGCAACTTATTCCAGTAATTTATAACTCGCTGGCTAAAATAAAACTTCCTTCAGTCCAATCTAAACATTTCCCCCCGTAACTTGAATTTATGTCCCCTAGTTCTAGCATCATTTATAATCTTGAAAATTTTGTCCTCATTCATTTTACTGATGCCTCTCAGAGCCTTAAACACCTCAATCAAATCTCCTCTAAGGTGTCTAGTTTCCAAACTCTGCAACCCACATATTCGAAGTCTTTCTTCATAAGGACGCCGATCTTTGCAGATCTCACCAGGCGAGTTACCCTTCTTTGCACCCTTTCAAGAAGCTCGATGTCTTTCTTCAGGTGCGGTCTCCATACTTGAACACAGTATTCCAAGTGTGGTCTAACATACGCCTTATATAATGGGATTATCACGTCCCTATCTCTACTTGCAAAAGTTCGATAGATCATCGATAGGACACCATGGGCCTTCCTTGCAACCTGTTTACAATGCTCAGAGAATTTCATGTCTGACCGTATCGTAACACCCAAGTCCCTTTCCTCCAGTACTGGGTTTAGTTGAATTCCACCAAGTGAATAAGTTTTTTTTGGGATTACTGTTTCCCAGGTTTGTTGGATTAAAGCACAGCTGCCATTTTTCTGACCATTCCTGAAGTCTATCTAGGTCTCTCTGAAGAAGCTCAGCTTGACAGTGATCATTAACTACTCTCCCAATTTTAACATCATCTGCAAATTTAGACATCACGCCCTCTATCCCTTCATCAATGTCGTTTATGAAAATTAAAAACAACAGTGGTCCTAATACTGATCCTTGGGGAACCCCACTTCTTACATCAACCCAATCTGAGGAATAGCCATTTATCACAACCCTTTGCCTCCTGCCCTGAAGCCATCCTTCTATCCATCTAAGGATTTTACCAGTGATTCCAACCTGTTCCAGCTTATAAAGCAACCGCTCATGTGGGACTGAGTCAAAAGCTTTGCTGAAATCTAAATAAACAATGTCGAAATTATTCCCTAAATCCAGCTCGTGAGTGACCCTTTCGAAATAGCGAACCAGATTTGTTAAACATGATTTTCCCTTTACGAAACCATGCTGAGTATCCTTGAGAATTTCAATTCGATCCAAATGATCCTGAATTCCACCCTTGATCATTGCCTCCATGATTTTCCCTACTACTGAAGTCAGACTGACAGGTCGATAATTTCCAACTTCACTTTTAGAGCCACCCTAGTGTATGGGAGATACATTTGCACTTTTCCAATCCAGGGGATCTCCCCAGAGTCTAGTGATGCTCGCATAATTAGCCTCAATGGTTCAATGCACTCGCTTGCCGCCTCTCTTAAGATTATAGGGTATATTCCATCAACTCCAGGAGCTTTACTGGTCTGTAGGCTCGAAAGTTTTTTCATTAAATAATCCTGCGAAATTTCAATATCATTAATTACATATTTTTTAACTTCGCTCCCACAATTTCCCTTTGCCACAAAAGGCTTTTCATTTGTAAATATCGATGCAAAATAACTGTTGAGTTCATCTGCAACGGCAGCTGGTGTATTCATTACTATCCCCTTTCCCTTACCTAAAGGTCCGATCTGGTTTGTCCTGCTCTTCTTGGCATTTATATATGTGAAGAATTCTTTATCCCCCCTCTTTGCTCTGTTTGCTAGTGATTTCTCATAAACTGCCTTTGCCTGTCGAACCTTTTCTGTGGCTCTATTACACATCACCTTGTAGCTGTTATAGGCTCCAGTACTTTTTATTGTTCTGTAACGTTTCCATGCCACCTTTTTCTGCTCAAGTAATGCGGCAACTTCACTATTCATCCAACTTGGAACCCTCCTCGTGGAGTATTTTTTAATGGTATATACGCATTCAAGGCATCTTGTGATTAATGTTTTAAAAGCGTACCACAGTTCAATTGTATTCATTCTCTGCGCGATATCTACCCACTTAATAGAGGTCATGTAGTACCTTAAGGCATCGTAATTTCCTTTTCTGAAATTTAAACCCATTCCTTTGCCTTTTACTTCTGCTACCTCTCTCGTCATCATCCAGCGTAGAACTCCGTGATCACTTCCTGCTGGTTCCTCTACTGTCAGCCCTGTTATGTCATCTGATTCATGTGTGATGATGAGGTCTAGGATATTCTTTTCTCTAGTACTTTCCCTGACATGTTGATACAAATAACAGTCATCTAGTTGATTTAAAAATTTTGTTCCCCATGTCGAGTTTCCTTCCCATTTACTCCAATCAATTAGAGGCAAATTGAAATCACCCATAATAAGGCATTGACGCTTACTTGCCCATTACATTTGCATGTAGAGGCTTTTGTCATAATCTTCACAATCACCTGGTCTGTAGATTACTCCTACTCGCATTATACCTTTCTTTCCAACTATCTCACACCATACAGACTCTACACTAGCATGTGAAACGTCTGAATCCGGGAAAGCTATCGTCGCACTCAGGCTGCTTCTGATAAGAAGCATTACCCCACCACCCCTTCTATCTAACCTATCCTTCCTAAATACATTATACAAGTAGCTACAAAACTCCCCTCATCGATGTCGTACCATGCCTTGTATTTCTGAAACACCGCCTGGTTTTCATCAGCCTCGTAGGACATGGCTAGCATTAAACATGGCTCGAATGCGCCACGGTAGATGTGCAGACTACTCCATATGTGGGGTAAAATTGCTTCCCGGAATTGCGACTGCGGAACCGATAGACAGACCATCCAATACATAATAGAGGACTGTGCCTAAGAAGGAAACTCTGGGGACTTCCTGATGGCAATCGATGCGGCAATTGATTATTTAAATAAGTTAAATATCCATCTGTGATTCTTGTTCTATTTAATTTAATTTTTTACTTAATTTTGTTACCTATCATTCTTGAGTCATACCATTTGATTCCATGTGTACTGTACAAGCCATACGATAAATAAATAAAGCCGTCGTACTAGCAGCCCACTTTTGTTCTAACCCTTGTATTGGTGATATTGGCAAATTACTTTCTGTAATTCCCAGTAACCACTGAATGTCTCCTGTGTTCTTCCGTTTAAAGAATATCAGAACAATTTTGAACAATCTTGAAGCTAAATGTGCTTTAGGTCCTGGGGAAATTTTCCTCTTCTTCTTAAACCCCGTGTTCCGAGCTATAAACATTTTTTTTTCATCTATTTTTTATTCCACCGATAATTTCCTTCAGCTTAGAAATTTGTTCATATCCCACCAGTTCCTAAAAGGGTGGTAAATCCCTGCCGTGCAGTTATTGTCCCATTGCACTTATATCTACTCTTTCTAAAGTAATGGAAAAATTCATTAACCGCTAACTCCTAAACTGTCTCGAAATCTTCCATCTCATCAATGATCGCCAATGCGGATTCCGTCAGGATCGATCCACTGGTGATATAATGGTTTATGTTATCCATCTACAGACAATTTAGCGAAAATGTGCGGTGAAAGTAGTTGCTCTTGACATTTCAAAAGCTTGTCCCATTCCTGTAGCACACAAAGGTCGTGTTTAGTATAAAGGATTTCTAAAAAAATCCTTTTATGCAGTGCCGATTGTTCTTTACAATTAAGTATCCAGCTTTCTCTCTGACTTTTCGCTGTAGGTGATGGTAGTAGGCCCTTTCTTCTAACTTTTCCACTAATGTTCTTTCTAACAGTCTTTCCCTTTTCTATATTAATAACATTCTTCCACTGACTGGAAATCCGATCCATAGATTTGCTGATGACAACTCATTGCATACTTTCCAGATTGCGAAACCTTACCCCACAAAAATGAAAACGTACTGTATAGGCGCGCACACGTTTACTGTTATCTTTATGTGCTACAGGAATAAAGAAATCTAACACCTGATAACCTGAATATGTAGTATTTAAATATTAGCAGTCGGTTGCTATTATTATTTTTAACAGTATTTCTTGTTAAAGAAGTTTGGATTATCTGAAATTGCTATGTGATTACTATCACAAAGCAATTGCGCGGTTGACTCGTGCGCATGGTGCGACCTAGGTGGTCTGTCAAGATTACCCTGGCTTAGTGCCCTGAAGGGTGTACCTAGGAACCTTACAATAAAGATCATATTATGCCTATTCAGTTTTGCCTACTTAAAAATGGACGTGACACGAAAATCATCATCGTCATCATCATCATCATCATTTCCTGAACATCAGGTTCATCCACGCAATAAAATCGATTTCAGCGACCTACTTGGCCTTAGTCATCATCCAAACTAAGTTTAGACTTTTGATGACAAAGTTTCTGTTCCCAGCTACGCGAGGCGGGTTGCTACTACATAACTTTTTTTGTTTTTGCACTCTCCTTGTCTAAGTGTCTTTAAAATATCCATATATCTAAAATTTCAATTGAACGCTCACTATTTACAGAAAAATAATTGTATATAAAAGTAAAACCACCAAAATCTTCTCGTACTAAAACAATTCCTTCACAAATTCACTAAAAGTGTTATAATTCTCTTTATTCTCAAAAAGAGGCCACAACTCTAGAGTAGAAGAAATACTAACTTGCTGTTTCAACTTATTTCTAGGAACATCATATCTCTGACATTACAATAATATAGATTCCATAGTTTCCAAATATCCACATGCACAATTGCAACCATTGTCTGACTCAGATCTAAACGAGGCAATTTCTTAATCTTCTCTACAGATCTTACTTCAATAGTCAACTGATAAGTACACCTTCCCTTCTCGAAGGATCTCCATCGACTTTGCCAAATTTCCATAGTTTCAATTTTAAATCTCTTCTCTTTAATGGCAACCTTTTCATATACTTTTCCTACCTCAGACATGACTTGATTCCTAAAACCTCAGAACTTATCTTTCCAAAATAACCAATTCTATAGGTTTAACCTCTGCAATGACTTGAAGTGCGTCATTAGAAATCGTCCGAAAAACCTTAGTCATATTTAGAAGGGCAGACCTTTGAGCCGCATAAAGTTCCCTTCTAATCAATGAGTTCCAGCGAGGAACGGTAAACTGCTCTCAGATTTTGTTTCCGTCTCACGAATACATCAGAAAGTGTATGAAATATTACACGAAACTTATGGTGAATCTACGCTTCCATATAAAACAGCTCGCGGGTGGTTTAGAATATTTAAAGATGGACATGATTCGATTCAAGGAATTAATCTTCGAAGCTACTACGTTTTTCATACCAACCTAGAAATACTGTTCAGGGCTTAAATGGATGTCAGATGACTTAATGAGACTTGTGGCAGAGAATAAAAATGCATGGAACGCATATAAATTATCAGGAGCTTATGTTAGATATAAGCTGGTCAATAATAAAGTCACAAAGGAGGTTAGACAGGCAAAGACAGATTACGAGAAACCTTTGGCAAAGGATGCAAAGAAAAACAGCAAAGACTTCTTTACTTGTATAAACTCTAATAGGAAGGTGATGATGAATCAGATTGGTCGACTGATTGAGTTGTTTTGCATGTGCATTTACACATGAGGAATTTTGTGGGAAGTGGAGGCCAAAAGGCTATCAAACACTAAGAGGGAACTAAATGATTTGGTAATAACTGAGAGAATTTTTGAAGTTAAACGGAGGAGAAATTTTTGAAGTTAAACATAAGAAAGGCATCCGGGGTGGATGGTATCTATCCAATTATATTAAGGGAAGCAGCAAAGGAAGTAAACAAACCCTGATGGGCTCTTTTCACACTTTTCATTAAAAACCATTCCCCCTTCGCGAATGGAAATGGAACGACACCGAATCCACTCTACAAACAACTGAAGCTAACAAAATCGAGAGGATAGACTTCGGGACATTTTTATTTAAGGAACTTTTATTAATCTTTAAATCCAGCCTTCTTGTATGGTCTCAGGTTTGCAATAGTTTGAAGGAATTATACAGAACGCGACATAGAAGTAGATTATTAGCATAGATATTGGCATTAGCATTAACATTGGTATTGGCATATGATGCAGGAAAGCAAGGTTATACAGCAGAGGCAAAAATAAATCTTCCCATTTCACCTAACCATTTGCTACCAACCTTTGTCCAGTTCCCTATTGAATTTATTTTAGCCATCAAATTCAAGAATGACTGATGGAACTTTGTTCCAACAATCAACCACTGGCTAAACGCAAATTCCCGAACTCCTTTGTCTCTTTTCAGATGTGGTCTCCAAACATTAACACAGTATTCCAAATGTGGTCTTACAATTGCTTTATACAGTCTGCCAGAGTACAAAAAATCTACTGGATATCTGACCTGCCTCCCCGGGGCCAAGTGCGGTAAAGGTGGGTTCCAACAGGAACCCAACGGCTAAATGGTCAGAAGAATGGTCTTTGGGGGGATACAAAGACTAATAGTTTAACAGTAACCGCAGGCAGAGGTGAAGGTGATTCTTGCACAACTTCTATTAGAATAAGAAGCGACCTGGAGCGAGGGGTGTTGGGGGTTTCAGGGACGGATGGCAGTCATCATGGAATAGTTGGGTATATGGGATGTGTTAGGGTAACAAGGAATAGGCATAGGAGCATAGGAATTATACAGAACGCGACATAGAAGTAGATTATTAGCATAGATATTGGCATTAGCATTAACATTGGTATTGGCATATGATGCAGGAAAGCAAGGTTATACAGCAGAGGCAAAAATAAATCTTCCCATTTCACCTAACCATTTGCTACCAACCTTTGTCCAGTTCCCTATTGAATTTATTTTAGCCATCAAATTCAAGAATGACTGATGGAACTTTGTTCCAACAATCAACCACTGGCTAAACGCAAATTCCCGAACTCCTTTGTCTCTTTTCAGATGTGGTCTCCAAACATTAACACAGTATTCCAAATGTGGTCTTACAATTGCTTTATACAGTCTGCCAGAGTACAAAAAATCTACTGGATATCTGACCTGCCTCCCCGGGGCCAAGTGCGGTAAAGGTGGGTTCCAACAGGGACCCAACGGCTAAATGGTCAGAAGAACAACGGTACACATCTACACATTCGTCCACTCCCCACACATGTTTTAAATCTCTGGCCTTCACAGAGTTCTGTGCTACACGAACAGAGTACACAACGCGGAGATGGGGGAACCCATGGTGCCGTCAGACAACTAACACACTTTGCACTTTGCTTTATAGAGTTAGACTATTACCTCCCAATATGTACATGATTATATTCGATAATTATGCAATTCTTCTAGTCCAATTTATCAGAATATTATTACAATCTACTTATAAACTGATGTCCATCGCTTCAAGCATATTCGTTTGCAAAAGAAACAGAACGAAAAACATGAAAACAGATATTCTTTTATTATCAGCAAGAAATTACAAAGGTTAGCAGAAGTGAATTGCTTATCAAATAAGAATCTAATTACCATGAAATGGTGTAGTCACATTGATAAAATCTTTTATCAGAATTTGATTAATGGAATGCAAATTAAGAATCCTTTTATGCCTGAAAGTTACCAATACGTTCCATTCTTTGGAGACGGTCATGGTTTCGTGTAGGTGTCTGCCATCGTACTGGTATAAAACGCTTTCCTTTGAAGTGTATAATTTCCAAGACAAGTGTAAGGAAGGAAATGGCGTATCCAGTTAACAGTAAGGCCTTTGACATTTTCAAGTGACCAAGATTTAAGGGTTGAAGCGTTTGACTTTCAGACTGGTTATTGGCAATTTTTGCTTTTAACTCCACGTTGAATAACATAATTTCTTTGAATTCCTTTGTTATTCCGAGTTCATTAAATCTCATTAACCTGAAATTAAAGAAAAAAAATCGAAAAAATAAAATTATCATGAATTTTGGCATTACGACATAATCAAACAAAATATGTACTCTTAAAACACCATTGTGCACTTTATCTAACTCTAGTACTTTTACTGATAAGTTTACTGTTCTGGAAACTTACACTGAGTTGGTTTAGAATTAGCAACGCATAGATTACATCCAGTGGCACCAACAGTTCTCAAATTTCGGGTAGCATCTTTTATTAAAGTTTCTACAAAAGTAGAGATATTAACTTAATTGTATTAATGAAAAATAATTTTCTTACATGACTGAGAATTTCTCGAGACATGGATGAACTTTAGGGAGAAAATATCCTCCATTAGTTGTATAGAAACCATCTTTTGATATGATAAACTTATCAACGCCAGCAGTACAAGCAAATACTTTTAACAACAAATCGTTGTAAATTACGCAGTTATTTCTTTCCAGAATATTTGGTACAATCTCTCCGGGTAACAAAACAAGAGAAGGATCACGCTCGATTTGTTTCCGAACTTCGTAAAGCACGCCACTGGTGGTACCCTATTATAAAGTAAAAACAAGAATGGAATTAATAAAAACACAAAAAAATCACAAATTATTTTTATGAAAATACTAATTTAGTGGTAGTGTAAATGTAGCAAAAAGGTTAACTCATTTATTTATATATTTCAAAGTATCCGAACCGATTTTTGATAACTGGGATTCATCTACTTATTTAAGGCACGTTGGCATGTGTTAAGGGCCAAAGCAACGAAGAATATGATGGAACAGTACACCATGTCTGTAAATGTCGTGTTTGCTATGTTCCATTTGCCTTTTGTTGGAAGAAATACCCTAGGCGTTGTGCGATCTAATCATGCAACCCACACCAGAGATTGGCAAACTCAATATTGTTGTTGTTGGTGGAGGGAGGGAAGAATGGCTGCTAAACGTTCTTCGCGAAATTCTGGTTGGCGTAGCCCTCGTGCTACCCTGGCCAGCTCTTTTTGTAACGGTTCCATTATGTACCGAGACGACACTGCGTGACACATTAATCCAACGTGCCACCTGTCCTTGCGACCGCTCGGTTAAACGTCGTCCAATGATCCACCATCTCATTGATCCATCTAAACGACGATCACGTGCCATTCTGTTTATTGGAGATGTGGCTGTCCCGCACAATACTTGATGTGGCACAACCAAACAGGTTTTATACAATGAATCACACAAAAACAGTGTATCAAATTAGAGAGCGGCAGAATGCATAAAACTTGCCATTATGTATAACTTTCAGCGACTATGAAAAAGCACTCGACTTGGTCACAAGATTAAGCAATAATCAACTCCCTAATGAAGCAACGTGTACACAGAGCTTACGTCAGTACTTTCCAATCAATATATGAAAAGGAGACAGCATCAGTTCTGGTCAACAATGATGAATTTCAGATCAAAATACAAAAAGGCATCAGCCAAGGAGGCACAGTTTCCCTAAACTATTTTCTGCCTGTTTAGAAGAAATTTTTGCAACCTAAATTGTGATAATAAAGGACTCAAGATAAATTGAGATTACCTGAATCTTTGAAATTTGAAAATGATATCATTCTCTATGCCACTGATCTGGAAGAATTGTAGCACAACATAGAAGAACTGCAGCAGGAGAAAAAAACGTTCGGTTTGAACATGAATATGAAGAAAGCGCTGGTTCAGTTTAACAAATATACCAAATCAAAGAATATCATTGCCGATGGACAACACCTAAAAGAAGTGAAAAGGTATTTGACAAAAAATTTGAACAGGGGGAAACAGCCCACAGCCCATTTATATGTTGCTTAAAAAAAATTCAAAAAGCAAAATGACTAATCAAATAAGAAACGGCAGCGATTGAAGACAGAAAAACAGTCATTAAGCATGTTCAAAGATGCAGCTTTCCCATTTTGTCCTATGCTTCTGAAATTTGGTCTGGTGCTCCTCAAGTAACCGTCAAGAAATTCCTTGCCGTTGAATATTGGATTTTTAGATGGCTGAATAGTAGACTTCGATTTCCACGTACAATATCCAGGCAACAACTTTATGAAAACCTAGAAACAAAGCATCTACAGCGGATGATCAACCAGTCGACAGTCATGCTTCTTGCAAAGCTAATCACTTCTGCATGCGATTCACCAAACTTAGCCAGTATAATAGCTGCTCCCAAAGGGAAAATTCAAGAAACCAGCAACTCAAATCCAACCTCTCCAGGCTCAGACAAATGGACATAATGTTCCCCAATGCACAATGCATCCCTTCACCTCAAAAATCATGACAACGTTGATTACAACAGGTTACTCAACTCTGAAGATATTTATTTGTTGTTTATTTGGTTTTAGGAGCATTAGCAGCTAAGGCCATATTGCTCCGGGGATATGCGGTGGTCATTCCCTGAGCTTTCCGTATTTGGTGGTCACGGGCTGGAACCCCGGTCTAATCAAGAAGGGTACGCTACGCACTGCTGCATTTGCCAACCTGGCTATGGAGGCGCCGCAATCCTGAAGCCTACAGGAGTCAAATATCCGATAAAATGAAGAGAAATAAAAATAGCAGGCTGCCTCCAACCCAGTACCTGCAAATGAAAGCCAAATGTCCTGTTCTGAAAATTCTTTTCCTTTGTATTGTTATTTGACCCTAGCCATGTGCTGTGATGGGCTTGCTGTATTTGCAATAAAATAATATTTATTATCATGATGGAAATTGAACACTACATTAAATTGGGATGGCAAGCATTAGAAAAGCTGAATATAGTCTTCAAGAGAAGCTTGCTACTCTGTTCTAAACCAAAGGTTTTGGTCAATGTATCCTTCAAGTTTTAACATATGGTTGCGAAACATACACATTAAACTGAATTGAACCAAGGAACTGATGGACCAAACGTAGGATACCGCTTGACTCCAAATGACCAAAGATGAGATAGATCGATGAAATTATGAAATTTGCTGGTGTATAATGGCAAAAGACTGCAGTTCCTAGAAACGTTTTGAGAAGGCCTTCATCCTGCAATGGATCGACAATGGCTGAAGATGATTATACACACTTTTGTTAATCTTATTCTACCCAAGAAAGTACATAACTTATTTAAAATGAGGAATTTTATCATGCATTTTAAATAAACAGCAAATCTGGTTAAAATAACTTAATCCTTTCAAGTTATTCACGGAACGTGAATCAAGATAATTCCAATTAATGCAAAAAATTGGAAATACCTTGTAAAAGCAAAGAATTCACTTTACGCGAATTCAGAACTAATCCTTACATTGTATATTTTTAAAAATAATTTTGTAACTTTCAACAATACACTAACACGACCAAATATAAATGAAAAATTTATTTATACGAATTAGATGCTTAACAGTAATTTTTCAATATTAGGCCATTCTAAAAACAACTGAGTCTGCATTTCATTCGGGTTTTTCTTGCTGTTGTATTTTAAGAAGATTTAAATCTGGCTACGGGCTGGCTAATTTAAGTGCTTTACCATTCATTCGTGTACCTCATTCCAGTTTTAAACAGTAGAGTCTCTGTGAAAGTTGTATTGAAATCGTGAATGGTCTTCAAATGTTCAGGAAAAGTCATAACCGGATTATTCAGAATATTTGTATATTCAGTTTGATTCATCAATGTTATTTCAAGTAGGAGCTCGACTTCATAATAATTAACCCCAGGGGCTCACATCTGGTGAGTATAGGCTTGGCACAACCAGGGTCTTTAACTGGATATCATCATTCTTCTCTCTCTTAGTGATTCCCTTCTACTTCCTACTCTCTCTCTCTCTCTCTCTCTCTCTCTCTCTCTCTCTCTCTCTCTCTCTCTCTCTCTCAGGGTAATTCTGAAATATGTTTTGGCTGATGCAGCATAAGCCTCAGGCTTCCTTGCACCATATAGCTAATAATAATAATAATAATAATAATAATACCAGAGGAAATACCAGTTGACCAAAGAAAGTGTACCATACAACAAGTACAAACCCCAGGCAGTACTGGAGACCCGAACCCACAAGCTGTACTGGGACCGCGCCATAATAACCGATAAAACCGGACATAATCCTTGTGGACAAGATGGAGAAGGATACCTACGTGATTGACATAGCGGTGCCCAACACTAGCAATGTCCAGAAAACCCGAAAACCCATGAGGAAAAATTAGGAAGTACCACGAGGAAAAATTAGGAAGTATATGAGGTCAGGGACATGCGGCATATGAAAGAAGTATCGACCATCCCGATCATCGTGTCAACCACCGGTATGATGCCAAAGACTCTACACAGCAGCCTAGAGAACACCTACAAGGAACTCCAGAAAGACGCAATCGTGAACACCTGTAGGATAGTCAGTGATTTCCTCGACCAACAGTAACACCAGACATTAGAACCACCCTTTGTACTTGGTAGCAATACCCGTCACGGGGTAAAATATCCCAATCAGGGAGAAATAATATAAGAGCAATAATAATAATAATAATAATTAAAAAGCATCATCGACCCACCATCAATACACCTGTCTCACTGTCTGGGTGAAATGCCTTATTGCTTCCCCTGTAAACTCGGTGCCGGCATCATTCGAATTTAAGCAAAATTTAGATTTTTCACACCACACCACCTCTTTCCAATCATCAGTAGTCCTGTTTTTATGGCCTTTTAGCCTATATTACTTTGGCTTTTATTAAACATACATGTTATCATTGGTCGTTTACGAATCGCCGTAATTCAGATGTTAACAATTATTTTTTGTAGTGTTCTGTCAGAAATTGGCTGATGAGGACCTAGGTTAACTGTTTGCAGCAGATCATTATATTCAATCTGAAACACCAGCAAATTCGGATACTTCTTGAAGATGGTCTCTCTAATCATAGCATGCGCTGGTAAATGCGCATTCTGGTCCAGCAGCAGTGCGGTTGATAATCATGCTCAAGAGCCTAAGTCCTTACATACTACAAGCTCTATTACATATTTTTTAATTCGGTGCTCTTTAACCGCTGCGTCCCATACTAGTGCAAAGAACACCTAGTCAAGCCAAGGCCAAAAATTGGAACTCCATCACATGTGAAACACCACAAGCCAATCTCAAACTCATCCTGCCTGTTGAAGGTGCTAGACAAAAATACTGCTGCTGATCCTCACAAGGCAGATCCTACCAAATAACCCCAAACAAATTCACTATGAACTTTCACACAGATCAAATGTGACCAATCTTCTAGAAACCTTCAACAGAATCATCACAGCCTAAATAATAAAGAAGAACTAGCAGCCATCTACGTAGACATCGAATCTGAATTCGATGCCTTGCACATCCCATCTCCTAAAGCTGATAGAGAACCACGTTCATGTAGGTGGTGACATCTTAGCTTTCCTGACATTTCTGCTGCATAACCGTATAGTGAAACTGTCTGCAGGTAACTCCCAATACTGCAAAGTAATCTCGGTTGGAGTCCCGCAAGAAGCTGTACTATCCGGCCTTCTCTTCACCGCCCTCATTGCTCCACTGATAATCTGAGAAATGAATATCCTATTATATGCCGACGACCTAAAACTACTCACGCCAATTAAGGCAAACCAAGACCCTCGCCAAACTCGGAAGAAGTAACATCCACTCTCTCGTATCAATCCAAAGAAATCAGAAACCATGGTTTTCACGCTAAAACAAACACAACGAAAATCTATCCAGCCATCAACGGAGCCCTCTCTCCCGCTTTTTCAAAATCACACTAACCTACGGATCAGATTCGACGCAAAGCTTCTGTTCAGTTAACATGTAGACATGTTTCTCGCAAAAGCCGCTAGACTAAGATGATTATGCAAGCAGTATCTTCAATATGTGATAGACAAATTAACCATCGTCATATACATTTCAACAATTGTTTATCCCCCCTATTTTCTGTGCTGCAGAGATCTGCATCTCCCTCCACCACCAAACCAGTGTTCTCCTCCGAGTATTGACTCCTGGATAGGCTTGCCGCAAGTTCAGCCTACCTCCCCAGCTCGAAACACAACTATGGCCAAAACAGTCGACATCCCAAGGCTCAGGTGGCTCATCGATGAAAGAAGAATCGTCATCACAGTCAGACTCATGACTGGTCTCATCTCCTCTTCCTCCTTCTGGGATAACTGTGCGTTGAGGGTCCCAGTGGCGCATCTGCGAGCAAATCCACAGCTATTCCCTCTTTAAACACTCCTTCACCCTTCGGACCGGTTCCTTCCTCAACAGATGTTATCGCACCACCAAGATCTAGACGTCGATTTCGACAAATTTAGTCAGGATCGACATTGTAGAAAAATAATACTCCATTTGGGTGGTCAAGGCCGCCAATATTATAACCTGAGTCCCGATCAATGTATTCTCTTACTCTGTATATAATTATGCTATTCGTTGTACAGTATATTCTTATGTTATGTATTTTGTGACTAATATTCTGTAAATTCATCTAATGTTTAGTATACCCAATTCATTTCTCTAATTTTCTAATACTTTATTTCGTTATTATTGTACTGTTTTATTTATTTTTTTTTGGTTTTTACATTATACTATTGGTCATTGTGCTGTGATGGGCAGTTGCAACTGCACTACTATGTACATCACTATCTCGCTGTTGCAATAAAGATTTCTCTGTCTTTTATTAAATTAAACCATTCAACTATCTTCTCATTATCTTTGGCATCATCTATTGTAGAACTTCTCCACCGGAACAAATCTGTGTCTTACTGACTAAATCCTTGATTATACGCGACGAATTCGTATCTAACAGCATATAGCTGTTTCTCCAGTTAATAAAATCCAAGAAGCCTGAATCCATTATTGTTTTCTCTTTTTAAATCGAAACTGCCCCTTTGACCACGGAACTCTCTTTGGGAACAACACATTTTTATGACATTGTGGTCACTACCTACAATTGGTTCTTGCACCGTCAGATATTGGATGTAGTTTGAATGTTTTGTGAGAACGAAGCCGAGGATATCAGAGCCTCATAAAATTTGTCTAACGAACTGGGGAAATAAATAATAATTTTCCAAATGGTAATTTTTTTAACGAATAGAAAAGAGGGAACGATTAAGTGAATTCCTGGGATTGATAGAGAGTCCTGGGGAAGGGGGGGTCAAACGATGGACAAAAAGTTGGGGTCGTCAGTGTGAGAGACACACAGAAGTGGCAAGAATAAAAGGGAGTGTGGCTGAAGGGGTGATCGTGGAGATGCAGAGTGAGATAAGTAAGTCGGGCAGTGCAGAATTGTAGGGAGTGCAAAAAGGGCCCTAGACAATAAGGGGGAAAATAGTTAAGAGTAGAAAAATATCGGGAAGGCTAAGAATGATAAGCAAAAAGGTTATGAAAGACAGTTTAGTGAAACAGGAAAGGTAACGACCCCTTGGAGAAAGGTACATCTGAATGATTCGCAGTAAAGGAGGAGTTGTGTATTCAAAGCAGGAGAAAGGACACCAGACCCATGCAGCAAAGAGTTCCGGAAAATTATCTGAAGCAGATTCAGGAGAAAGCAGATGAAGGAAAGCCTTAGAAGATAGCCTGGAGAGCCTAAGATGGAAGCTTGAGACCTCCTTGGAGAAGAAGAGAAAAGGATTGAAGTAGGTGAGCGATATATTAAGTACACCAAGTTAACAGGAAGGACTGTTAGTGAAATAGTAGGGTAATTAATGAAAAGGGGATAGCCCTAGAAAGTAAAGTGAAAGATAAATTATCTCTGAGGTAGATATACTAACAGAGTTATTATGTTAAAAAGGAGGGTTAGTGTATAATGCAAGGAAAACGTAGGAATGAGTAATAGATGAAATTGATGTACAAATAGCTATAATGTGTTAGAAGGGTTGTAAGGTTTATTAAGAGGGATTCTGAATATGCTTTAATGATAGATAATTGAGTTTTATGAGCAACTCTGAATATAGTGCTTTAATTGATGAAGATTTGTTGGTTTATCTGAAAGGCTAATAACAAGTAGGGACTTTAGGAAAGTTAAGATTGGTCTACAAGTATATTGTAACAGAGTGGTGAGAACTCAGAACATAATGATGAAAATAGCATATTTGATTGTTAATATAAGAAACAGAATCGTATCCAGGAGTAAATTAAATAAGTATAGTGAATGTACTAGTGTTAGGAGTTGATTAGGGCAAGAAGAATGAATCGGGTGTTTTCATATAAGGGTCAACTCAGATTAGCTAGCGAATGGAAACTGTAATTAGAATAATATATGAAAGGTATCTCTGAGTCAACTTGTATATTAGGACTGTATGCTTTCTAATTCCATTGTATATTATATAGTATATGTGTATAATAAATTTCATGTTTTGTTTTCACTTGAGTCCTGTTAGTTTAATCAACACGCGCCCTGCTTGCCTAGTTAAGAGCTTGCTCTCCCGCAATTAGGCGAGAGAGTCCTGGTCTCTGATTAAGGGGAATAAATGGAAATTACCCTCAAGATCTTGAGAATCTTCTGCGATATATACAGTGTGTAGCAGTCAGGTGGCAAAAAAGGTGGGTCTTGGTAGGTGTGAGGGCATCTAAGAAAATTCTAAACAAATATAAATAAGGAAAATCTTCCGTGAGATAAAATATAATAAGAAAGTGAGAAATAGAATATAAATAACATTAAAATAACCCCCCACAACATCATTCGTTACTATATTTAGTCATGATTAGCCATATGGATCACTTTGTATCCTTCAGTTCCCTCAGAAACTAACTGGTTAGTCATATGCATAATTTTCAGCAGACATACTCTGATTTGATTTTATTTGTCTTTATTACAGGATACACTTCCGGTTGACCTTACAATTCAATTCTCCAGTAAGCTAGGCAACTCATTGATTAGTTCATTTATTATTTATTTATTTATTTATTTCGTATGATGTGATCAATACACGAAGGAACCAGTTTTTTCTTGCTTCCTTTGTGTATCGTGGCCGGGATATCCAACCAACCGGTTGGTTCGGCACCATCGTGATATCCAGCCCGAGGTGGGAATCGAACCCGCGACCTTTGGGTTGCCAGGCAGGCACTTTACCTACCCGGCTAGCCCGGTCGCTAGTTCATTTATTTATACACACAATTCAAAATACGCTCTCAAGATTTATTTATATACAAGACACAAGATTTCTATATACATTCTCATATATAAATCCATTCTCTTTATATCCATTCGTGGCATATGTGTATAAATATGTTTCTCCGCTATGGGTGGCCCCCCCTAGACGTAAGTCGAACTCCACCTTGAGGTATTCTGTGATGATAAACAGAAAAACTGTCTACTGGCCTAAATGTGCAATTTTTTGTGTATGCCTATGTTCATTGTAAGTGTAGCCTGACCTGGTTCAACTATCTAGTGCATTGACACCCTGGGTGATCCGTCCATCAGAGAGAGTGTAATACCGATGGATGGACAAAGTCTCCCCAGGCCGTCCAACCTGAGGGGAAAAATAATAAAAATAAAAGAGTCTACTGTAGAACCAAAGTTCCAGGAGTGGATATCCCAGGTGCATTTTGCATTGAAATTTTCAGCCCTGGGGCTAGACAAGGTAGACCTCTTCCCGGCATAGAATTAGAATTATTAACTTACCATAATTACACCTAATGGTGAAGAGAGAAGTAGAGTTCCACACTTTATTTCTTCATTTCTCAGGGCTCTTGATAGCTGAGGTATTGTTTGTATGGTCTTCTCACTGCTCAAAATTGTCAAGAAAGAGAGAAGGCAACTGCAATAGGAAGCAGTCATCACAAAAGCAAAGATGAACCAGAACAAGGCAAATATTTGAGTGGCTCCAGAGTGAAAGAATGAGCCTGTCCCTGAAAGAACCAAAAATTGATAAAATAAGAAAATATTAAAGCAAAGAACTGTCGAATGAGCTACTAATCAGTTTACCATAATTCTGTGATAATTAAATAAATTACGAGAGCGATATTTGTAATTGTTTTTCCATTTACGCCCACCAAAGAAGACGGATCACACTGTCTCGGAATGTGTTTCGCTTATGGACGATTCCAATACATTGATTTCATTCGTGTGCACGTGGTAGTGACATTTGTTAAGCATCAAAGTGTCAAGGGCACTTTTTTTCATAAAGTGGTCATAACAGTTGGAACGTGGAACTTTTTTTGCTGGAAATCTTGTCCAATTTTACTCCAGCTGTCGCTGAATTTTTTAAAGATCTTATCGGCATTCCAAATTCCTAATACATTAATAAAGTATTAATACATACTTAAAACATTCATACCAACTTCGTACCGATAAATAATTAAATATTTCTTGTGTTCCAGTGTATTTTCTTAGTTTTTCCTAGAGAAGAAAATTTTAGTTTCATCATAACCATGATTTTTAATGAAATTACAATTTATCTTCCGAGGTTAATCGGTGAAACGTACCTTAATTGTCCAAAACTACCCTAATTGGATTTTATTCTTTTAAAACAGAGTGACAGGAGTCGTTTATCTTGATATATCCGTAATGAGGATTTTCAAAGAAAGTAGCAAGGCAATTAATTCAAATGATTGCAGAAAGAGAAATATTTGCTCATCACAGCGGAGGGCTCAGCAGATAGATGCATGTAGAGTTCTCTCATCATTTGATTGGAAGTTGAGGACTATTGGAATGGGCAACGTAAACCTCCGACCTTCTTCCTCCTCTGGACTTTTACCTGTGGAACCCCATTAAAAGTCACTGTAGAAACTGAGAAACATTAAAAAAAGTGGGTGGGTTCAATGTTAAGATGTTCAAATATGATCAATGATGCTGCACACATTGAACATATTTTGTAACAATCAGCTTTTGTTCCATGAGAAGGGAACAGCCTGTTGATTACACGCTTTGAAAAGCTACAAAATATATTTATATCTTCATCATGTATTAAACCCAAATGAGTATTATAAACATCAGGAAATACTGCATACCTTTTAAAGTGAGCGTTCCAAACAGCTTCCACCCAACATCGCATAAATGTATTTTTCTACTGTTCGAAAATGTGGATGAGAATTTCATGAGAAAATATGCAAGGGAACTACATATGGCCAGTGAGGATATGAGTAAGATCCATACCTGTAAATCCCGAATGGTTACAATTAATATACGTAAAGGTTTTGTAGTCTCTGAAAAATGAATATCAGGGTAATTGAATAAATGGAATTTAATCTGAAATCTAAAAATACTCTTTTTGTATTTCAATAAAAAAAAATTCACAAGCAGTCCAGGTTAACAGAGTAATGCATTGAGAGCTTTGACCACGTTCAGTCCACGTAGGGTATCGCTGTGAAACAGAGATCAAGAGCATGCAGCTGAAACAGCATGCTTCTTCTCTTAATGATTTCGAAAACACTGCAAAAATTATCTAAATGCATACAAAAAGACCAGGCTTTCGTGCTAATTGACGTAATATCAGCAAGATCCAACCCCAGAGAAATAAGGGACCCCAAAAATTTAGAAAAGAAAGGTAAGGAGAAATATTTCAGGTGAAAAAGCGATGTTAAGTCACCAAAATAAAATAGAGTCCAGAATAGAATCCAAGGCCATAAATCCAATAAATGATCGAAAGACCTTGACAAATGTAGAATGCAAGGAAATAAAGAGTACAAGTCCAGGATATAAGCTCAATAATATGATTAGAAAGAAGTCCAGAGAATCAGAATCTGATCATCACCAGCAAGTAAATCCAAGTGAAAAGCGCAGATAAGAAGACAAATTGTTTGTGAAATACAATACTAAAGTCCAGCATAATAAGCTGCAATAGTAAAGAGACTGGAAAATATCCCTTTTTTCTGTTTTAGTTATATGCGTAGCCTCACCCTTCTTTTTTGAAGTTGACTTTTATTATATGCAAATTTTAATATAAGTGAATAGTGCATTTTGACTTACCATCAATGAAAACGGATGGAATATTGCGGTAGGCGAGAGTACGTTTCGCGAACTTCGAGCCATGAAAACGATAGAATTAATATATGTGGGAAAAAGCATGTCAGCAGCGAGGCTTCTGTCAAAAGTAAATTCCAATGGAACGCCAATATCAGCTGCCTGGAAAGTAAAAGCACAAGTTAGAATTGCTGGAATTCAATACAGAAGGTGCCCAAGAATTATTAATGAGTAATAATTCTTTATATATGATTAAAAGGAAACTTTCATAGAAAAAATAATTAATTTGCGGTAAAATAAAAAAAATACCTGATTGAACAACATTGCATCGATGCCTATAAAACTCTTGTTCTCTATACCTCCCCATCTGTCAACTGGAAAATTGAGTAACCGATACCTGCAAATATAAATAATTTTTAATTTTTTCCTGGTCTAAAACTAATCATACGCAAATCTTCATATGCATGTGGAATTCTTCAATGGAAAGGACCATTGTGTGGAAACTTTGTCATGATGCAACAACCTTTTCCTGAAGCGGTTTTCTAGTGGTGTCCTCCAAATAGCTTCGCGCAATCGTTGTAAAATTGTTTTATGATATTCCTGGTTCACTCTTTGACCAATAAGAACAAACTCATAATGACTCCTGCGAGTCAAAAATATGGTAAGTACGATCTTTATATCTTTGAGCGAAATTGCCTTGCTCCTTCGGTCCTTCAAGAAGACTACGAATAGTTAAACGCGGACCGTTAAATGTACATCTTCGACGGACAAGAAGCCCTCTTTAAACTTAATCTGACAACTACTGAGAAGTCTGCAAAAGCTGTTTAACACATCTTTAGTGAAACGTTGTTCAAATTTGAAGTAAACTTTGGTGGAAATTGACTTCAGTCCGTAAAATTAATCATTTTTAAATGCAATAGAACGATTTCAGATAAAAGGTCGAATTATGTGTTCGTACGTCTGAATGAATCAGAAGATATATTATGACGACACCCTACAGTGCCACAATTTCGAGATACAAAGTCACATTCCTCACTTCTTGATCGCACTTCGTACTGTATTTGATTATGTTTTTTTATGATTTGAAATGGCTATTTTTAAACAAAATATAACCACACTTAAAAACTCTAATTTGAAATATTGCCGATTTATAACAAAAATAGGATGATGATAATTACCTTACCTGAAATTTAAGAATTTTGCTAACATCTGTATAATGAATCCATCTACCCCTCCGCTTATAGTCAGTTTACCATATTGATTCCGAGATACTTCAAAGAAATTTGGAAACTTGAAAGATATAAAATATTCATTAAATTTAAATATTTGCGTAATTTATGGATGTTTATCGGTTTGTACCAAATTATACATATAACAAGAGTAAGATTGAAGAAGAAGAAGAGAAATTCATCAAAACTGTAATGTAATTAATTAAACATTATTATAATGGTTATGAAATAGCCATGCTTGTTTTTTCTATAATGCACTAAAATCTTACAAAATAAAAATAAACTGCACTTACTGGTCAAACAAAAATTAGAAAACTCTATTCAGTATCATTGGACAACCTTTTGACCGAATTACAATGCTTAACATCTCCGGACATACACATCAATACGAGTACCATGGAATGTAGCTGCAGATTTGAGCATTTTTCTATTGGCATATTTGTCAGATGCTGTATTGTGGTGGATTGAGAACTGCCTTTCCAACATGTCCCAGAATCATATCTGGATAAAGGCAGCTGGAGTACACGTTGGAAATTTGGGGTTATTTCTCGAACAATTCAGATACAGTTTTTGCAGGGTAGTTTGTTGCGCTGTCATCTTGAGAATTCATCATTATTCCGGTAAGAATGAAGCACTGCAGGGTGAAATTGGTCTGATACGACAGAAGGATATTTATCGGAGGTAACATCACCTTCTAACGGCATGAGCTAATCAAGTCAGTACCAACAGAACATCCCCATACTCTGGTGTGATCTGTCTCCAACAGCTCGAGTGGTGACAGTATTTATCTGATAACAAGGAAACTGGTGATAACAGCACGTGACAACATACATTTTCTGTTGAGACATGCTGTTGGGACCAATTCAGCAAAACCTTTCTAATATTTTGGCCAGTGAGCGTTGCAAAAATAACATCCATGTAAGTGATTTGAATTTCGAATGGTATATCTGAGAAAATATAAATTTTTGTTTATCATTTTAGGATTTAAATATTATTACAGGCTAAAAACACCATTGAAATAACGGTGCTATATCTCAAATTCAACTGAATTTACTTGTATTTGAAGGAAGGCAATACTCACCGCTATGCATGCAATATTCAGTTCTGCACCATTCAGGTTATTGCATTGGTAAATCATCAGTGACTTTAGTGAACGAAAATTGTTTGAGGTGAAGAATTCTGCATCAACGTCCTTTGTATTTGATGGAAAGCAAAGTCTTCTAAAACTCTTAATCGAGTAATTCTTGAATTTCGATACATTGGTTTTCTTTTCAACAAGCGTGCTGTTATGAAATTTGAATACCTGCAACAGAATAAAGCAAATTTAGTTTCGAATTTAAGAAAAGCAATATCATCGCATATCAGTTGTAGAAAGGAAATTGAAACAGTTATTATAACAAGGAAACATTAAACAAATTATTTTTAAATATGTCTCTTTTTTGCATCTGTTGAAGACCTGCTTTTAGTGCCAAATGTATTTTTTGTTCGTATATTTAACTGTCTTTTTTAAGATGCCTTTTTTGCCGACAACTTCATTTTCTTTCGAAATGTCTTTATCTGTAACGTCTAGGAAATTATATAAACATGCATTACTTGCTTGCTACAGCATGTCTCAGTTTTTCACCCCCCCCCAGAAAAAAATCAATAATCCTACTTCCTTTTCCCCTTTCATGCAATATAATTCATCAGAATTCTAAACACACAATGACTTATCGATATTTCACTGTGTGAGGCAACGCTTTTTGAAAGACCAGCTTGAAGGATGAGGGGAGGAAGGAGCCTCCACTTCAGGTAACTTAACCAGAGACCTCTACGGTAAACAACCAAAGGGAATATACAGAATGTATCACTAGGACCGAACATGGAAAATCAAAAAAAGGAACTTGCAGGTAGGGATTCTGCCCCATCCGTTAGTTAGCATCAGCCTATAAAATATAAACATACAGCAGCGGTGGAAGCTACAGTGCAAAATAAATTAATGATATTAACAACTATCAATAATATTCACCCAAACTAAGGAACCCATCAGCCAAGAGGAAACAGTACTACATCGCCAACAATAAACCGAAGTTCAAGGTCCAAATAAATAATTTCCAAAATAAGCTAATTTCAATTTCTTTGATTACTTACGTTTTGGCTATCACTCGTGGAAAAATCATAAGAAATGAAGGCAACATATTGAATTCCAGCCATTTTATGTGAAATAAGTTTCGTTAATGTCTCTGCATCTTGTTCTGTATTCAGGAAAACGAACCATTTGATGTAATACTTCAGAGGAACAGGAACCTAAATTAATTCAAACATAAGAATGCCAATTATTTCATTTTTAATTTTATAATTTAATAATGTTTAATATAATAAATTCGATTCCTCATCGATAATAATGTTTAATATAATAAATTCGATTCCTCATCGAACTACGTTCATAGATATATATACGAACGCAGAAGCAAACCTCTAAGCAAAGTTGGTGGATAAACATACACTCCCGCCTCAAAAGTTTGGAATCACGTTTCATTTTTCTTAATTTTCAAAGTTTTGATTAAAATAGAACCAACTTGTTTATCAATGGTTATCAAAATATTTTCTATTATGTATAACATCAAAAAGCTTAATAATATTTAAGAATAAATACTTTACACTTTTCAAGAATATTCCAGAAATTTATAGAAGGTTCTTGAATGTGATAGAACGTTGTATACGATTCCAGAATATTATAGAAAATGAGAGTATTATTAAAATCAAACACCCGTCATTCAGGAAGAATGTTTGGTGTGTTTCGTGGCAAACATGGCAAGAGATAATGAACTGAGGGTTCAGAAAAAGAACTGCTATTATAACACTGTATAAAGAAAGTTATTCCATGAGAAATATAACCAAAAAACTAGATGTTTAATTTCAATGAGTAAAAATTACCATTCGATGATTCACAGAGACCGGAAGCTTAAAGGGCAAACCAGGACTGCACGTAAAAACGGAACCACAAACTAAAACCATAACACTGATTTCTAAACGCAATTGACCACTTACTATATATGAAATCCCAGCAGAGTTCAATAGGAACACAGAAACGAGAGTTTCTCTGTTCGTATTGAACTCTCAAACAAGCAGGACTTCATGGTTGGTGGCCGTTTCGAAAACCCTTATTAAAACCTGAAATTCCAAAGAAACGGTTGGCTTGGACTGAGTCATTAACATTGAACAATTGAAGAGCGCGGAAAAATCTACTGTAAACGGATGAATCCAAATTTTAAACTTTTGGATCCAAATGTAGATTTATGTGAGACGAACAACTGAAGGAAAATGGTGCCACATTGTTTAGTATCTAGAGTCAAAATCACGATTATGGTTCCATCATGATCTAGGGTTGCTTTAGTCTTTTTGGAGTGGGTAGCATCGTCAGAATATAAAGGAATTTTAAGAAACGATAGCTATAAAATACTTTTTAACATAAAATATCCACTTTGTGGAGGTAATATTACAGCAAGACAATGATCAGAAGGCACAAGTCTAGGCTGTGCACAGACACTCAAGCAACTAAACAACAGGAGGAGCATTGCAAATTGTGGTATGGCCGTCTATATCGTCTGACTGAAACCCAATAGATCTTTTATGGAATTATAAAAACAAAGTGCCCATCTTCACAAACTGTATTGGAAACCTTGCAGACGGTTATAATAATGTTAGTCAAGACACTATTATAAAATTATAATAGGAGAATATTTTTATGAGAAATCACTAGAATTGTTAATATTAATCATTTGAATATTTTTAGCTATAAAATTTCAAATATATAGTTTTTTTTTTATTTAAAAGACTGTTGCAATTCATCGTGATTCCAAATTCTAGGCAGCAGTGTATATTCAAGAATGGTTTTAATGATGTCTTGTGGAAATCTAATTAAACATACCTTAATTAGAAATTTCAAGGTATCATCTTCAATATCTGAAAGATGAATTATCAAAAGTTTGTGTAAATTTAAAGCGTATCTCTTCAGAGTGGCGAATGGATTATAAACATCGATAAGTTTTTGGAGTCCTTTGTCCATTTTGAAGAACATGTGTGGATATCCCTGCCTGGATATTTCTGCTGCTGTACACGACAACATGGCGGGATCTGTAAAATTGAAAAGGTACGTTTTTACGAAATACTCGACAAATAACGGGCGTTAAAAAAACGTTTAATATTAATGAGATGGGATCCTGTAATAAGAGACTACTGGACTGTTTTTATAGAAAGGAATTCTGGTCTTCATCCAGTGGGTGGTCGATTATTGGAACAAAGTCCTATTTGGCGTAGTAGAAGTGTGCAGTTTGGAGGGTACATCAGACAATGACCTCTCTGCAATGAGTGATGCCCATATAACGTTGGTTCACTTGGTTACATCTGCATGGCTACTATAGTCAGAATACTTGAATTTTAGGGAGAAAATGGATAAATTATCAGAAGAGATGAACAAATGAATGGGATGGATTTTTTTATTGAATATTCAAAAAAACCTATTAAAAATTGGAACAGTTTTATAATGTCCACCACGGCTCCGTACAATTTCAATTTCCAGTTTTCATAAAGATTGTCCATTAAAATTTGTAATGCTTTTATTATGTTTTAAAAGCATAATGCCCCAGAATAATACTTCAAAAAAATAATTAATTAAATGGCCTTTTTTATCACCTGCTTTTGGGGAATACAAAATTGCTATATCATTTCCAACAGCTTCTTTTCCATGGTAAATATCTTTTAAAAGTTTTGAGACAGCTGAACACTTCCAAAGTTCTTTTGATTCCTTTACAGACGGTCCTGTATAAAAGAACATGTCGGTAGTATAAATTATTACTTATTGAGGTAGACATTATTAAATATTAATTTAGTTTTAATTTATCAATTTTATGTTAAGTCAAACAATGCGAAGAACGTTTATTCTGTCCAGTCTGTATGATGTATTACATTTTTTTTTTTCAGATGAATACCGGCTTGTACATAGAGTGAACAGAAATCATAGGATACTTACCTAGTAACGGGTAGGCGCACCTTTCGCCAGGATAAGGGCAGTCATACGGCGAGGCACTGAGTCCACTATTTCGCGAAAGCGTTCCACAGGTATTTCCATCCATGCTTGCTGCACTGCCGTTCGTAATTCCGTCGCATTACTGGGTGGAGGATCCAAAGCTCGAAGGGACCTTGCCACGGCATCCAAAAGATGCTCCACAGGGTTCATTTCCGGTGAACGGGGACGGAATTGCATTGTGGTAAAATCTGTGAGATGTTCTTCGAACCATGTTCGAAGGGCATCCCGCAGATGGAGAACCATGGAGAAGCGCATTGTTTGCTGGAGGAGTCAATTGCTCTGTGGCTGCACAATGACCATGAAGGGATGCAGATGGTCTGCAAGGATGGACACGTAACCTGCAGCGTTCAGAGATGCGTCTACGGCAGTTGAACATGTCCCGCCCATTACCAACCGTCCACCTGCGTGAATAGTTCCTTGTTGATATGACGGGTGCTGAGCTTCGTGAGGTTTTCATCAGATACTCATCATCCAGTCAGCCCGAAATAACTGGAAACGGGACTCGTCGGACCAGGAGACCCGTCTCCAATCAGCCAAGGTCAAGTGTCGATGTTCTTTCGCCCAGTTGAGGCTAGAGTCATGTGTCGTGGTGTTATCAATGGGACTCTTGTGGGTCGGCGGTTCCCACTTTCCTCGTTGAAGTCGGGGATGATTTGCGCCACTGTCGTTCTCTGGATGGCTGAAGCAATGCGAGACAGATGCCGATGGCCATGTTCATCCACCACCATTCTCCGCCCACAACGCTGTCCACGATGATACATTATTCCGGAAATAGCGTATTCTCGATACACTCGTGATACTATCGAACGGGGAGAGTTCGATTTCTGTATCACCTCCGCGATAGAGTGACCTATGCATCGGACACCCACTATTACCCCTCTTTCAAAGTCGGTTAATTCATGTCTTTTATCCATACTGAAATCGAATTACGGTCTAGATGCAGTGATGCAGTGTACCTCTGTAAATGCCAAGCAGTTTGTTCGACCAGTAGCGAGAGGGTGGAGAGCATTGCGTTGCTCAGGAACCAGGTATCCCATGAATTCTGTCCGTTCAGTGTAAATTAGAAAGGTTACTTACCAAGAAACTGTTCATCTGTCTTAGTGGCTTTAGTAAAAGAGAGAATAACGAAGAAGCAAATATTAATTACAGTTCTCAACATTTAAATCTTTTCTCTATAAACCTACTATGAATAATTTCCTTGAATATTTTGTATATTCATCTAAGATAATACGCTTGCCTTCTCTATGGGGATGCCCACATGGTTTTCTTGCTGCAAAGAGAGTTCTCGCTAGGGGATTATTTCTTTGACGATATTTTCAGTGCAATGTATCAACTTAATTATAGACATTTCACTCTTCGTTTCTGCGTGTTTCCTCCGCCATAATGAATTTCAAGTCGTTTTCCGTGAATATTGATTAGTTTAAGCGATGAATATTCACTACTTCTATTCGATGGGTAACGATTAGTGTCTGGAAGGATGGTTTAGGAAAAGGAGCAGACTAAAATACGGCAGGCAAGCACGCACGATATTATGAAATATATGCTTGATAGAGTTCAATTTTTTACATTTTCTTTTGTCTTTTCCGCTAGTGAATTCATCTCTTTGGTAGCCATGTTTTAGTCTGCTCCTTTTCCTAAAACATCCTTCCAGGCACGTTAATTCAACAACCGAAGCTTATACACTAAATGAGGATATCCCTTAGGTAAAGTACAAAAGTTTTACCCTTTGATTTCGTGGTCACAGTAGAAGCAGAGTTTTCCTATAATTTTCAATATTGAGAAAGAAACTGTTGTACAGTTAGCCAATATACAGTAAAGAAACCAAACTGGTCAAAAGGATGAATTGGGTCAGCATTGCATCACAGGGGAAGAATTCTGCTTCGAGAAGAATTCAAGATCAGCAGAGGAGGGGTAAAGTGGTAATTGGGGCCAGATTATAAGGTTCTGACCTTATAACTATGGCAATTTCAGCAAAAATAATTGATATGATCGTCTTAGGAATATACAGTGTGATTCAGGAAGAATAGAGAATATTTTGGGAGTTTACGGTATCGGTTATACTGAGTAAAAAAATATTAACGTGTGTTCAATTCTCAATGGATACGGAGTTACAGCCGGTTCTCCTGTTATGAGAGGTATTAAAGGACGATAAATGACTTATTGTGTATTTATTGATTTTTTGAATACACAGATAATTGACAAATGTTTTACAGTTCACAATAAATGTTCGAAAATCCCACCGCCAACATCAATGCACTTTGTAAGTCTTGTGGTAATATAGCGTGTTGTTCTTCTGAGGTTGTCTTGGCGTTCCTTTATGAGGGCAGCAGTATCCAAAATGCAAAAATCTAACCGAGTGAATTCTGGATGCCAATGAACGGAACCACTGTGGCCCATCCATCCATAGTTCTATGAAAGTTCGATTTAGATACTGTATCACCAGACCAGTATAATGTGCAGGAGCTCAGCTATGCTGAAAGTACATACCAATCCTTGTAGCCAAGGAAACATCCACCAATAGTAGCGAAAGTTCATTTTGCAGAAATTGTACGTAAATGGGCCCTGTAAGACGATTTTGTAACACAACAACAGACCCAATCAACTGACTATCAATGATACGGCACCACAGAGAAGCGATGTTGGAAATTTGTTTCTATAGTGGCATGTGGATTTTACCGAATCAAGAATGTGTTCTATTTCATCCACATTTTGTTCATTTGCATGTTCAGAAGAAATATGAGAGCTGGGAACTGTACCAATCTCACGCAGTGTGGTGTAAACCCTCCTGAATCCGGTATTCTTCGGTTAGGAAACCGTTGACGGTATTCCCTAGAAGCAGCAGTAGCATTTCCACCACAAAAACTGCAGACAAACACCATATCGGCATGTTGAGCACGTGTGTCGATGTTCTTAACAATACTTCTAACACCAAACAGCGCCAGGTTATAACTGCTTCTTGGTCACATCTGATTCAGGGAGCTGTGGACGCTAGTTTCAAACAGCTGTATATCCATATCCGTTGAGAAATGGAAACATGTTTATATGAACTTTATTTCTCAGAATAATCAATACTATACCCTACCAAAATATTTACTGATCCTCCTGAATCACCTGGTATATTGAGCTATCGACACTACAGATTTTGATATATATATATATATATATATATATTATATGAAGCTCTTTTCTTAAGGTATAAATAATTTAGTATTTATACAAAACAAAATATTTTTACTTACCATATAAGAGAAAATTCAATAATTCTGCTTTGATGGAAACGAAATGTAAGCATGAGGTTACGTAGAATTTCTAAAAAGATATTTCTCAGTCACGAATTCAATAAATCATTCCTGAACAAACACAATGCGTTCCCATTGTAACATCCATATTTCGAAACTGAAATATATATGTGTGTGTCTGTTTCTGTAAGGGGCGGCTCCTAAAACGTCAGTTCAACTCCGCCTGGTATCTCTGTGACGAACAGTACCACTGTAAAGGGCCAGATATATGTGTAGTGTAAGTTTGTGTGTGTTCTGTTGTTATGTTCTGGCCACTCTGCTTCACCCCAGTTCGCTCCTCGTAGGGTGGGACAACGTGGGGTGAAGTTGTACTGTGATGGTGAGATTAAGTCCTGAGAGAGAATCAGGTCAGTGATTCTGAATGCCATAAGTCGCTCAAGAATTTTACCCAGATTGGTTAATAATGCAATGGATCTGTACTGGATTTATTCTACTTTAGATGAGGCGAAGCAATGCCACCTTCCAGTACTTCGGGAATTCTCTATTAAGCAGACATTTGTTGAACAGCAGTAGGAGTTGTGTTGGCATTAGCTTGTAGAATCTAAGGATAAAGGTGTATTATATGAGGTCCACGCTGGGACATTTCTTCATATTTAGTTTCTTCAAAACTGCTTAAGTTTCTGGAGTGTGAAGGGCTCAGTGGAAGCTGGGGGTTCATACTGAGCATTTTCTCTTCGGATGGTGGCACGTTCTGGGAGGTCCTCTAGGGGTCATCAGTGGGAAAGAGTTTATCCATATAATGTTAATGGATTCTTGCCAGGAAGACATCAGAGGTGAATCTTTTGTTAGGTACTAATTTATAGCGGTTCCCCCAGGAGTTCGAGTTTCCATACTCATTAACAAATTTGGGCCAGGTTTCTTTTTTTATATTCGAAATGGCGCTCTGGGGGTGGCCAGTCCTGATGTCGTTGGTAGATTTTATGGGGTTGGTGAATTTCTTTCCGTAGTTTATTGTGTTCCACAGACCACCAGGTGCAGATCCTTGGAGGGGAAAATATTTTTTGGCAGACTTATAGGATGCTTTAATTAAGGACTTTTGAATGATATCCACCGTGCCGAGAGTTGGTCGAAGCTATCCAGACTGGTGGTTGGGAAGTCCTGCTTGATGGATTCGTCAAAGGCAGCCCACTCGATCTTGTTGGGGGAAAACCTCACTATGTCGGGTAATCTATTTGAGGAGGGGGATGCTTAGTGCGCGTTATTCACGTATTAAAGAAGGACCCTGTATTCACTCAACGTCAGTCCGCGACAGTGATCTAATTTGATTGACGTGTTGTACTGCAATAGGTGTTCGGATGGTTTAGTTGGTTGCGAAAACACTTAAATGTATATGGAAATATTATCAATAATTGACTGCTTCATGTTTATAATAGGAACAACATCACAACCTGTCCCTAATAGCGATGTCACAAGCATTGCCAATAGGAGAAAGTTGTGACTTTGATTGAAAAGGCAAGGCTTTTTTCCGAAAAAATATCTCGTGTATATAGTTTCATGAGATAAGTTTTAAAAACATTACTATTAAAATCTAATCGTTCACTTTGGAGATAGATTTTAAAGCGATTTGGAGAAGTATCACCTCTTGAAGTCCTTCGAGCTTCCTTCAAGGTGTGAAAATAAAATTACCGAGGTGGTGCAATACAAAGAACATAAAGTTAAGGAACCCAACAACAATTTTATTTTTATGCAAAGCAACCGCCAACTGGCTGAATACACTAATATTTGTATTATTACACCGTTCTAAACATTTCTGAAAAGAGTCAGTGAAGGCGTCCAAATGGATGATATTCAGTTTAGCGATTACATTTTCCTTTATATCTTCAACAACCTGAAATCTCTTTCCTTGAATGGCAGTTTTCATCTTGGGAAAGCGAAATTCTGCTGGTGCTAGATCGGTCTGTGTGGGTAGCACAGTGGTATCGTCATCGTCCTCCCCACACCGGGGGAAAAGGCCAGGGTTCGAATCTCGTCGATGACGCGAGGAACTTTAATGGGTTTTTCACTCTGTAGCTGAATTAGTCGGTCTGAGGCGTAGATAGCAAGGTTTTTCACCCAGAAACTGGGGTTTTTCGTCCAGCGAAACAGACAAATCGACCACAGAACACACGCAATTTACAGACATAAGAAACAGCACGGCAGATGAATTTAATTATTCGGGTGGCTTAACTATAATAGCTTGGTGCCAGATCGGATAAATTATTAATCAAACATATACTAAGAATATTTGATTAGAGTCTCAGCTGGTTAGAAGTTGCAGATCGGATGCTTGGATAGAACTTAAATTGAAGGATATACGGGGAACCTCAGGTGTCAACAGGATCCTCTAAAGAATGATGATTGGCTCTCGGGCGTCCTGAAATTAAAAATTAAGTTACTGGATGAAAACATAGTTTACAAGAATAACTTCTTCTGAAACGTATACAGTTATACTTAGTTACCTTGTGTGGTCGTAAGTGACATCTAGATTTGTGAAAACTTCAAGAACTTAACGAAACAAGTTTTCACAACATGAACTTTTGAAAGTGAACATTTGCTTACCAATGGACTGTCATTGGAATTCCAAATCATACACAAGTCTAGTTTAGGATTCTCGGGTAAAAAGATTAATTAGAAGTATTCAACAACTAGAAAAGAACCACCGGAAGAAAAGTTTTTAAGACTAAGCTGGCACAGAACGGAGACGACTACTGGGACCGACTTCTTTCTTGAATGAAATTAAACTGGACAGTTGACCTTGTGACTTCATTTGACAATAGGAAAATGTACTGAGAACATTTGGACTGTGGTGCAATACACTAAGACCACAGGAAATCATGTATATATGTTAATATAATTGTTAGAATTGTTTTGCCAGAACATCCTCCTAGCTTTGGTGTTGTTGATCATGGTGAATTGGTAGCGGGATTGCACTACATCTGGTGGGTGCGAGATTTTCGGCGGTCATTACACCGGTACATGATGACAGATGACATAAGCCCGGTGCTGGGGATGGGCACCAGGCAGTGGTTGCCCATGTGATGGCTGCATCCTGGTGGCAAAGTGGTCTGACACAAACAATAACCCCCCCCACCCCCAGAAACTAGAATTTTCGTCCAGCAAAAACAGGCAGATCGAGACCAAAGAACACGCGCAATTTACAGACATAAAAAACCACTACCTTCGCCTGAGATTAACTCTCTCAGCCACATTATGAAAAATGCCCAGAAAATTCCTCACATAGACGGGACTCGAACTGAGGCCTTTTTCATCCGGTGTGAGTGAGGACTGCAAAGAACATGTTCGGGACCCTACATAATTAATGAAAATTCGCCTTCTATGCAATTTTATGCTTTGCAAACTTTAAAAAGCGTTTCCATAAAAAAACGCAATACATCTTTCTGCATTTCCGAGGAAATCAAGTTGAACAAAGAATATATCTATTTTTTTTTCAGTCTCTGGAGATGTACCTAAGCATTTCATTTACTGTAATATTCATAAAATTTGATTCATGGACAAATTTAATTAATGGCTCATTCTGAGTTCGTCTCTACTGATTTCAAATTTTTCTAAATTTATGGCCAAAAAGTTTGAACTGAAATACCAAAAATATATTTCTTTTATCAAGAATACACTCATAATTCTATAAATACTTAAAATGATATTGATATTTATTTTAAAACAGCAGTAGAATAAAATCTCATATTACAAAAACCTCTCTAACGAACACTGTAGGTCCAGGGACCAAGATGTTAGTTTGATGAACGCTAATTGCTGTTCTTGTTGGGTTTTAGGAGCAACTAAGGCCATGTTGCTACGTGTGTATTGTCTGTAAATTGCATGTTCTGAGGTCGAGTTTCTGTTTGTTGGATGAAAAACCCGAGTTTCTGGAGGAAACAAAACTATGCTACCCTCGTCTGAGACCGACTAACTCAGCCACATTGTGTAAAAGATCCATAATAATTCTTGTCATCATTAAAGTACGTCTGTGAGGAGGACGGCGATTCTGCCAACTGTGCTACCCACGAGGGCAAGGCTAGTTGTAAACTGAAAGAAGATCCAACCCGAAAGATTGTCGATCAGTTAGTAAGGTGCCATTTCATGGTGCTGTTAGTAAGTAATAGATCATGAACACCCATTGCACAAACAGTAACTTTCACCCATTGCACAAACAGTAACTTTCACCCATTGCACAAACAGTTAATTAAATCATAGTCTCTCAAACCAAATGTGTGCTTTTAAGGATTGAATCAGTTTCTTTTAGACAATAGAGAAAACTGCGTGTGGCCACCACTTTTTATCGCTTCCTTCTTGGATTAGGGACATTAGAAAGGCATTTGTTTCAATTTTAAATTGAAATTTCGATATAGACATAAATTAGAAGCAGTATACGTACCGAAAAACTGGTCACCACTCTTTGAACGTTTAGCGAATGTAATAGAAATAAGGAATAAGAAAATGTTGAACAGTATCGTTGACATTTCTTAAGGCTGCGGTCTCTTCTCTGAAGGTTGTTCGATACCAACCTGCCTTCTTCTATCAGTTTCATATGGAATTTCTTTTGTATATCTATTCTCGCTAGGCACTAGATGACCGAATAGCCTCTCTCTATTTATTTTTTCTCTGCATTGCGCCAATTCGCTTCTCATGGTCGTTGCATACGTCTTTGTACGTAGATCTCTCTCTCTCTCTCTCTCTTACACAACTCGTGTCCAGTAATTCAGCCAACCTTCGTCAGCTGTCTCGCACTGTTTTCCAATTTTGATTACCGTACTTTAAAATATATATATCACATTATAAATTGAGTGATCATCCAAGATGATCGATTGTCTTGCTTTCTTTATTTATTATTATTATTATTTTTTTAAACAAGCAGAACTACTCCTGCCTTTAAAAAGAAAATGTCAAAACTGATTGTACATTTCGCGAAAAACTTCTTTCTGTGTACAGCAAACGGGGTTTGCTACTTTATGCATCGATCTCATATTGAGGAGGCAATTTGTCACGAATTGCCATGGTACTCTATATAAACACCACGGCTGAAATGGCGAATTACAATGCCTTTCCATTGCAATCCGAAGACATATCAATTGACAGTTGATCGCTGTGTATCCACGAAGCACGTATCATAAAATGCTCGACACAATTAACACAACAAAGGATTTTCAGGAGTATTTTATTGTGAACAGGATCGGCGAAGGCGAATATTTGATATAAGAGACGTCCTGTATTCAATAGGAATCGGTCGACCACTTTACAGAGCCGCACATTATGCAAATTATTCATTCCTATAAATACATGGGTTGCTACCATATCCTTTCATTCCAATTTTATGGTGTTCTCAGTGGGAGCCCATAGAAGTTCCTAGCGTCATCGACAGGATTCGAACTCAGGTCTTTTTCATATGGTGTGAGGATGCCGGCAATTCTGCCAACTGTGCTACTCATGAGGGTCTCAAGTGGTGGAGGAATATCTCGAAAGTGAAGATGTCCAACGAATGGCATGGCCAGCCGTCGTCACCGTAATAATATCGTTACAGTGGCGACGGGCCACTGTAACTAGACTTAAATCCAATCGGACATGTGTGCAACGCCCGTGGGCGTCGCATTGCACGCAGACAGGTAACTCTTTGGTGAATTGGTGAGCTAAGGTCTGCGCTTGTTGAAGAATGGGATTTTTTGCAACAGAATGTTATAGGTACCCTTATATCACGCAAGGTTCACCGCTGTCAGGCCTGTATAGACGTATATACGTTGGAGAGGATTATAAGCCATACTGATGTCATGTGACATATTTTCGAGCATCTTGTATCGACTTCTGTAATGTGAACTTTTTGATTATTCTTATACAACCCCTATAAATGTCCCTTATACCTGTCCGAAATTTCTCGCTGTCTCTTCACCTCATCATTATTCTATGGTACACCAACCTACCAAATTTAGTCCCGCTTCATCGCAAGCTGCAAGAGTTACACCATGTTTTCTTAACGTTCTGTTAATTTCCTCTAGCAGTGTAGTAGACATTCGACGAGAAAGTAGTACAACTGTGTATGCATGATGCCGCTATCGACGAAGTTAATCTACTTCCAGTTTGGATTGATTTTGGGGTTCCGAATAAGCAATCGGGCTGTGCGTAACATTAACACAGCACGAGATATTCTTAGGTCGACTATTCGTGATTCGATCAACAAACTGAAGCGGACTGCAATTAAAACCGTCACGAAACAACCTGGCAATCTTCCGAAATTGGAGGAATGTGACAGAAGAGCCATGCAATTGAGCTTATCGGAACGGAGGTGGAATTTTCGAAGAAAACACATGAAACACAGAAACCTTCAGTGAAACGATTGGGACATTCATGTCATCACAAGTACAATGTTCAGGACGCTGTGTGATAGGGATTGACAGGGGCGTTTTCCGTCCATAAGGCACTAATCACCTTGGATAATATGAGAAGAATGGTAGCTTGGTGTATGGCCTTCCATTCTTGAACCGCAGACCAAAGGAAAGATGGGCTTTGGAGTGCCGATTCATAGCACATGGTCTACTAGTTTGAAAGTCATAAATTGGAATGCGGATGTCAGGAGAAAGTTACTTACTGGATTGGTCTGCTGCCGTTTTCCATTGTTTATTCAAGGGACCATGGGTATTTTTGACAAACGATGAATTCTGAGGTCTATTATGAACAAACATGCGTTACCTAGATTGTGGTAGCACTTCAGGGAAGGCCAATGCCTGTATAAGCAGGAGAATGCTTCATGTCATATTGCTTGCGTTGTGACGGACTAGTTAGTATTACCATTAGTAAATTAAAATGATGCAAGAAAGCAAGCTTATGCAGCATCAGCCAAAAAAAACCCCGAAAACTTCTCATTTCACCCATTCATCCAATCCGGCAATTTGTCTAGTTCTTCCTTGAATTTATACAACCGATCCACTCCCACAACATCTGACAGGTTTGTTCCAGCAATCAATTTTACCTTTGGCTAAAGGCAAATTTCTGTGCATCTATTTTGCAACCATCCTTCTCAATTTGAATTTGTCTCCTTATGTGGGCCGCAAGAGGAGGAATTCCATCAGCATGGAACTTGAGCAATTCATTCAAAGCTTAAACAATTTAATCAGATCGACTCGCAGGTGCCTAGTCTCCAGACGCTGCAATTTGCAGAACAGAATCCTCTTTTTTGGTAAAAGCATACCCATCGTTCCCCTTCTCAGTACTCTTCCAGTAGCTCTTATAAAATGACCTACTTCTTTCTGCTAGCAAAGTTCCTGTATATCATTTACAAGACCCCATGTGCTGTCTTCTTCGCAAACTGATTGCACTGCTGAGAACTTTATATCACTGCATAATTACCCTCAGGTCTTTTTTATTTTCGACTACCCTGAGTGGAGTAACACACGGTTAGTGCATTAATCTGGGATTATATAGGGTGAGAGAGAAGCTGGCCTGGTCTGCGGACCCGCAGCCTAATGCTAAGATGAAGCTGATGTTTTAGAACTTCAGAAACTCTGATGAAGTTAGAGCTCTGCAGCTTTGACAACCTCCTGGCCATTTCCCCACTGGAAATTTCAAGAAATTGAACCCTGTTTTCCTACATTAGGCAAACAGCTACTTTGTCAGCGCAAGAGAAGTGAAATTACATTTGCAGCTCAGAATGAAATTCGAGCATCCAAAAATATGACACTTTAAACAAATAGGTTTTAGTGACGCTATTGAATCTTATCTTATATGATTTCAATTATTATTATTCACCCTTTTGAAGCTGTTTTCGAAACACCTCACGCTTACCAGGGTGAGTTATTATTTTTATGCTCAGTTCCACCAATGAGACTTGAATTTCAAGCTAGACTTAAAGAAAAAAATGCACATCAAAATTGACTTAACACTCAATAAACCATTTGCCGTTTCGATACGATATTGTCAATTTAAGGAACAAATTTAAGTTACATTGGTGCAACCGGCCATTTTAATCAATTTACGAAGTTTCACATACCTACTTAACTGCATAATGCGCAGAACCATCAACTTTTCCAAGGTTAGCTGGAAGGGCTATTGGCCGGTAGGATCCAGGATTTGAGATGGGCTTACCAGGCTTTTTGATTAGTAGTAGTAATAACAACTGCGGAAACAATTTATAAAATCGTGCTATAAATTCATTCTCTATCAAATCCTGGACATTTCTTAAAATTTAGTTTACAACACAACTCCTTTAAGTGTAAATGGCTCCGCAGTTAATTTATTTCATGTAGAGAATTTTCTGTTCTTATTGAATTCTGATTTGACGTATTTTCCAAGGAATCATCTTGTGGGAATAGTTTTTCAATTAATGGAATGCATCCATCCTATTGTTTCTGTGGAACTTGTACGCACTGTATTAAATACATCCGAATTGTGTAGCTTGTCTCTTGTAATTTTATACAACAGTCACGATGGATCCGAATTCCCCGACTCCTGGACGAATAATTTCCACGTTTCCCTCTTACGAATTGTTATTGCTCTTCTGTAATTATTTTCCTGTGTACTCTTGATGTAATCTAGCAACCACAGAGGGAGGCCAGTGTCGACGCCGCTGAAATTACCTGCTAATGCGATACACCGAAATCATTAAAACACTGACTAATTCATAAAAATGTAAATACTATCTATTTAAATTTAAAGCACAACCATTGAGATACCTAGAAAATTCTTGTAGATCGCCATCAACTAATAGCCTCAACATTAAATAAACTGTTTATTTCATTGATCAAACCACTATTACACACTCAGGAGAGGATTTTACCAAAACAAATATCACAGTAATTGCTGATATATTTGAATGTGGATGGCGGTTGGTTTTAGTGAAAAGCCTCTGAACCACGACAAGGTACCAACCATATCAGAGGGGGGATTCTCTTTGATTATTCAGGAGAAACCTCTTTGCATCCACCAGCACATTTTTCATAATATTCCTGCTAGTACAGAGGGTAAAAAGACGGGATTCTTAAAGATTATCTTAAAGTGATTTATTTAAAATGATATAAGATAATTCTCTTAATTTTAGCGATCGATTCAAGCCTTGGTTTTCTTGTGATGAACATAATCCGCTTGCTACCTATGGTTCTTAGATTAAAATTCCTATGCAACAATCTACAATTTGAAGAGAGCACATTTAGCGTTTTTGTTGAGGATTTTTGAAATCTGTATCAAGATTTTCCAAGCATTAACTGATCGTGACACGTTCTGAGGGTTTAAATCTATCCTCCAAACACTTTATTACAAACTTGAATTCTATTTATACAGCATATCCCTTTATTTTATCAATAAACTTTGGTTCATCTTTTGATGTAGATGTGATATAGACATTTTGGTGGTTTTCAGAATCAGACGGTTTATTTCGTGCAGAATCACATATTTGCATTCCGTAGGTATGATTTTCTTGGCTAGTGAAATCGTTAATATCTCTGATAGAATGCAATAAATGTCAATATTTAGTCATAGTATTTATAGAAAAGAGAGTCAAAGAAAAAGCCATTTTTTAGATGCAGAGGAATATGATCATCAATACGCCAGTTACAAGAAACATAGTATGATAGCAGGTCAGCTTTATCTTTGGCTTAACTGTGAATAGAACGGAACCAATGGTTTTCACAGAGGCGGGAGAAGAGATAGGCAAAAGTTGCGGCCAATACCTTTGACAACAGACCAGACTGCTCTACTACCATTTTTTTTTTTTTTTTTTTTTTTTTTTTATGAGAACCCCAAACACGAGAGGTATTATAACCTATAGTACTTAGTACCGTGCTTGGGTTGGAGGTTGAGAAGACGAAAGAAGATATTTGTTGATATTGGACTTGAACTTCTGTAGATTGTAATTTTCAGGAAATATGTATGAAGGAAGGTTGTTCCAGAAAACGGCAGTTGAATGAATAAATGAGGAAGATGAAAAGTTGGTTCTGTGGGTTTGAAGTTGGACAGTAAATGGATGTTGGCAGGTGGCGGCATGTGTTCGAACTGTTTTGAAAGAGAAAGCGGGAATTATAGAAGCCAATTCAGAAGAACAGTGCCCATGGAAGTATCTGTAGAAGAGGCATGCAGCAGAAACAGTGCGTCTATGAGACAGCGAGTGGAGAGACTCTGTTAGAGATGAATCATTAATTAACCTAACTGCCCTCTTCTGAATGGAATCAAGAAGCCTGAGAGAGGTTTTGGGGGCACCACCCCAGATGTGGGAACAATATTCCATGGCAGGGCGGATTTGCGATTTATACAGAGTGAGCAGCTGTTTGGGAGAAAAGTAACGCCGAGAGCGAAAGAGAAAACCAAGTTTTTTAGATGCAGAGGAAGCAATATTTGTAATGTGCTTGTGCCAAGAGAGATTAGAAGTCAGGGTAATCCCCAAAAGAGATATATCATTTTGCCTAGAAATCGGAATGTCACTAAATATAAGCATAGGAGCAGAAGAATCCTTTTTGCGAGATATAAGACAAGATTGAGTTTTAGAAGGGTTGAAATCAACTAAGTTGTCTTTGCCCCACTGGAGAATTACCTGAAGATCGGCATTTAAGGAATTGGCAGCAGATTTTCGAGAACTTGAAGCTGATTGAGCTGGACAAGGTTTCTCAAAATGGAAAGTTGAATGCAATGTGCTATCATCGGCAAAACTATGGATAGGATTTCCAGTCAATGGAAGAAGGTCATTGATATACAAGAGGAAAAGAGTGGGGGAAAGAACTGAACCTTGGGGGACACCGGCATTAGTGGAGAAGTTAGAAGACAGAGAGAAAACTGGATAACCAATTACTAAAAACAGTTGGCAAACCATAAGATGGAAGCTTGTTTAGAAGACCTTTATGCCAAACACGATCAAAAGCCTTTGAGATGTCAAGAGCAACTACTTGTGTTTCACCGAACCTTTCCATTGAATTAGTCCATAAATGGGTAACATAAGCCAGAATATCACCAGTGGATCGACACTGACGGTATCCATACTGGCGATCGTTGATCAGACGGAAGGTTTCTAGGTAGTTTAAGAGTTGGCGGTTAATTGATTTCTCCATTACTTTAGAAAGAGTAGAAGTAATTGCAATGGGACGATAATTGGATGGGAGGGATTTGTCACCCTTTTTAGGAACTGGCTGGATATGAGCAAATTTCCAAGCAGAAGGAAAAACACCTTTGGAATAAGAAAGTGAAAAAAGGCGGCAAAGAATAGGAGTAAGTTCAGGAGCACAGGTTTTGAGAACAAGTGGAGAAATACCATCAGGACCTGGAGCTTTCTTAGCATCAAGATTCATCAAAATCCTTCTGATATCCTTTTGACGGAAGACCACAGGAGGCATTGAATGGAGCGTGTTAGGAATGGTGGGAGGTGTTTTACCAAGATCATTAATACATGAGTTGGAAGAAAAATGGGATGCTAGCAGATCAGCTTTATCCTTGGCTGAAGTGACAACAGAACCATCTGGTTTGGACAGAGGTGGGAGCAGAGATGGGCAAAAGTTGCGGCCAATAGCTTTGGCAAGAGACCAGAATGCTCGGCTACCATTAGGGCAAGAAGCAAGTTTTCTACTCTTAGCCTGTTCAAACTCTAGTTTGGACTGATTAATAACTGCTTTACAATTGTTACGAGCTTTGGTGTAGGCAGAAAATGAAACTGAAGAATTAGAAACAAGCCAATTACGATATGCAACGTTCTTCTCTTGGACAGCCTTAGCACATTTATTGGAAAACCAAGGTTTAGATAAAGGACGAGATTTTAAAGTGGAGTGTGGGATAAAGGATTCCATTCCTGCAAGAATAATTTCACTGACACGATCTGAGCAAACGTTGACATCAGGAGTTTTGAAACAGTAATCAGACCAAGGAAAAGAAGAAAAGAAGTCTCGCAGGTCATCCCATTTTGCATTCTTGTAATGCCAAACAATACGAGGTTGGGAATAGCCATGAGATAAAGGTTCCATTGGAGAAGAGGCAATCACCAAGTTGTGATCTGAAGTGCCTAAAGGACCTCTCACTTCAACCTTGTACTTAGAAGGGTTGTTTGTGAGAAAAAGATCAAACGTATTGGCTGTATGATTAGGATTGTGTTGTATTCTTGTAGGTAAATGAACAATCTGTGCTAGGTCATTAGTAATTGCAAAAGCCTCAGCATCTCGACCTGCTGGGTCGGTGTGACTAGAAAACTGAAGCCAGCTGGAGTTGTGAACGTTAAAATCACCAAGGAAAATTACCTCACTGTTAGGAAAGTTGGACTGGAGAAAGTCAAGTTGCAAAGAGAGGAAGTCAAAGAGCTCCAAGTGATTAGTGGAGTTTGGAGAACGGTAGAGACAACAGATGAATTTTACACAATGAGGTAGAGAGATTTTAAGCCAGAGAAGATCAAAGAGAGGAGATTCCAAATTGCCAAGTCTCTGACAGGGAATATCAGAACGGACATATGCACAAGTACCTCCTTTGAGGCGAAAGGAGTCATACAGCAAATAATTTGGACATCTGAGATGAGCAGTAGTTGAATCAACTGATAACTGAGATTCAGTCAGAAAAAGTACATGGGGTTTGGAAGACTGCAAGTGGAAATGGACATCGTTGAGATTAGAATTGAGACCACGTATATTTGTGAAATGAATTAGGAAGTCCTTGGGAGGTTTAGATCTTTTCGCAGATAAGCTTGCTCTATTATTTTGACAATTCATGGTGTATTCAATAGTAAGAAAAAGTGGGTGGGACATGCTGTATGAAGTAATGAAATTTTTGGATATGGCATACATGTGGTAAGAATATACCCAGATCCTTGACATAACGTGGCCTCGACAATGCTCCCCGCATACACACTACTCGGACTCCCTCCAGTCACTATCTGGCAGAGTAGAGGTAGCAAGATTATACACTAGCTGATCCGGAAGCTTCCTAGAGAGTTACCAATAGGTTCAGTCCGGTGTACTAACTAGCGGCCGGCCTGCGAACACCGTTTTAGAGCTGTACCCTCGAAATGTAAGGAATATTGGATCTCGCCACGACATTCATCATAACCTCAAAAATCATCAATCATACTGCATGATGGAAGAGATAGGGAAGGGTTGGCCGAACTTAGCTCTAGAGACTAAACATGGGTTCCACCACTTCAAGCCTCCAATAAGCAAAGTGGTGGTATTTCACCGGTTGATGAGAGTCATCTACCACCTAGTACTGCCTGGTAACATAGAGGGGCGGCATTCCTCCATGTGGTGTGGGCGCCACACCTCGACCCCTGCTTACGTTGGTTCACACCTGGGTTGTCACCCACCATGTACTTGTGCATGAAGGTTATACCCAGGATTACTAACAGTCCCACCATCGTGAAGGTGCAAGCAGAGGATTTGGCTGTCATAGACCGTCCGGACTTCGCCGAAATTGGGTCCACTTTGACTAGAGTGTCACCCGAATATCAGTTCCATCAGCGTTTTAGACTCCCAGGTAGTAAGAACAGCTTGTCTGGCATATCTGAGAGAATGTCTGTGACAACCTCAAGGACAAATTTGAACAAGAAGCAAGTTTTCTAATCTTAACCTGTTGTAAATCTAATTTGGATTGATTAATAACTGCTTTACAATTGTTGGGAATATATAGAAAATGGAGTATAATTGGAGGATAGAACATGTGGCTCATTTGTTATTAATGAGTAGTTATTGGTACTGTATTAAATTAATTGATGGCTTTTCCCATAACCAGGCCACTCCTATGAGAATATCTGACTGGTCCTTAAATTTTGCACACTGGTGAATATTCAGTTCGGTTTATAAAACTTACGCATAACAGTGCCGTCTCAAAACAGAAGTTTTATTTATAGCCGATCAGAAAGCAGATCCTCCAGTTTTAATAAATTTCTTTCACAGCCATTTTCCGTTTCAGGGATGAAGACTTTCTTTCTCTCTCCAGCATTTAAAATGTTTGCTTTTATAATAACGACGTCATAGAACAGCTGCCTTTTGTCACTTCTTAAAGAAGAGACGCCTATAGAAACCATACATCAACTAGAGAGAGCGCTGAGCAAATATTAAATGAGCTGTGACCACTTTCAACAGGGTTTTGTAGCAAACACCATGATGGCAAGTCAAGTTTGTTCTAGTCTGATTATTCTGTAACATAAACGTGTACTGGCTTTTAAAAATATACGAAGAAATAAGAAAAGCCGTTAAACAAATCCAACAGTTTAATTATATTATGAAATACTTTAGTGGTATACATTCATTTGGATTTGCACTAGAAACACCTACCTAATATCTCGTGAAACAATATTTATCCTTAATCATCATCAGCCAATTTCAATCCACTGCAGGATGAAGGCCTCTCCAACAACTTTCCACTTCCTTCTGTTTTACGCAATAGCCATCCAATCCACAAACTCATGAATTTCATCTATCCATCTCCGCCTTTGTCTTCCAGGTTTTCTTCTAGCTCCTCTTGGGTACCATTCTGTTATTTTCTTAGTCCATCTGTCATCGTGTCTTCGAGCTATGTGTCCTCCCCAAGACCATTTTAGTTCTTTTGTTTTGATAAGAATGTCCTTTACTTGAGTTTGCTGCCTAATCCATGTGTTTCTCTTCTTATCTAACAGTCTGATTCCCAATATATTTCGTTCCATTCTTCGCTGTGTAGTTCTCAGCTTCTCTTCCATTCTTTTCGTGAGTTCCCAAGTTTCACTTCCACAAGTCAAGGTGGGGAGTATACATTGTTTCATTATTTTACGTTTCAGGCAAATTGGGATATTGCTCCTCAGTATGTGACTATACTTCCTGAATGCTATTCATCCAGCATTTATTCATCTCTTGACATCCATCCATTTATCATTATTACAGCTAATGACTTGTCCCAGATAAGTATATGACTCCACTTTTTCAATTACTGCTACTTCAATCATTATATCCCTTTCTGTGGCATACTTTTTCATAATTACGTTTGGTTTAGCCATATTCATCTTTAGTCCAAACACCTCACTAACCCTGCATAACTGATTAAGATTTTCCTCTAATTCTTTGGGAGCGTGGCTTAGGACTACAATGTCATCTGCAAATCGTAAATGGTTTAGGTGCTCTGTATTCACATTGACTCCTTTCTGCGACCAGGGAAACCTTCTGAAAGCTTCCTCAAGGACAGCAGTAAACAACGTCGGAGATATCGTGTCTCCTTGTCGAACTCCTTTCTCAATTTTAAATTTCCTACTTTCTTTGTCTAGTCTAATAAAGGATGTAGCATTCTCATATATTTTCTTCAAAATCTGGATTGATTTGGACAGGTTGAGAATCCTGTCCTAAAGCCAGCTTGCTCTTTCAGTTGATTCTCATCATTATCCTTAATACAGCTGTACAATTCTTGTCACGAACTCCACAAGTATTTGAAAAACATGTGCCACATTGTGTTCACACAGAAATCTTATAGAATATGGCATCATTGAATTTGTATTTAATTCAGCTCCTTTTGTTAAGACAAGAAAATCTACTTAAGTGGTGGAAAGAAAAGGAGAAGAATAGATATTCACATACGTCACCATAATAAAGCACAATTTTAATATGGTGCCGGCCTTCAATAGACAGCTTAGCATCTTTCTGTGAGAACAGCCTCGTTATGGTCCCAATCATTTTGATAACATAGTGTGTGTTTGGACATAAATATTAACCATTATTCTCTAAGAAAGTTTGGTAATTTTTTCAAATGTTTGTTTTCAGAATTCTCCCAATTAAATTTTCAAATTAATCCGAAGAAAATTTGATCGTGATCTCTCATTAAATGTTCCAAGACTAAAGGACGGTATTTCAAAAATTTTGAATGAGAATTATTGTTTCCTTGCGTTAAGACGTTTTGTAGAATACCTTGTTCAAGAAAATGGCCCTGAAAACGTTTGCCTATCAAAAGACAGCTTTAATTTAGCTACTGCTGTGGATCACCACATTCCAAAAGTCCGTCCTCCTTTGGAGACATTTTCAATTATGTAAGCAAATTTTATTAGTATATACTAGTTTTGAACTAAATTCATAACTAAATTAATATCAGTGGGATTTGCTTTTTATTTTCCTAAAAACGAATATTAAATAAAAATTTTCAAGCACGATAATGTAGTGCCACACAAAAACAAATTTATTAGTCCAAACGCTCCCTGAGGAAAATTTCTCAGACTGGATGGATCTCTCAGACTGAGAAAAATCTAACAGACTGGTAGATAATATACCCATTTCAATTATCATGCTTTGAAACCAATATTTTCTGATTATCTTTTTAATTAATTTTCTAGGATAATGACACTACAAGATTCTGGAGTAATACAACAGATCATAAGGATCAATCAGTTTTGAGCACAGTTGAAAAGAAAAGAAGTAAAAACACATATATTCAGAAGGAAACCGAAATATCTTAAATTTAAGTAATCTTCGAGTGGCAATGGGATTATTAATACCAGGATATATAATTTCACTCGTTTATCTTTTGTTTGAGACCATATTATTTTAAATATGTAATAAAAAGAGGTTTGCTGCTGGATACTGTCCGATGCCAATGATTCTCAATCTTTTTTCCATGCAGGAACCCATAAAATAACTTTCTATTACGAAGTTGATAGCGGAAAGTCTAATTAAATTACTGCTAAATTATTATCAAGAAACTTTATTTGTAAAAAGTTGACTATTTGCAAGATTCCTTCTGCTTAACGAAGTACCTGTAACATGAAAAATGCAGAAGCCTGCTGCACAGATAGAGGAATTACTTAGTGTTGTTCATATAGTAACCTATGATAATGTCAAGTTCTTGTACAGTCGTCGAGAACTTTATGTTGTAAAGATTTACGGCCTTGGTTTTTAAGAAGAGACTTACTTTGATGGCTCTAAGTCTTACTTGTAGACTTGCCGATAGAAAACTTGGTACTGGACCGTCATTTGGTTTTGAAAATTATCTTGTGTTTATTTAGTGCTGGCTTGTTCCAAGTCGAGAAGTGTTTATTTAACATTGCTCATTAATGCTTTTACTAATCTACTGTATATTTCCGAACAATTGTTACTGTTCAGTATGGCTTTGATTTAAGTGTAACTTATATATTGTCGGTAATGCTTAAGCTTGGATTATTATAAGTCTGATTAACTTATTGCTTGAAGGAAATTAATGTGTACATAACTGAAATCTCATTGATTTTAGAATTGTTAATAATGTTATTTTACTCATTATTTCATTCAAAGATAGCTGACATGCTCATCTACTTCTGTGACTAAAGGGGGTTGTCTTATTTTTGACACAAATCATGTCTATCCTTAGCTCGATTAGAGCCTTGTATATAGTAGCAGTGGCATGTGATGCAAGAAAGCAAGTGTATGAGCTTATGCAACATCAGCCAAAAGAAAAAAAAAATCACACCATTCCCTCCAAATGCCTGTCCAGTTCCTCCTTAAATTTATTTAACCTCTCAACTTCCACAAGGACAGATGGAAGTTTGTTCCAGCAATTGACCACCCGCTGGCTAAAGGCAAATTTCCGCACATCTATTCTACATTTGTCCTTCGTCAGTTTCAATTTATGCCCCCTTAGGTTCGTAATCTGAACAAGTGGAAGGATCCCATCAGAATTCAGCGGGCTAACACCTCAATCAGATCACCCCCGTAGGTGCCTAGTCTCTAGCCACTGCAATTTCCAGAACATAAGCCTCTCCTGGTAAGAAGATCCCTTAATTCCCCTCATCAATCTTGTTGCCCTTCTCTGTACACGCCAAGCAAATCTGCAACCTTCCTAAAATAAGGCCTCCAGACCTGTACGCAGTACCCAATGCGTGGCCTGACCATTGCCTTGGGCGCCTCCATAGCCAGGAGGGCAGGAGCAGCAGTACGTAGCACACGCTTCTTGATTAGACCGGGGTTCGAGCCCGTGCCCACCAAATACGGAGGATGCGGAAAGGTCAGAGAATGACCACGGCACATCCCCGGAGCAATATGGCCTTAGTTGCTAATGCTCCTAAAAAGCAAATAACAGACAAACTAACAAGACCATTGCCTTATACAGAGGGAAAATCACCTCCTTTTCCCGGCTAGCAAATTTCCTATATATCATTGACAAAACCCCATGACCTGCCCTGGCAGCCTGTCTGCATTGCTCAGAAAACTTCATATCTGACTGCAAAATTACTCCCAGGTCTTTTTCATTTTCTACCACCTTAAGTGTAGTACCACATAGTTGGTACGTTTCTCTGGGGTTACTTCTATCCATATGCAGTACTTTGCATTTGTCAAGGTTAAACTTCAGTTGCCACTTCTTAGCTCATCTGCCCAAATTTTCTAGATCCTGTTGCAGTAGCACACTGCCATTACTGTTATTAACAACCCTGCCAACCTTTGTATCATCTGCAAACTTCGACACTAAAAGTCAATATCATTGATAAATATACAAAACAACAGAGGACCCAAAACCGAACCCTGTGGAACTCCACTAAAAACATTAGTCCACGAAGAACAGCACCAATTGATTACCACCCTCTGTCTTCTCCCACTTAACCATCATTTTAACCATTGTAGCAACTTACCCTTAATTCCATTTTGCTTCAATTTGGACAATAGTCTTTCAGGCGCAATAGTGTCCTGAAATCCAAATATGTGATATCAAAATTATTTTTTGCATCCAGTTCCTTTGTATCCATACCATAATACCCTATCAAATTTGTCAGACAAGACTTTCCCTTAACAAACCCATGCTGTGTCTGAATTATTGCTGCAGTCTTGTCTAGATGATCCTGCAATGCATCTTTAACCAGTGACTCCATTATTTTGCCGGGAACAGAAGTTAAACTAACTGGTCTGTAATTACTCGTGTCACCCTTCAATCCCCCTTTGTGAATTGGGGATACATTTGCACATCTCCAGTCCGTGGGGACCTCCCCTGAGTCCAAGGATGCTCTCATAATTATGGCTAAGGGTTTGCATAGTTGCTTTGCCACCTCCTTTAATATAACTGGATAGATCCCATCCACCCCAGGTGCCTTTCGTATGTTTAACTTCAACAATTTCACCTCCACTTTGCTCTCAGTTATTACAAAATCATTAAGCACACTGCTACAATTTGATAACCTTCTTCCATTTTCAAACCTTAATAATTCCTCACGTGTGAATGTAGATGCAAAATACTCATTCAGTTTGTTTGCTATCTGAGCAGGATCATCAACAGTCGAACCATCGATGTCAAGTGGACCAATCAGATTCATCCCCTTCCTTTTAGAGTTTATATGAGTAAAGAAATTCTTGCTGTTTTTCTTAGCATCTTTTGCCAAGGATTTCTCGTAATCTGCTTTCGCCTGCCTAACCTCCTTTGTGACCTGATTACAGATTAACTTATATCTGCCATAGGCTTCTGTGTCGCTTGATAATTTATATGCATCCCATGCATTTTTCTTCTCTGTCACGAGTCTCATTAGTTCATTTGATAACCATTTAGGCCTAAACCTTGAACAATATTTCTTAATAGGTATGAAACTTTTAGTAGCAATCACGATTAATTCCTTGAATGCTTCCCACTTAGAATTTACTGTTGGTAACATCGTCAGTTGATCCCACTGTTCAGAATTTAAAACTGTCTGAGACCACTGTACTCACCTTTACGGAAGCAAAAACCTTTTCCTTTACCCCTGATGGTAATTAATTCTTTAAGTAAATCCCACATCAGTACACTGTGATCACTGCCACCTAGTGGTTCCTTTATCTGCAAATTCTTAATAATATTTCAGCACTATTTGTTTCCGTACAGTTTAGAGAATCTGTCGGATAGAGTGCATCTATTGGTATTGCACTACCTCCAATGGATGCGAACTTGGTGCCTATAAGCAATAGATAGCAGAACCGGTCCAGCTAAATGTGCCTAGTGATGGGTGCAAGGAAGAAACTGACCAGGTGTTGGCTGTGCTTGTGTGTGTTTACATAAACACCCACAGACACAATGGGCTCAGTCCTTTAGACAGTTTTGCTGTTTCCAAGAGAGAATTACAAAGTGGAGTTTGGCTTGCGTCCAGGTGCCGCCCAAAACATGTTATAGGTACATACATGCAAAAGAGGTGACTAGGTAGATTTAACCTGGTCGAAAACTAGTCAGTTGTCGATCAGGTTTCACAAAGATACTTTCAAGAAGAATAGGTTCAGTACTTGATGCATCATAATTCAAAGGACAAGCAGGTTTTCAGATGTTGCTTCAGTTCAATGGATCGAATCCAAAGAGTGTTTAAAGTTATAGAGCGGAAATGAATACAACCTTATATTATGTATAGCCTTCGTAGACCTCGACAGCTAACATACTTCAGTGTGAAATAGCAGAGTTGTATTTTGATCACATTCCTTCACACAAAGCTGAAAACAGTCGTGATTTTAAAGGCTTGGGTTTCCTAAAATTCACCATCTTGATAACATCATATAATGAGGAAATCAGATCCACAGGCAAACCTTTGAATAACAGAGCTTCTCTGTGAATAAAAAAAATCAATTACCTGAATTTCCGGGTTTTCACGAACTGTTGATTTAAAACGTTTATCTGTTCCGGTATTTGTAGCTGCATCAGTAATCAAACTTAAGAGATCTTTCCATGATAACTTATTTGTCACAAAGTTACATTTACCACCTTGAGTATTTCATATCCAGTGGTGTAATTTGAACAAAAAAGTTTCTTTAAAGCATTTCTCTTCAGTGATTCTGATTAGTGTTATTATTTCAGTACAGTTACTAACGTCTATAGATTAACCAATTTGGAATGAAATTTTTTTAGATTCGATAATTCTCTTAATTAATTTTATTTTGTTTCGATGTCTTCAATACGTCTACTAAAACTGTTATCCGAAAGTGGCACTTTTTTAATTTCAATCCAGGCTGGTAAATTAAGCGATTCTATGAGGCATTTTGGATTTGGCTAACAATTGGGTGACCTTATAACTAGCCTATTGAGCTCGATTTGATTCCGTTGTAATCGAATTCATAAAATAACTTTTCTTCCTATTTTGAGTTTGAAGGCGCTTAAAATATCCATAACCAATATCCAATTTAACATCCATAACCAGCACCATTCTCAGAGCACTAGAAGCTAAAGCAGAACTTGCCGTCACATACGTGGACCTAAAAGCTGCCTTCGACTCAATCAGCATTCCCTCGCTCGTTCACCTCCTAGAAAATTACTTCCATATAAAAAGGTGACATGTTGTGGTTTATCACAACCCTGCTTTCTAACAGAATCATTCTTCTTTCAGCGGATAAAGATATAATCCCAAGAAAAATCTGCGACAGTTCCCTAAAGCGGAGTCCTCTCTGGAGCATTATTTACTGCAGTCATTATTCCGTTTGTGCAACAGAGAAAAGACATAATCTGTTATGCTGACAATATTAAGCTATACACCCAGATTAACCCCGGCGAATATATGTGAAAAATGAATGAAAAGTTTAATCTAAAGTTACACGACTTAGGATCCTATCTCCATTAATTTGGACTACTTATTAATCCTGCAAAATCAGCCCAAAATGTATTTTCTTTGAAGCACCAACCCACTAAAGCCCAACCTTCTCTAGATGGCATTCTCCTTGCAGTGGTGAATACAGGGTGATTCACTACCAGTGCGATAAACTTGCAGGAGGTGTAGGGGGCCCAAAGACGAATCGGAATCACATAGCATTGCAGGTTCCGAAATGCCTTCGTCATGCGGTAGAGGACGTTGAACGGGAGGTCGCGTGAACAGCGATCCCGCTGGAAGTCAGCAATTGTGAACCGTTTCTGTTGAAGAAACCAAGTACCAAAAATCCTCCGGAGTGGATAATCCGCAGGCTCCAATGATTGGACGCGTTGCAGATGGTATTAACTCATTTGGTTTGTTGACAGTATCCTCCATACAGTGGATTGGGAAATACCCAATCATTGGCCTATCGCTCGAGTACTCGTACTCGGATTGCCTTCTGCAAGACGTAGGACATTCTCCTCATTGTCTGGCGTCCCCGTTGTTCGCTCTCGATTCATGGTACCTGTCGTGAAACAACCAATCTCACGTAACCTTCTGTGTACACGTGCGAAAATCGTATGATGAGGAGCACGCCTGTGCGGGAAACGTTCCTGGTAAATGCGGAGAGCGGCGCGCCCGTTACAGTCCTCAGCTCAGTACGCCAGGTGCATGTCGGCCAGTTCAACGTTTGAATACTCGTCCATCCTACTGCCTCGGGAGCCGGTTCGCAAATGCTGACTTCCAGCGGGATCGCTGTTCACGCAACCTCCCGTTCAACGTCCACTACCGCATGACGAAGGCATTTCGGAACCTGCAATGCTATGTGATTCCGATTCGTCTTTGGGCCCCCTACACCTCCTGCAAGTTTGTCGCACTGGTAGTGCATCACCCTGTATACATACGGACTTGGGAGTCGTCTTCAATTGCAAACTGACCTTCAAGCCCTTCATTGACAAGCTCATAACAAAATTCTGCAAAATGCGGTTGATGACCAAACAACAACTTCTCCACGTTAAGTATCTGGATTCGGTACATATACACGCCAATATACTCAGTCGTGTTATACGACTTAGAAATATGGGCATCTGCAGCCCCCACAAATATCAAGTGTGTGTGTACTCCTCTGAATACTGGCTCCATATAAACATCATCGTCCGCGCCATCAAAGAAAAACTGCGATGGCAACCTCACTGAACTTTGCCCGACTACCAAATGGAAAGACGCTTCCCCCTAATTGCCAAAATGACCACTGGAATAATCTCGGAGACAAACATATAGGAACTGTGCAGCTGGAGAATCCCTCAATCCGGACTGAGGTCAGTTCCACCACTTATGGCCAACCATAATAGACTAGCCCTTAGCGACCATTTTCTCCCCAAGCAGATGCTTATCACAGTCCAAGCAATCGAAGGCGATTTCGACAAATTTGTCAAGGATCACAAATACCAGAGAGAGATCTTTGATGGCCGAAACTCAACCAGACAAACTGCACAGTAATGTCGCAGTATAATAAATTAAAAAAAAAAAAAAAAAAAACGATGTCTCTATAATATTGGATATAATGTCAAAAATAGTGTATAATTTCTTTATGAGTATATTGTGAATAATTTAACTGAAACTTATATCGTTGGCCCTGGGAGATGAACCCGAATTTCGATGTACGCACCGTCTTCAAGGCCTTTGTCCACCAGCCAATGTGAAACCCTTGGAATTTCTCCTGTGAAGGGTACATTGTATACATCATTTTGTACACAATAAAGATTATATATATATATATATATATATACATAATTCTGGATTTTTTCTGAACATGATGGATGTTTTGTGGTAAGGTGCCAACATAGTTCTCTTGGTACCATTTCTTTATTTGATATCTCTTCTACTCAAGGATATGGTTCGAAGAAGAGAAGAATTATCGGAGTGTCCAAATTCATATTTGATATATTCCTCATTATGTTGCCTAAATACCTGCTTTTTCTTTTTACTTTGTGTGCCCAGCGAATCTGATGATTCCCTGGGCACACAAACATCTAAAAAAAATTTGTTTAAATATAAAATACTTAATGAAGAAATTTAATTAATATATTTTGAATAGTTTTGTTTTTATATGTAAACATTGATTTTATTTCTAATCAATAACCAATAATTTATAATTAGTAAGCAATAACCTATTATACTTATAACTTTTTAGTAGCAAAATGTGAAAGTTGGGCCAAAATAATTCAACAGAAACAGTAGGCAAAACAAAAGGCGACTGAAGTGAGTAAAATCTAATTTTTACGCGTTTAATCGGTGATCTCGAATTTGATTTATAAATTAAAAAATGGATATTTTTATCAAAGTTAAGATAAAAACATTATCATATATATTTGAAGCGTTAAGCTGATTTTCTGACTATTTTTAAATTATTAAAATGTTTCTTGCATAACAATTAATTTAATGCAGTCTTCAAGAAAAACCTATCATACTATCTCAAACGTAAAGTTTTTGATCAAAGTTTGACTAATCCAGTCAAATATTTCTAATGACAAAGAAGAAAAGTGTCCAACTTTTCTATCAGGGATTCGATATTACTGAAAATTTATGTGATGATCTTATGATATAGCCATAAGATCAATTTACCATTCTTTGCATTTTAAGTAAAAAACAATTTTGTAAACTGTATATCACAGTTAAAAAATAAAGCTAAACAAAAATATTTCCTTTCTGCGGTTTTTTCAGCCAGAACACAAAATCCCCCCAACCTCTTCCTAAGAGGGGAGGGAAGGTTTGGCATTCGTACACGAATCCTGATATTTTTCTATTTGCTCAATATTTAATGAAAATTTTCATCAGTTTTCAGTATAATAATTAAAGAACTTTTCTATAAAAATAGGTGCATGGAAAAAGGGGTTTTCCGTTCTGTTATCCAATGTGCCTTTGTACCAGCTGGTTGAGAGGTTTGTTTTTTGTTGGTTTCTCTTTGCTTGACTATGTGCACACAATGTCGTTGAATAGTCATCCTTTTTATGTTCTGTAATTTCACAAAAATATGCATATTCTTAAGCATTTTAATTTAATAGAAGATAAGTGTAATTTAATTTTTTCTTATAAGAAATGGTTCCTTTAAAAGGTAGGTCCAGTAGTTTTAAGAGAAACCGAGAAGGCTGCTTCCAGATATTCGACCACACCACGGGAAGGTGGGCCAGTTCCAGTAAATAGGAACCACTGTAACTGGCCTCAGAAAAAAATAACTTTGTCACACTTGTCCTAGCTCCAGTGACCCATCTCAGTGGCCATAGGTTAAATAAGTTAACCGAAAAAATGTTAAATTATCAACAAGTAAAATACTTATGTATTTCACTTATGATTTGAAAGGAATTTGTTTCCCACTAGTTTTTAATTTAGGTAGCCTTCCTATAATCCAGCTTGCATTTCAACACCATCACAACTGTCTTGGTATCCGACATCATAAGTATGTTTAAAGACAACCACTAAATTATACCTTGTACTACTTCTCCCATCCTTTGTGCATTAGGACACCGAATAACTCATAAAAATGTAAATTTAACTGAAAAACACAACCATTGAGAATATTACTTAGATAATTCTTGTATATCGTGGTCGATGAATAGCTTCGACATTTTTGGATAATGAACCGAAATAAACCTTTTATTTGATTGAACAAAATCACTACTTATATTTCTATTAAAAAGGATCACACACTATCTGTTTCTCAGAGAATAAATATCATTTGAATTTTATTCGAAAATATGTAAAATACGTACTCAGGAGAGGATTTTTGAAAAAAAAATAAATAATAAATACAAATATCACTGTAATTGGTGATATATTTGAATATAGATAGCGGTTGGTTTTAGTAAAAAGCCTCTGAACCACGACAAGGTACCAACCATATCAGAGGGATATTCTCTTTGGTTAACCAGGAGAAACCTCTCCGCATCCACCAGCACATTTTTCATAATATTCCCGGTAGTACAGAGAGTAAAAAGACTGGATTCCTAAAAGAAACTTATATTGAACAAGATTAAAATAAAATTCAATCTTTTTTTCTAAAAAGGTCAATTTCTTTTTCTCTTTCTTGTCCAGAAGTCTTAAAGGAATGGTACTTGTTGCTCATTTTCAGTGGAATTCCGATGTCAATAGTTATCAAGACCAAACACTTGGGAAGACATTTATCAAGTGAAATTTTCAAATAAGCATTCTTGAAGGATGTATTTACTTCGCCGTCCTTGGTATATTGAACAACTCCTTTTAGATAAAACATAGCCGGTACAACGTCACTGCTATCTGTAAAGAAAATATAAATTGATGATCTTGAAAATGAAATTAAAAATGTCTTTTTCAATATTTTAAATTAGTAGATTTTGAATTCAGATTAAATGAAAGTTATTCTGAAATCACTGAATATCCTAAAAAAACCAAATTTAAAATAAAATTCTTGCAATTAAAATAGTAAATAATTGTTGAAAATCATGCAGTATAGATATATTAACTTACAAACCGTTAACAAAACTTACCCATTGTATTCAAGATAGATGAAGACATAATCGATCTAATCAACATCAAGCTGAAACCTAAATGATTTAATAGTTACAACTGACCAACTTATATAGGTACCCAATGGCATTTCATTGGATATTACAATATCCAATGAAATGGTCTTATTGTGATTCGTGGCATCAAACTGTATGTGACGTGTTATTATTATAGGCAGTCTGAGGTTCAGGATACATTCCTCTTTCCACTGAGTGACATCATTTTGAATCTGAGGTTTAGGGTTCACTTTATTATTGTGCCTGAGGACATAACGAACAAAAGAAGATTAGACTTACTTTATTTATTTCCGTGTTGTATGTATTTTAACTTTATCTTCCATGAACTGATAATCTATTTAATAATCAAAAGCAAAATATGTTCATTTCAGACCTAATGTGTTCTGGAAAAGATATTTGTGGAATATCCTGGAATAATATACAACTGGGTTCAGCGTACTTTTGTTGTTTAATTATACAGCAGAAAAATGAATATAATTACAAATTATTTATGTATAGAGCGACAAATATTGAATCAAAATGCTTACTGAATATCATAAACACCATGTCGCTGTCCTGACTTACTTTACGTTTATTCTAACGATATGCTCATTCCACTTATTTAGAAGAAGAAGAACAACACTTTTTATTATATACTCTTTATTATATCCAGGAGCAGGTTCTAATGTCCTCTGCCGTGGTCTTGGGAAGGAAGTCGACCGAGTACTTTCTGCCTATATTCCTTGTCGACTGCGAATTTTTAGAGGTCGCCGTTCAAGGACTGCATGTCTTGCAGCATTTGCACGGGTAGGAACCAATCAGATAGCTTTAACCGGTTTGGATCGGCCTGTAGGATTGGATTAGCCCTAAGGCTTGTGCCCGGGATCCTCTATCCGCAGTAAGTCCAGAAATCTGGTACTGAAATAATGCCGTCCATCATTTTGATGGAAAAGACGATTCTTCTCTGGTGAATGATGGCAGGAAGACGTCTGATGTTGAAAGCTGCCGCCATCTGGGTGGTGTCTGGCGTAGGGGGAAGCCCAAAGTTCCACATGGCCCACTTCAGTAGCCAGAATTCCCCCGCGAAAATCCGTCTAAGATGGGTCGTGGCAGTTGAAGTCCAGACTTCGGCGCCATAGAGTATGCCCGGATAAACACGTGTCTTAATATATCTGCACCCAACAGTCTGGTTACGGACATGCATGAGTTGTTGTTTAATCATCCACCGTAGTCTACAGAACTTTATTTGCAAATGGTCTATGTGCGGTAGAAAGGAGAGCTTTTGATCAAAAATAACGCCCAGATCTGTATGTTGTTCGACGGCAGAAATCGCGCATCCTCTTTAAATGAGTTGTACTATTGTTGGACATCCGTTTGAGAGAGAAAGTCGTTTTGACTTCTCAGGATTGATTTGAAGTCCGGAGAGGAAGGCCTCAAGGTTCCGGATTTTCTGAAAGATTAAGGTATTGATGTATTCAGCAGTGTCTCCAGGGCTGATGGGAATAAGGAATTTTATGTCATCAGGAAAGGTGAGGATATCCGTTCCATTTGTAATATCCTGTGAGAGCACTTACATGTTTTTCCAGATAAGTAATAAATATGAATAAAAAACCTTTCAAAGATATTTCCTTTCATAGGTTAAACTGACAACAACTAATTTGTATGGTGGACAAAGAGTCAATAAAATCCTATTGCAATAAATATATCTAGAAATATAAATTTCACAGCACAAGAATTTTGGTGCAATAACATTGAAAACTGCTTTAAAAGTTCGAATACTTTTTTTTTATTATTTTTGTGGCTATTTTTTATCATAGTGAAGTTTCTTTAGGGTTTATTTTAAAACACAGATTTCCAAAGTGCTAATTAACAAATAAAATAATAGAAACGTAACATTTACAAAATTAATTGATATTCTGTGAATCGTAGATACTATAAAACTATCAGATTAATGATAGAAATTATAGAATGATTGGTATGAAGAAATCGACGTTCTCTTTATTATTCCTACAGGCATTATAGAATCGCAGAAAGTCTTTTGGATTATAATGTCCATTGCAGCTCGGGCCTCCTTTGCTGATTCACAATTCCCAAAGATTTGGGAATACCCGCTAATATCTGCAAATTCTGACTCATTGTGATTTCCTCTTGTATATGATCTGCGACTTCGTTTGAAATTATATTTTTTAAATAAAATTATAAATATAGAAAATTTAAGCCAGGAATTCCTTTACTTGAGATTTTTCAAGTTTTTTGTTCAGATCTGTAGGAAAAGGAAACCTATAAGAGCTGCTTCAAGGTTCGTTAATTCATTCCTTTGATCTGTCACAATTTACTAATGTCGAAGGTTTTGTAACACAATTTAGACAGATTCTCCAAATTCCATTCTATAATTGAATTCAGCGCGGTTTTGTCCCGTATCTTAAGCAGTTATTATGAGTTCCCTTTTCCTGCAAATTTAAACAAAATCTTGGAAAATCTCAGGTAAGAGAATTCCTGGCTTAAAATTTCCAAATTTATAATTTTTTATTTAAAATAATAATAATTTAAAATGAGGCTATAGTTCCTATACAACAGCATATCGCAATGAATTAGTATTTGTCTGATTTTAAGGATATTAGCGGGTCTCGATCATACAAGGTGTCCTGTCCAACGTGTCATATTAGACCTCAAATCCCGCTATATCTTATCAAATCCATATCGCCATTTTGGATTTGCGGTTTCAAACATAGGGTAGTCATAAAGTCTTGAACCGGTTTTAAATTTTAATAACTAAAGATATACAAATAATGGAACTACTTAGTAAATATTATATGAAAGTTCAAGTCTTAAATATTGATTCTTAATTATCACACTTCAACATGGAGCCATGATTGTTGACTAAATTCGGGCTCTCCCATTTCGTGGTTTGTTATTAACTGAGCCGGTTTCTTTCATCCACTTACTTATTGGTTTTTATGGATAGCATTTTCTCATAATGAATAGAGAACTTTCTTTTCACAGTTTATTGATTTCAACTCTGCACGCAGTTAACTTTTTCTTCAGTTGTTGTCATTTCAGGTCATTCAATATCAGCATATAAAAGAGAATTGATAAAATATAAACACAACAAGAGAAAAATAAGATTTACATGGATGAAATAGTTATATAATATCTTGAAGACTTGAACATTAATATAATTTTTACTAAATGGTTCTTTCATTTGTATAACTTTAGTTATTAAAATTTTAATTTGGTCGAGGACTTTATAACCACCCTGTATAAGTTGAGATAATATATTGAAATTCTATATTAAAAAATACATTATGAAAATATATCTAGCTAAATTAACTATACTTCAATTTCTCCAGGCATCAAAAACGAAAAGTGGAATCAAAATTAAAAAGAGTTACTCCATTGAGATATTCAAGAGACCTTGTTTCCCAACGAACATAACGGAGGTTGGCAAAGAAGTTCATATTGCAATGGATTTTCGTTCATTAAACCATCGGTCATTTACAATTGTAAAAGTTTAAAGGGAATTGAGCTGAAGGCTGCTTTTGCATTTGTAAGTATAACTAATATTCCATTCAAGATAATTTCTAAGGCTGTAACAGATCACCACACAAATGGCTGAAAGCAATTCAAAAATTTCCAGTTTTCTCTCTGTACGAAAATTGAAAAGTATTTCAACATAGCAATTCAGAAATTATAAATATGAATATTGGCGAAATATTATTACACTGCGAAATATTACTACACAAAATATATTAATGAAAAACATTTCAAAATGTTTTTCATTAATATATTTCGTTCAGAACAGTCGCCGTAGACACTGTTCAGAAAAAAATGGAATCCCTTTTTAGTCTGCAAACATATTCTAGATGTTATTTCGTTTAGACACGACAAGGAATGCGGTACCGTCACTTGAAAAATGGACACTTACGGAGGCAGATTCTTCGTCTGGGATGGAATAATGATCAACCGCCTCACTCGTCTTCATGTTTTTGATAGGGGTACTATAACTACTCATAGGTACCAAGAACAGATTCTCGAATCATAGAGTATGGTCGACTCTTTAGGGGTGTGGTTGACTCAAATTTTCATTTCATGGACAAAAACTTCACTGCAGACAGAGCTCACATCATGGACTGAAGCTGAAGATATCCAACATCTGCCTCAACTTCAATATCTTGCGGCTGATCGGATCCAACGTCTGACGGGGCCAGCATGATCACCAAACAAACCGACCAAACATGTGTGTGATCCTCTTGAGTATCGCATTGCACGCCGACAGACAGCTCCTCGATCATTTGGTAAGCTAAGGTCTGCGGTGGAATGGTTTTATTGCCATCGGATCTTATAGACACCTTTATATCGTGAATTGTTCACCGCTATCAGGCCTGTTTAGCCGTTGGAGGGAGTGACCATATATTCGAACACGTTATATCGACTTCTGTAATGTAACCTTTTCTGGTAATTCTTATACAGTCCCTTTTTTCAAGAGCAAAAAAATCTCCTCCATTCACCGTTATTCTATGGTATGCCACCATACGAAAATTTGTTCCACTTCATCGCAACCTGCACGAGTCACCCCACAGTTTTGAGGTGTTCTGTTAATTTTATCGAGTAGTGTATTTCATCCCATAATCGAGAGTAATATATTTTTTATCGTTTAAGGTTTCCTATGCATCTGAAATATTTCGGAACAAAAATGGGAAATTGATTATAACTGGAGGAGAGGAAGCGATTATGACGAGGACTTTAGCAAACTCCTTAAACTTCAGGTAAGCGGTAGTTTATCTCAGAACGAATTGCTTCTTGCGTCAATGAAACACTTTCAAGTGATGATGTTGATTATCTTAAATCTTTAGCGATTGTTAAAAAGAAAACATTACCATAGTACCCATAGTATTTGAAGATAAATAGCAGATATCCAAGACTGGTCCATTATTTGAAAAGCTGATATGATACAGGAAATATTCCCTCAGTAATATATGTTGAAAATGGACATAATCAATGTTTAATATTAAAGTAATCCGACGGGAATATAATATTTTGAAGTTAGCATTAGCATTAGCAAAGGCACATGATGCAAGAAAGCAAGCTTATATTGCATCAGCCAAAAAAAAAAAAAAAAAACACACCCCTTATTTCACTAATCCACAGGCGCCTCCGTAGCCAGGTGGGAAGGAGCAGCAGTGCGTAGTACACACTTGATTAGACCGGGGTTCGAGCCCGTCACCACCAAATACGGAGGATGCGGAAAGGTCAAGGAATGACTACCGCATATCCCGGAGCAATATGGCCTTAGTTGCTAATGCTCCTAAAAACCAAACAAACAAACAAACATCACCAATCCACTCGATATCAATGTTTTGTCTAGTTCTGCGTTCAGCCTATTTAAGATATCAACTTCTACAACGACGTATGGAAGTTTGTTCCAGCAATAAACCACCCGTTGGCTAAAGGCAAACTTCCGCATATCCAATCTGCGTGGGTAGCACAGTGGCATCGTCACCGTCCTCCCCACACCGGGTGAATAAGGCCCGGGTTCGAATCCCGTCGATGACGTGAGGAACTTTAGTGGGCTTTTTTTCACTCAGTGGCTGAGTTAGTCGGTCTCAGGCGTAGATAGCAAGGTTTTTTCGTGCAGCAAAACAGACAAATCGACCAGAGAACACAAGCAATTTACAGACATGAATACGGGTTAATGTATTCATTTATGGGTAACCCTAATATAGTATTTTGTTTTTCCGCATATCCATCTTACAACTGTCTTTCCTCAGTTTGAAATTATGCCCTCTCAGGCGATTATTCTGTGCAAGAGGAAGAATCCTATCAGCACTGAACATGCTCAAACCATTCAAGGCTTTATACACCTTAATGAGATCACCTCGCAGGTGCCTAGTCTCCAAACACTGTAATTTGCAAATCGTAAACCTTTCTTCGTAAGAGCAAGCCTTTGTTCCATTCACTAATCTTGTTGCCCTTCTCTGTACTCGTACCAACAGCTCAACATCCTTCTTAAAATGAAGCTTCCAGACGTGTGTACAATACTCAAAGTGTGGCCTGACCATTGTCTTATATAAGGGGATAATCACCTGCTTATCCCTGCTAGAAAAATTCCTATCCGTTCTACATGAGTAGCTCCTGGTGTCTTGTCAATATCATTGACAAGACACCAGGAGCTACTCTTGCAGAACTGCTTAGAAAACTTCAATCTGCCTGCACAATTACCCCCTAGTCCTTTTCACTGTCTACCACTGTCAGTGTAGTACCACTCAGGTGATACGTTGCTCTAGGGTTACTGCTTCCCATATGCAGTACTTAACATTTATCAATGTTAAACTTCATTTGCCACATCTCAGCCCATCTGCTCAAATTTTCTAGATCCTGTTGCAACAGCGTATTGTCATTAACAACCCTACCGACCTTCGTATCATCTGAAAACTTGGACATTAAGCCTGATATCCCATCATCAATATCATTAATGAATACAGAAAACAACAACGGACCCAACACTGAACCCTCGGGGACTCCACTAATAACATCAGTCCACGAAGAGCGGCGTCCATTGATTACCGCTCTGTCTTCTCCCACTCAACCATCCCTTTATCCATAGCAGCAATTTGCCTTCAAAATTATGACTCAATATCACATATAAAACAATTACAATAGATCAGATTTCTAATGCTTTTAAATATTCTTCCCTGAATGCTTATCCAAAGCAAGAACTTTCGAAAACAAGGTTATCCAAATTTCTTAATACGAACAGCTTTCAATTAACCTGAAAATAAAATCTAGTTTTAAATGGTATGGAATCAAAGAGTAATATATGAATAAGACTAATATATAAATATTGCTAGCTCTAGAAAACATTTTTATATTTCGAAAGTCGTAGAGACAAAATTAAAGACATTTATATTGATAAAGAACAGACTGCTCTGAGTGTCTGCCAAAACGAAGAATACAGAGTCCTGCATTCACTACTCCAGAGCGATTAAGAACAAACTCAAATCTGTTTGTTCTGAAAAATAATGGATGATATCGGAGTTGTTGAGTCGTGATGTGATCAGGGTCTTAACTTAACTTGGTTAGCTGTGCAGACTTATATGGTCCATGAGTGCTGGCTGGTTGCTTTTGAGGAGGGATCCGGTCTGGGTGGCTTGCAATGTGTTTTTTTTTTTTTTTTTTTTTTGAGATTACGGATTGTCACGATCTTCTGTTTGTGTGAAGGCATCTTGGCCCACAATCCGTCCGTTTGCCCTAAAGTTCTCGTGCCGCCGGACTCACCAGACCTTTCTCTTCGTTGTGAATATGGTATCAGGTTAAATTGTGAGATAGTTGAGCTGGTCTGATGCCTGGTCGAATGGGTAGAGCTAGAAGATTTCACACAAGATACCAATTGGTTACAGCTAGAAGATTTCACACAAGATACCAATTAGTACATGGTATTTTGCAAAACAATGAGTTCGGTAATGTCATTACCAAAAGTGCAATTTAACGGAATGAAATAAGTTGTGAATTAATAAGCATATTTTTTTCTTATATTTTCGAGTATAAAAAAAACCTCTTTAATAATTTTTGGGTGTAGCCAATTGTAGTCGTTCAGCTACCTATCAATTTATTTATTTTTGGTTTTCTTTAAAATAATTGATTGATTTCCACCGTACTGAAATCCCACACGGATACAAACCACAACTTTGACTGCTATTTTCAGAAAATTCCAAATGCTGGGGTGACTAAAGAGGTAAGTTAGCACAATATTTAAGATGACACCAAATTTTATATAAATGACAAATTTTAATGAGCCTTTCATAAAAAAACCAAGAATTTTAATAAAAGAAAACAAGACCGATCCTCTCTAGATTGCAGTAAACCTTTTCTTTCCCTTAATTTTTTGATTTTTTTCTATTATCTTCCCACCTTTAATTTTTTTCTTTACTTATTAATCATATATTTTACTTTACTTTTAAGCTTCTCTACATTTACTGGCTCTTCGATTTGGTTCTATCTTTTAGTTTCTTCGATTTGGTTCTATCTTTTAGTTTCTTCAAATTCTTTTCCCTTTTTATCTTATTCTTTTCTTTTCTTAATTATCTTCTTCTCTTAGCCTCGGCACCTTATGTTCTGTACTGTACCATCTTTATGCATTTTTATAGTAATTTATATATATATATATATATATATATAAATTATATATATATATATATATATATATATATTAATTATCTTTTTTTTTCTTTGTACCCTTGCAGCATTTCATGGTGTTTAACTTAATCCATATGCTAAATAAATAACATAATTTTCACATTATCCAAAAAATTTCTTTGAAAGAAACTATCAACAGATATCTCACAGAGATCAGCTTATGTATAAGTTCGGGTTTCAATAAAATTGGAACACACCTACACTCCGAACAGGACTTCTACTTCCAATTCATTTTTCACTGGGCTTTCCTCCGTGGCAGACAGGATTCCCACTTCCGTTTCCAAATTGGCGCTACTGACAGGACAATCTTTCCGCGTATTATTTCTTGATTCGCAATCTGCATACCTGGATCATTCTGGATGGGACCAGATAAACATATGTTTAGCTTCCTTCGCGAATTAATCTTCAGAAATTATTTTCATACGTTAATATTTAGCTATTCAATTTTGCTATTAAAACCTTAATAATTCCCAATTTTCTCTGCCTTTCATGAATTAATTTAAAATAAATAATATTTTCATTTTATTTGCAAGAGTTTATTCTCTTACACTAACACGAACAAACAGCGAATATTAAATTTGATGAATAATCAAGTGTTGTTCGTCATCACTGATAATCCTCCACACAGACATACTGTTTTCTTTTTAAAAATATACACTACAACTCGAGAAAATTTCATATAAATCGTCTCGTAGTTAGGCGAATAATTTCCTAATAAATATTAGTTTATAATATTTAAATATAATGTTTTATGATCCTATGATATGTACTGTATATTTCAGAAATAATAACCCACTAAATACTATCGTTTAATATTTTATAATTAATTAATTAAACTATTGATAGCTAAGTATTATAATTAAAGAATATAATTACACACTTATTTTGCAGGAAGCTGATATTTCGAAAATATATTTGCTTTAACCTATGATAGAAGTTTGGCAGCTGAAATCGTTTTTCCAATACGCATTTCTTCTCTTGCATTTCTGACCAGAAGTCTAAAACGAAGCCACTCACCAACTACGATTTTTCCTTGACAGTGAATCCTAGATTATTCTTTAATCCAAAATAATATCGATAATTTTTCCCGTATTATTGATAAATTTTAAATTAAAATGAACATTAATATATTAAGGTGTTAATAAAATAAAAGCATATTAAGAATCATAGAAGTTGAATAGATTCGATTTAATTTATTTGATAAAAAGAATTTAATTTATTTGATAAAAAGACCAAATAGAAATTAAACTAAAATTTTTATTTTATGATCTAATTATACCGTTTAATGGTTTTCAGGTATGGGGTCTCGTCCTAACTGATTTGGTAATTAGCAGTTTATTCTAGTATTTCATTCTGATAATTTCATTTCACCTTCACAGCGGTGAAAATAAGACTTTATTTGAAATCCTCTGGATGCTGTTTTCCACTCTTACATCAAAAGGTGAGCGGTGTTCTCCTTGGTAATCCTGACTGTTATCATGAAATATCTGATAATTGTTTATAGAAAATAATAGAAATAATTTTTCTCCTTAGTTATACTGTGTTTTTGTGGGGGAATTTCGTTTCTGGTTAAAAGTAAGTGAATGTTAAAGTTTGAGATAGTATAATATTTACAGAAATTCTACTTTTGGGGAATAGAGCAAGTGACTTCCTGTCATACTTGGGCGTATGAGAGAAAGTCTTGGTCTTTGCAAAAAAAGGCATGAAAGAGGAAGCATTGACAATGATTCTTATGACGCAAACTGTGTTCTTTATCAGTTCCATTGATAAGGAAATTTTTTAGAATAATTCTAGAATTATTGTTTCATTGGGTTAGGACTTTTGTAGAATATCTTGTTCAAGAAAATGGACTCGAAAACTTTTATCTGTCAAAAGACAGCTTTTATGTTACTCCTATGGGTCACTACATTCCAAAATATTGAACTTTCTTCATTATCAAATCTCCTCACAAACTGTTAATTTAATACTCCGGGACAATAAAAGGAAAGCATTCTTTCGAAAGCGATGTTAACATTAGAATTTAGTAAGTGAAATATAATCTAATATCCTTACCTGAAAGATTCCAGTGGGTGAATTGTAGTATCATCTAATTTCAAGGTTAAACCAAAACGTTTTGGATTACATGTATTACGTATGATTTTCAGATATCCGTTCTTGAAGGTCGCAATCCCATGGTATTTTGAACAGCACCTTTTAGAAAAAACATAACGGATATAACGCTGGTGTTATCTGTAAATAATGTATAAATTGAGTTCTGTTTTCTTCTCTTTTTCCAAGTTTACTAAATACAAACAATAGATATTTAATAATTTAATAATTTAAACTGCTTTTCAGTATTCTAAATTATTAGATTTTTAAGAGAGTTTAAATGAAATACAACACTTTCAAAATAAGATTGTTGTGGTTAAAATAGTAAAGAATTATTGAAAACCTTGCAGTATCGATTTACTCTCGATCTGAATAAAATCCTAAGTTAAAGCGAAGTAATTTCAGAGTTACATCTCACAAGGTTATATAGCTACGATATGGCATTTCATTCGATATTACAGTATCCAATGATATGGTCTTCTTTGACTCTTGACTTGGCGCATTATAGCCTTAGATGCTAATGCGCCATAAAACTCTAAAACAAACAAACAAAATTCTTTGACTCTTAGCATCAATCTGTATGTGACGTCAGATTATGATGGCAATGCGATGTTCATGGTACACTTTCTGTTTCCACTGAGGCACATGATTTAGAATCTGAGGTTCAGAGTAATTCCTTCCTGTTCAGAGTAATTTCTTCCACTCAGCGACAGGATTTAGGACCTTAGGTTCATAGTACACTTCCTATCTCCTCTGAGGGACACGATTTAGAATTTGAGGTTCAGCGTACACGTTATTATTTTCACTGAGGACATGACGAACAAAAGACTGTAATAGAATAATCTTGGTTCCACCCTCTTCAGATACAACATGCCTATTGTATGTAATTTAACTTTATTTTTTGTGAACCGATAATCTGTTTAACAACCAACAGCACTTTCATGTTTTTCCAGAAAGTGATAAATATGACAAGGACAACTTTCGAAGGTGTTCCATTTCATAAATGAACCTGGTGACAACTAATTTGCTTTCTGTAAAAAGATGCAATAAAATCCTATTAAAATGAATAGTTCCAGTAGTGTAAATTTTGAATCTTAGAATTGTTTGCAATATAACACTGAAAATTGCTTTCAAAGTGCCAATAGTTTTCATATTATTTCTGTTGTTATTTTCTATCATAGCAAACTATTGCCTTATGTTATATTCTGAAATATTAATTCCAAAAGTATTATTTAATAAAGGAAATATCACAAACATAACCTTTACAATTCCGAAAAAAATATCTATGAATGGTAGGAACCATATAAAACTATAAAGGGTATCCTACAAGTCTGAAACCAATGTGAGGAAGATCGCGGACTTTTACAGCATTCAGGAATCCCCAAAATTCAAAGTCCAGCAGTTTATGGTCAGGTGATCGTGGTGTCCTCTCCACCCAGTATATCGACGAGGAAAGTTGTCATAGATTTTGGACACCCTGTTGTATGAGTGATACAAATCATAGAATTATTGGTAACGAAAATGATGTCCTATTTAGTATTCCCACAGTGTTTCAATAATAATGTCCCTTGCTGCTTGGTCCTTGCTGTAGTCTCACTTATACAAATTCCACAAAGACTACCGTTTGGCTGAAACTAAATATCCTCGAAAATTTCCAGTGCCACTAATTTTCCAAGTTATACTCGTATTTAATAATTGAGGAACCTGTTTGATTGACACTTTTCGTTTATTTGATTTACATATAAGAAAATTTCCCTACGCTCGATCTTAAATATTTGATTGTGATTATTCGTCATCAAATTCAACCGACTTTCCACAGTGAACATTTATATATTTTCTCATGTTATTTGTACAGTCAAAATAAAGTGATTGCGTGCATTTGTGCGACAGTTCTTGTTTATTTAGCTTAAATTCTTAAAGTTCTCATTAATTGGAACATTATATGTTTACAGACCTTTGCCACTGGTATGAATACGTTTACAGCTTCCAGGATAAATCCGTTGAATATTTCGCAAATCATATAATTATTTCTGATTCTCTCTCATCATTATATTGAAATCTTATTCCATTGTATATGATAATTCGCCTTCCGTCTCTGTATGGAAAGCTGGAATTTTGCATTTTACAAATTTTGATTGTGTAGATACGCCTAGTATAGTTACCAATGTTTTTATATGCAGTTTTGGTTAGCTGGTAGGTTTACTTCTGCTACTGTTTCCATTTCAATGTTTTGAGTAATTATGGATTACGCAAGAGCTGAACATAACATTTTTAAGGTGTACTTGTAATTTGAATATAATTTCAATTTAATATTCAAAACATTTGTCAAAACATAAAATTATTATTTGTGTCTATTTACTTCAGAATAAAGAAAGGTGGTAGGCGAGAATTATTGCATACTGAGAAGTATCAGAGAAAAGAAACTGCTTCATTAGATGCTAGGGTGTTAGAATATTATCGGGAAATTCAGAGTGTCTAGTGCACAAGAATTAGCGAAGACATTTTTGTTATGACAAACAGTTGGGTTGGATTTGGCATGACACCTCGGTACCATGTCAAGCTACCAATCATCTTAGAGGTATTTACTCTTTGGTCATCCAGGAAAAACCTCTGTATGCTCCAGGAAGACAAAGAGAGGAAAGGTACTAAATGGTTAGCGAGAAATGAACTCTTTTCACAAATGCTGTGACTCATAAGCTTTCTTCCTTTTATTCTGCATATCCTTCGGAAAACGTCCATCATATTTTCTGGAAAATTGAAAGAAAAAATCCTTATTATCTCATAGGTTGAAATAAATGCCAATACGTTTGTGTAGTATCTACGGAAAAGACATGTAACAGAAACTGAACGTCTACGAGACAGACAATGGAGAGACTATATTAGACATGAGTCACTGATTAGCCTAACTGCCCTCTTTTAAATGGAAATTAGAAACTTGAGAGAGATTTCAGAGCACTGCGGAGAGGTGGGAAAAATATTCCATGGTAGGGGGAATTTTTGTTCCAAACAGCTGTTAATTCTGGTTCTGTACCGATCGTCATTGACGATTGATACAGAACCAGAATAAACAGCTGTTTGGAACAAAAGAAACATCCAGCACAAAAGAGAAAACCCAGTGTTTTAGATGAAGAGGAAGCAATATTTTTTTATGTGATTATGCCAAGAGAGATTAGAACTCAGGGTAATCCCTAATACAGAAAATCATATAAGATATTGAATGGGATGGACTGGGAATTGTTGGAGGTGGTTTACCAAGATGATCAATACACGACTTTAAAGAAATTTAGGATGCTAGCAGGTCAGCTTTATCTTTGTCTGAAGTGGCAGTAGAACCATCTGGCTTTGACAGAGATGGGTAAACGTTACGGCGATAACTTTGGAAAGAGACCAGAATACAAGAACCAAATTTTCTTTTCTTAGCCTGTTCGAAATCTAATTTCGATTGATTAATAACTATTTTACAATTGTTTCGAATATATAGCAAATGGGGTATAATCGGAGACTATAACTAATGGACCAATTGGATGTTATAGGGCAGTTCTTAGTGTTGTTCTTAAATTAGCGTAGGGATATTTTTCGAGATAACATTTTAAACTGATTCGATTGTAATTTAAATTAAGTTGTAATAAAAATAGAAGTAATGATTAATGAATATGATTTTTTATAATCTTATCGAAATCAACAGATAATTTCTAAATTCTCAACCCACTTAGAAATAACTTGTTTACGTTGATTACAATAACACCATTACAATATATATATATATATTTGTAATGGTGTTCTCTAAAGATTGAAATAAATTCAATAAAAATCATTTTAAAAGCATAATAACAGGTATGAGACGAATTTTTTGAATCCATCTTCTAAAAAATTGGTCAGCTTTACCGTTATTCTAATCCATTGAATTGGCAGCTCGATCCTTAGGTCGTTTCTTCATTGCATGGATTTGTTTAATGTTCTGTTCTAAATGCAGTGATTCCCTGACCATTATTGGCCTTGTTGTCCTCCGTCGAGATGGGGCGTAATGGTCACTCTATATTTGCTTATTTTATTTTTATTGTGGTTAGCTTCTGTAATTCGGACCTGGTGCTAGTAAGCGACGCAAATAAATTTCCTATCTAATTGGATTTCAAAACTTAATTGACCTTTCAGATCTATTTTTTAGGCTTCTAAATTACTTTGGGGCGTTCCGTCTACAATATGTTTAGCCTTCGTTACATTTCTCTTTATATATATATATATATATATATATATATATATATACACGAATTTTTACTGAATCTGTAAGGATCTAATTTTTCCATAGCAAGATTGGCGAAAAGAACCAAAGGCTACTTTTATCAGGAAATGCAAACTGCAGTGCTAGGCACCTACGAGTAGTTTTGGATGAAACGTTTTGAAATTTGGAAGCAATTAACATGTTTCAGGTATGAATGGGCTCAGTAAGCTTAATGCTGATGGAATCCTTCCTCTTGCTCAGACTACGCACATAAGACGATACGCATTCAAGTTAAGAAGGGATGGATTCAGGATAGATGTGAGGAAATTTGATTTCAACTAGCTGGTGTTCGATCTGCTGTAATGGAGATGGATAGTTTAAATAATTTCAAAGAACTAATCCAACTGTTTGAAGGGATGGACAGGTGCAGTGGTCAGTATCGGCACCTTTTTTGGCTGATTTTGTATAAGCTTGCTTTATCATAATTTTTTCAAGGTTAACATTATTAATAATGGTGTCACACAAACTGCGTACCCGATCGCTACAATTTTGGCCTTATAATGTGGTCCAGTATCTTATTACAAGAACGCATTCGCAGTTGTATATACTGCAGGTAGGAAGGGATGCGCCTGGCAGAATAAATTTTCCATATAGCTGTCGCCTACAAATGTTGCTTTCACCAATTTTCAGTAGTTTCGAGAAGTTGCAGCTCGTGTCTATCATAGATTGGAGGAATTCTAAAAGTTTTTTTTATTTTTTTCTGCGTTATGCATACCCAATTTCACACTGTGGGAGTAGGATTCCACATGTGTTATTCCATGGTTTTCAGATCGCACAAAACAAAATGTGCCCGTGAACAGAGACTATTTTTATTATTTTGAATATATAGTATGATAATACTATGTATACAAAATAATATATATTAATTTTTCAATATATTTATTTATGTGTTAATTTATGAATTTATCAAATAATCCTTCTCATACTGAAAAGCTGTAATAACCTTTATGGCATCCGGTTAATCTTAATCCCATTTGTCCATAAACTTCTAATCCCAGGAGTCCTTAATCTCTAAATATCATTTATACTGATCTTAATTCCGTTAGGACATAATCTCTGAATGCCATTAATACTTAATCTCTTAATTCCATTATTCCAAAATTTCTTAATTTTCATAGCCGTTGAAACAATTCCTTAATATTCATACTGCTGATCCACACTAAATACACAACCAGTCATGCAATGGTTGTATTTTTATTTTAGCCCAAAATGTCTACAATAATTGTAACAAATTTCCAAATAAACAAATTTTGATGTGAACTACTCATTTTCATTCCAGGAATAATGAAAAATTAGTTTATTAAGTAAATATTTTGACTTAATTGCTAAACCTATTACAATGGTGAGTTTTCAGGTGTCATGTTGGATCACAAAATTCAAGATTAAAATAAGCAAAATTAAAGCAATTTTAAAGTTACATTCTAAACAATTTTAAAAACTAAATTCTTAAAAATTTCCATGTAATCATTCTCCTGTAAAAAGATAAAAAATATGCTATCATCCTAAATCAGAGAGAAACAAGAATTGGGCAGGATTAATGTGAATAAACATTGTGGTAATAAGGACCGCGATGATATGTATATTTTATTTAATAATGATGTTGCTTGAATGCTTTGTACGAAACCAAAATCCCATGTCTAATTATTCCTACGTTGTTTGGAAAACGTTTTTGAAAACGTCTTTGCTGGAAATTTTCTGGAAGACGAAAACTTCAACTTCCACAAATTCAAAGAAATTGAATTGTAGAAATTGGTTGTACTGTTTTGAATAATTTTTGCTCAAAATATAGAATTTCTGGAAATATGTGTGGCCTCGATTTATTTAAAAGAATTATCTAAAGTAAATTTTAAATAGATTTTAAAATCAGATAGCCAAAGAAAATTCATCCGGTGAACATTATACCTCCTAGTCTCTGACACAAAACTATTGCAAAATTCGGGGAACTTATGTATCCTGAACCTCAGATTGAGGTTCATATCCCACAGGGAGAAATTCCCTGATGCCGCTGTACCTCAGAATACCACTAATAATCTGAAATCATATAATGTTTGATCTCAGGCATGAAAGCAAAGAATTCCATTGGTTAATATAGGAATTTCCTGGTAAGTCAATCGGGCTCGAAAATATTTTTTCCCTTTTATTGTAATTTAACTAGATCGAGGATTATCATCAAAACTCTGCTATCTGATGGATAAATTAAATTAAAGTTTTCTATGATGATCATTAATTAATCCTTCTCCATTTTATTTAAAATTTACAAAATCATTTAGTTAATTAGCTTTAACGCCATTTGCAAAGTGATGCAAAATTAAAATATAAATTTCTTCAGACAAAATTACGGGAATTCAGTTCTAGAATTAAAATTTAAAAAACAGAATGTTAGCTTGTATTAAATCAGCAAAATACAACAGAAAACAAATTACTAACTAACATTCCTTTTCTCAGATTATAAAAATATTGTAGTTTAAAACTACCATGATCAAGGGCCCATAGAGTATATGAGGATTGGAGATGTAAATATATCCTTCAAGAAAAAGTTCATAAACTGATCTTTGTCCATATATTTCAGCTCACACAATACTAAGTGAAAATCTATTCGCAGCTACGGGAAATCGCGCAGTATCATTTCAAAGAGATGTCCGTTATTAGAGTAGAAAATCAAGCACTTTTCTTCATGGAAACGGACAAAATGAAAAAAGTGGTTGAATTGAAGGAATGAAGGACTTTCTAAAACAATTTCAAAGTCACTCTGAAAAGAATGTTTTTATTCAATTAAATTTTAATTATAAATTCTGATATTTACGTTCTTTCCAGTTTGTCTGAAACGTAATTTAAACATTTTTCTTAAAAGATTGAATTTAACGTTTCTTTTTCTCAAGAGAAACGCTACTTCACGCTAATAACAGTAGCAGAAAAAAAAAAAAGAGAATAAGTATAGAAATTCAGAATAAAAATAAATCAGATAAAGGGACACCAACAAAGTAAGTATAATTGTAACATATATATTCGGTATGTGTTGTATCATTAAATTTTCAGACTACTAACATTCGATCTCCCAAAAAAGGATTCTTGTATATTTTGCATCCATGAGATTCTAACTGTGTGGTTTCTTCTATTTTTCCAGAAAACAAGATGAAATGTTTGCTATAGGACTTGCAAAATAAGAGAGAGAGAGAGAAAAAAAAAACAAAGACGACCAGACACAGGAACTGTGAGGACAGTTCATTTTCTTCAAAGAATCCAGTTTCTTTTCTCTCTCTTTGCCTTCTTGGATTTTACCATCAGATTTTCTGGAGGACACTGAAAGCTTTTCCAAGACAACCAAAGTTCAAACATACCTCTCATATGGTTGAAGTGGTTCAGAGGATTTTCACTAAAACCAACCGACTGCCTAATAAAGAAGTCCCAAATCTTGGACATATAAAAGTTGATTTTACTAGATCGACTTCGGAATTTGATATCGGAATTATAAAGAACTGGAAATCAATTTAGAAAAAACTACAAATTTAAATTATTTTATAAAATCGTTATATTTCATAATTTTAGAAATTAAAATGCACAAACCTTTCTAAATCTAGTTAATTGGCTAATTTTTGTGGCACTCCGCATACTTGTTTTTAAAAAAGTTTTTTTTTTTGCATTTTAAAGCAAAATAAATAACTTATCTTGAGATTCTGATTCCAAATTTGCAATTGATTTTTCCCTATCGTCAATGTTTAGAACATATTCTGAAATACAGAAGGTGTGAAATCTTCCAGCATCGGGCTGTTCGGTTTTGTGATTTTCTTAGAATTGGTACCTCTTCATTGTGGATGTCATAAAGAACAGACGATTTTATACTGTACTCTGTAATATTGCACAGACACAGAAATAACAGTGTAATATTATACCTTACAGCTCACCAGGAATACAGGCCTAATTTCACTATATTCAAAAGGGTGGGGAAAATGTGGAACCCATGAGTTGCCTTTTCTCATTAATTTTAATACCGAAATATACATGTTAAGCTTTCTTGTAAAGTCTGTAATTTTTTTGTTTATTTCGGGGGCAAATTTTCTTCAGTTGTAGCAGGAGAAATAAGGACTGTTGTCCTGCCGAAGCCACGATATTATCTGAAAAACAGTAAAATGATAAATGAAAAATAAAAATTACAACAACTTTTTCAACTCTATAAAATGCAATTAGCGATAAATTCTGTACATCAACTGGGTGCACTGTAGGAATTGATCTAATACTATCTTTTGTAAAACTACGAGGTTTTACAAAAGATAGATCATTTCCTGCATGAATTCTGTTAAATACAAGTCACCAGCAAAAGGAAACCTATTGAAGAAATTTATATCTCCAGTCAGCTGACCACAATATTTATACTGGATTGTGTCACTCAAGTAAAGCTTGGACTGCATTATTCCTAGCGTATTAATAACATTCTTCCCCTTGCTTAGATTACACATATGAGGGGACATAAATTCAAATTGAGGAAGGACGGGTGCAGGATAGATGGGCAGAAATTTACCTTCAGTCAACAGGTGTTTGGGTCATGGAACTGGGTAGTGTAATAAAATAAAGGAAACAATAGTCAAATTATTGGACTGGATGGATCGTGATATCGGAAAGATTTTTTTTATTGTTAGTTTCTTTTAGTTGATGCTTTATAAGCATGCTTTTTGGCATCTTTTACCTGTACAACTCTAATACTAATGTCACGCTCAATGTCTACCACATGAAAGAGCACTCATCACTACTAAGTCTAGAACGCCATTCGGCCTTCAAACGACTCGACTGCAATGTGTAGAAGGGATGTGAATAGGTTCAATGGGAATAGAATTTTCAACCATCTTCCAGCAACCCATTGGGTTGGGCGCGATAACATTCCTTATCTTGTTAAAACTGGGTGTCCTTACTAAATACGCCCATCAGATACGAAGATTCTGCCCTTCAACAGTGTTCCATTTCATGGTCATCGAATAATTGCCTTCCTATTTCTGTTTTGACCAATAGCAACAACTTTTTTCTCTCTGTTGTAGGCTGAAAAGACCTTATTTCTCTCCAATTGTATCACTTGTACATAAGAAACAATATTCTTCTCTGCATTATTTCAGAAATTCAAAATATTCATTCTGTATAATTTTAATACGCGAACGTGACAATCTCCTGTATCATCTGAGATACTGGTTGGAGTTACTTCTTCCCTTATGTGAGAAAATGACTGTAGAGGTCAATGTTGCTCCGATTGACACTTGGTTTTTGTTTTTCGAATGGAGAAAAATTATTCTGAAATATTTATCAAAGTGATAAAAATTCTAGCACAAAACAAATCAATAAAGAAACACGTGAATATGAACTGTGCTGTGAATTCAGAAGCAGTTGCGGTTGTTAGGGAAAACATAAAATGAAACAATCGAAAATAATACAGGTACACATCTTTTATAATGTAATGTGTATTTTGTCAGTAAATAAAATTGAGCAAACAATTCTTGTCAGTTAATGATTACTTATTTAGTAGACTGCTGGAAAATATTGCAGCAAAACACGACATACAAACAACCGAAATGTATAACGCCCACCAAAAACAAACTGGAGGAATGCAGGGATGAAATAATTAGAAATAAAGTGTCCTATTGATTTTGTGCGTGTTGGGAGCGGCCGTTGTACGTAACAGAGCATATAACTAAGCTATACCTCATGCAATACGTCATACTATATTAGAACATATATGATAAAATGCCCAGCGATCGCATAGTTTTAGAGAAAGACTTCGGTGTTAAGTAATGTCAGTAAGAGTGATAACTGTCTGTGTACTCCTCATTTCTATCAGTTTCACACATAGTTCAAAGAGTGATGACCAGTGTCTCGGTAAGTACCTATTTAAATTTACTAGGACAACACGAAAGCTCTTTCTTTTTACTGTTATTAAAATATATTTCAAATATCCCTAGTTGTAGTTTGGTACACGTAACTATTCTTAAATTATTTTTAAAATGCCTTAAGCGTTATAATTCACATGCGTGATTATTATCAATACGTTCTTATGTATTTAATTGAAAAACAGTTATAGAAAGAATATGATAAAGAGACAAAATTCTACAGACCTTGAATTTCTTTATAATAAGAATAAAATTGCAATAAATATTTAATGGTCAAAAAATTAGAGACCTTTATCCAATAAAGGTCCTTTAATAGAGCCACCTTTAGTAGGGTGGACCTTTAGTTGGGCCACCTTTTGCCGAAACATTGTCCGTACTCGAACATAATTCCATTATAAATCTAAGAGAGTCTAGCTGTCAATTTCATCATACTTCCATCAGGATGTTTGTCAGGTGCTGTACTATGGTCGTTATAGATCTAAGAATGCGAACAGCCCTTTCCTTCATATTTCCGGTATTCCCAATAGTTTCCGATCTGGGGAATGAGCCGGACAGGGTAGATGTTTCAAAATCTTAGGAATCCGCCTCAAATGATTCAGACACAATTTTTGCACGGTGGATAGATGCGTTGTCGCCTTGAAAGAAACCTTTGCAATCCAGGTTGAAATGAAGGGTGAAGTTGGTCCAATGAAATGGACCAATGGTATAAGCAGACCCAGTCCTTACCAACGTGCAAAAAAAAAAAAGGACAAGTATTCATACGACATAATTTTCCGCTGTCCGAGGTATTGTGCTGTTCGTGAAGGCTCCAATCCACAATCGCATCTTTCAGTTTTTAGAAAAAGAAGAAGAAGAAGAAGAAGAAGAAGAAGAAATCTTTATTGTATACAAAATGCATATGCCGTACACAATACCCTTCACGGCTAGAAGCCAGGGGTTTACAGTAAAGGTTAACACAAGGTAAAAGTCTAATATAAAGGTTACAAAGGCTAATACACTGCAGTAAACAAGGATGAGATAGGAGAAAAAAATAATCTTATTACTAATTATACAAGTGTAATGAAATGAAAGCAAATGGAAAATTTACATATGAACGTAAATACACAACAGCATGTTATCATGCTAATTTATCCTCCAGGGAGCAGTCCTTTTACAGTGTTGGAGTCATCTGAGCAGGCGCAGAAAGTTGGAGCAATGTAGTGAGGGATCCATGGGAATGATGGACAGGTCCTTGGGAGCAGGTTCTAATGCCCTGTGACATGGTCCTGAGAAGGAAGTCGATGGAGTAAGTTCAGCCTGTATTTTTTATCCACTGCGAACTTGTAGAGGTCGCCATCCAAGGAGTATACGTACTGCAGCATTTGCACGGGTATGAAGCGATCGGATAACTTTAACCGGTTTGGGGTGGCCTGGAGGACTGGATTGGCCCGAAGGCTTGGACCGGGATCCTCCAACTGCAGTTGGCCCAGAAGTCTGGGTGCGAAATAATGCCAACCATCATTTTTACAGAAAAGACGAGTCTTCTCTCATGGATAATGGCAGGAAGACGATAGTTTGTAGATAGAAGATATTTGTAGATAGAAGAAATAAGAGTCTTTTCAAATGCTAGAAGGTCCAACTTCCACAGCATAGTTCGGTTAGAAATGTGTTTTTCATTAACTGAATTGATTTTTTTTTTTTTCATTTTTGTGCTCTCTATTCTGATGCAGAATTCGATTTAAATTCCTGAGGTTTCGTTCTTGGAATATCAAACTTCTACAATGATCGAATGAATGGGTTGAGCACGCTGAATTCTGATGGGATCCTTCCACTTGTTCAGATTACGAACCTAAGGAGGCATAAATTCAAATTAAGAAAAGACAGTTGTAGAATAGATGTGCGGAAATTTGCCTTTAGCACGCTGAATTCTGATGGGATCCTTCCTCTTGTTCAGATTACGAACCTAAGGAGGCATAAATTCAAATTAAGAAAAGACAGATGTAGAATAGATGTGCGGAAATTTGCCTTTAGCCAGCGGGTGGTTAATTGCTGGAACAAACTTCCATCTGTCGTTGTGGAAGTTGATAGGTTGAACAAATTTAAGGAAGAACTGGATAGGCATTTGCAGGGTATGGTGTGATTTTTTTTTTTTGGCTGATGCTGCATAAGCTCATACATTTGCTTTCTTGCATCACATGCCACTACTACTATTACTATTACTATTACTATCGCGCTATGGTCAAGTTCGTTTATTTTTCAGGAGAGAGTTACACTGTTCAGAATAAAAACTATCACTGCAGCAACCTTTTGAAATGTTTTGAAATTATTATTAAAATTACTGGGGCTAAGAAACCATGAGATTTCGATTGTGCTAATGATATTAAGAGAGTTTTAGTAGTTCATGGGCAAGGTCGGATTTATAAAATCGCATTGGATCAGTTTCTATTTCTCTGTTTAACCAAATATTGAAAGGTAAAAAGGTTTATAGATTTTAATATTTTTACGCTGCTGGGCCTCAGATTCAGTTCAACTGAATTGTTACCTATAGCGAAACTCAGTAAGTTCCAAAGCTGGTTTGTTGGTCTAAGCTGGTGTCACATTGTTAGGTTTCTTGTTAGATAAATTTAAGTTTCTATACTTTTAAAGAAACAGAATGAAATACCACACGGGACTAATAGGCAAAAATGATGAGAGATTTCCTGTCACCAGCATTCAAAATACTAATCGATCTCTTTGTGTTACTTTTTCAGAGTTTTGTATCTATTTAAAGTATTATTTTACCTCACAATTAAAAATAGATTAATGAGCAGTCTAATAGTTTTTTTACATATCGGTTTCTTCTTTTGTTTAGAGATAAAATGATACTTGATTTTGATCAACCTGCCTTAAATAATGTTATTTTGCACAGATCCACGTGGGAACGAATCGCTGGAAATGTGGAAGTGTTCAGCTGTACCAAAGCTTCTAGACGATCTCTATCATGGAGATTTATCTGTTGGAAGTGATATAGTTATTGTCTACGCTGAAGAATCAGGCAATTACTATTCCTTAAAATTCTTAAATAATTCTTTTCTGTTTGAAATATGAGTATTTACAAAAAACATATTCCTAAAAATAGACAGTCAGTATTTTATACATGATGTCGTAGATTCATTTAACTATAAGTAAAGAAAACTGAATATATAATAAAATATCATGAAATGAATTGGAACATAAAATATCATTATCAATTCATAACTAATTTTTATATTTTACCAACATACATATTACGAATCATTTATGATTAAAATCGATTTTTAAAATTATTTTGTTACCACATATAAAGAATGAGCAATTATTAGTCATCACCAATAAAACATCAACAGTTAATAACAATAAAAATAAATCAAAGAATGTGTACCGTATTGCAATTATGAACCCAGGGCTTGCTGGAGATCCCTCACAAAAACTATCCTGGAAACGAGCCATAATAATGGACAAGGCAATCCCTCACAACAGACCAGTCATAACCCACATCGACAAGAAGGAAAGAACTAAACGCCTGATGGAGACAATTGGCCAACACCAGCAACCTCCAGAAAACAGAGATCAGGAAGTACACAGACTTAAGACAGGAAGCCAAAGAATGTGGCAAGTAATTGATATACAGATTCAACCAAAAAAAAAAGTTTTCCGTTTCACCCATCAGTTCGCTCCAAACGTTTGTGTAGTTCTACCTTGAATTTATTTAAGTTGTCAACTTCCACAACGACAAATGGAAGATTATTCCAGCAATTGACCACCCGCTTGCTAAACACAATGTGGTAGTTGAAGCTATGATCATCTCGATGACCATGTCCACCACTAGCATGGTGCCCAATAGCCTCTATAAGAAACTATCAGTAGAACGCTTACATTGAATTCTAGAAAGCCGTGATTTTCAACACCTATAGGATAATTAGAGAGTTCCTCGAACAATAGTAAAACCGGATATAATAACCACCCTTTGCACTTGTTAAAAGTACTCTTCTCAGGGTGGAAACTCCCCTTCCAACTGGAAGAAGTATATTAAAAATAATGATAAAGTTTAATTATTTTTACTTGTTTTTCACATTCACAGTTTATCTCTTTGCATGTTGGCAGTGTTCTCGAATATAAAGTTAATTTGTTATCGATATTTAGTCAAATGGGATTTTTATTCCGTTCGAATCTATTTCTTGTTCTAGTAATAAAAATGGCCATTTCATTTTCAGCAGATCCTGCCATGGTGTCGTGTACAGCTGGAGCGTTATCCATGCGAGGATATTCCCACACACTGTTTAGTACTGAGAGAGGACTAAAGATGATTTTAGAAATTTATGATTTTTATAATCCTGTAAAGCGTTATTCTTACAATATTCATAAATTGTTCATAATATTTCTGGCTGAATGTGAAAACACTGCTGTGGAGGTTTTAAATAAGGTAAGGTTTCATGTTAATATGCTATGATGCGCAGTATATTGTGTCTGTGGTTGTGTGAATTCTTTTGTCTGTATATTCCGGAATAAAAATAAAGGTTTGCGGGAGAAAAAATTCAATGAGATCCACAATATGTAATGCATTTGTTTGCCCATAAATTGTATAGAATATTTCTTATATACGTTTCTTTCTTATACTTAATAATTTATTTTTAGGTTCCTGTTCATATTAAATATTTCATGAGATGGTTTGTTTTCGTGAACGTCAGGGATCTTGTTGACAAGTTACCGATGTACATTACACAGAGTATGCCTGGGATCTACTATGCTGTATTCGTTTCGTATCATTCTCGCATGATTGAAGGTGGGAATGTAAGTAATTCAAACACACCGTAATGAAAATAAAACAGTCTAAAATTTTAATAATTATTTTAATTACACTATATTAGAAAATATATGAAACAGCAAAATCGAATACGATAATATTCCTTCATACAGCCATTTTGGATTTCTTGTTTCAAATATGAGTTGTAATAATATAGTGTAATTCTACATTATACAATACATTATAAAAGACATATATAGCTAAATTGATTATACTTTTAATGTTTCAGGCGTCAGAACCTAAAAGTGGGATCAAATTGAGAAAGAGTTACTCCATCGAGATATTCAGAAGACCTTGTTTCCCATCGAATTCAATGGAGGTTGGCAAAGAAGTTCATTTTGCAATGAATTTTCGTTCATTAAAATCATCGGTCTTCTACAATTGTAAAAATTTAAACGGTGTTGAGCTGAATGCTGCTTTGGTACTTGTGAGTATAACGAATATTCCATTCAAGATAATTATTTTGAATTTCTTAGGCTGTAAGAAATCAACCCAAAACCGAAACTTGTTTGAAAATAGCTATTTATAAGTTAGAATTATAAATATTGGTTAAGCATCAATATTTTATCATAGAATCGATTGCAACATATTTCATCTCGTTTAAGCTTCCCTACGAGTTTGAAACATTTCGGAACAAAAATGGGAAGTTGGTTATAACTGGAGGAGAAAACGCGATTGCGATGATGACTTTAGCAAACGTCTTAAACTTCAGGTAAGTAGCACCTACAATCAAAACGAATTACCTATTGCATTAATGAAACACTTTTGAGCGATTATGTTAATTATTTTTGTGTTTAACGATTCATAAAAATAAAAACATTAGCACAGTACACAGTCTTCGAAGATAAATACAAGGTTTAGAAAATAGTTTGCTTATTTGAAAAGCCGATAAAATACAGAAAATATTCCCTAAGTAATATACGTTGAAACTGGAGATAATCAATGTGTAACACTAACGACAAGGAATATAAATCAATAGAAATCAATTAAAATCGACCAGATTTCTAATGCTTTTAAAATTCTTTGAATTTTTACCTAAAACAAGAACAAATCTTGCAGAAAAGTGGGAAAAATAAGATTACCCAAAATTGTTAATACAAGCAGCTTTAAATTTTCCTAAATATAAACTTCTGGTCTTCAATTCTAAGGAATCAAGGAGTAATATAAAGAGTAGATTTAACAATCTTCAAAATACATATTTCAAATTTAGCATTTGCTAGCTAAGAACATATTTTTATGTTTCAACAGTCGAGGAGAGAAAATCAGAGACATCCTCATCATCAGCCATTTTCAATCCACTGCAGGATGAAGGCCTCTCCAGCAGTTTTCCAGTTCCTTCTGTTTTGTGTAATGGCCATCTATTTACTACCCACAAACTCATGAATTGCATCAGTCCATCGTCGTCGTAGTCTTCCAGGTTTTCTTCTAGCTCCTCTCGGGTATCATTCAGTTATTTTCTTAGCCAATCTGTCATCAAATCTTCGAGATATGAGTAATGCGCAATACCATTTTAGTTCTTTAATTTTGATAAGTATGTCCTTTACTTCAATTTGCTGCCTAATCCATGTGTTTCTCTTCTTATTTGGCAGTCTGATTCTCAATATAATTCGTTCCATTCTGCGCTGTGTCGTTCTCACCGTGTCTTCCATATTTTTGGCGAGTGCCCAAGTTTGACTTGTAAAAATCATGGTGGACAGCATACATTGGTACATTATTTTACATTTCGGACAAATTTAGATATTGCGCCTCAGTTGTGACTATATTTCCTGAATGTATCCATCCAAAATATATTCTTGTCTTGATTTCCAGCCATTTATGACTTGTCCCGGATAAATATATAACTCCTCCTTTTCAATTACCTCTGCTTCAAGGATTATATCCCTCTCTGTGGCATACTTGTTCATCATTAATTCTGTTTTAGCCATATTCATTATTACTTCTGTATTACTTCATTATTACTTTTTATTTACTTCATTATTACTTCATTATTCATTATTACTTCTGTATTACTTCATAACTGACTACGATTTTGGTCTAATTCTTTGGGATCGTGGCTTATGACCACAATCTCGTTTGTAAATCGGAAACGGTTTAGGTACCCTCCATTCATATTTACTTCTTTCTGCGATCAGTCTAATCTTTTGAAAGTGTCCTCAAGGGCAGCAGTATACATCTTCGGGGATATTGTGTCTCATTGTCGAACTCCTCTCTTAATTTTTGATTTCCCACTGTCTTTGTCTAGTCTAATAAAGGAGGTAGCATTCTCATATATTTTCTTCAAAATCATAATATGTTAAGTATCTATACCTTGTCATTCCAGTGCCCAAAACATTGCATTATGCTGTATGGAGTCAAATTCCTTTTCATAATCTACAAATGCCAGGCATATTGGTGTTTTATATTCATTTGCTTTTATCCATTAGCTGTGATATTATGTGAAGGTGATCAATAGTTGAGAACCCTGTCCTAAAGCCAGCTAGCTCTTTCGGTTAATTCTCATCACGTATTGTTTATAATCTGTTACTAATGACCCTTGTGAACAACTTGTAGATGTGGGATAACAAGCTAATTGGTCTATAAGTTCCAGTTTCTGATTTATCTCCTTTCTTAGGCAGCAAAACTTTGATTTTATTATTCCACCCTTTAGGCGTCACATCTTTTCTAATGCATTTTGTGAAGTCTTGCCAGTTTTTGTGTCATGTCTCTTCCTCCCAATTTTAACAACTCTACAGTAACTTCATCTTCCCCCGGTGCTTTCCGATTCTTCATTTTCTTCAATGCATGTTCTGCCTCATCAGGAAGAATATTGGGTATGTCGTATGTGTTGCTACTTTGCAATCCATCTTCCCCACTGCTGGTATCATTCCCTCGCTCCTTGTATAATTCTCTATAGTAGTCTTCTGCTATTTGAATTATGCCTTCTCTGCTGTTTATAAGTACACCATCGCTATTCTTCAGTTTCAATATCATTTGCCTTTCTGCATTACTGCTTATGGCTACTGATTTAAGTCCTTTGTCTTCCCTTAATGCTTGTTCCACTTTTTTTGTTTTAAATCTCCTTATGTCCTCTCTGAGTCTCTTTCTAATGGTTAAATCAGAGACTACTCAGTAAATCGTATCGTGGCTCGTTGGGATGGCTTTTTTATGTACAAGACATAAAAAAGCCATTCCAGCCATCTTGTACATCCATTATGTACAAGACATAAAAAAGCCAATCCAGCCATCTTGTACATCCATTATGTACAAGACATAAAAAAGCCATCTTTATACACCGGATTGCAATAAACACGAGGTCGTTAAAAAACACTACCAAAAGTACAATCAAACAGAATAAAATACGTTGCGAATTAATAGCACTTTAGGTTGCCACTGGATATTATCCATCATTTGATAATGTCCACTTAATGGGTAACGTGAATAAATATAACGTAGCAATGCAAACGAAGGTATTTGCGGTTTACTTAAAATAAATTAACTATACAAAACTGTCTGACTACAGCTGCTTTAGTTCGGTGAGGATAAATTTATACTCAGAGAGTACAGTTCGAAGCAATTAATGAAAATCAATTTTAATAATTTTTAGTTGTATAATTTAATGTATAATAATTTTAATTAAATGATTTATTTTACAGATATAAAGTACTGAAACCTACAGTGGGAACTATGGGAGGCATAAAAAATAACAGTTTTGTGGGAATCAGTAATATGTTGTATAATCAGGTACGTATTATTATTACCTTACACCAACAAACAGCGAAGATTTATCTTTGGGAATAAACAAATGTTGATTCTCATTACTGTTAACCCTCCACACACATGTATTTTATTCTTATTAAAAATGTATGTTAAAACAATTGAGTCAATACACAAAATGTAAGACGCAAGTATTTTGTATTTAGACGCATGATTTCTTAATAGATAAAGATATATACTTATAATAATTAATATTTAAATATAAACTCTTCTGTTCATATATGTACAATATATTTCCGAAAAATATCCCACCAAATTCTATTGTTTTACATTTCACAATTAATTAATTAATTAATTAAAATATTGATAGCTACATCTTATAATTAAAGAATATAATTATACCCCTATTTTTTAGGAAGCTGATATTTCGATCCTCACAATGGCTTTAACCTATGATAGAAATTTGGCAGCTGAGATCGTTTTTCCAATTCACATTACTTCTCTTGAATTCGTGACCAGAAGTTCCAAAAAAAAACTCTCATCAAATGCAATTTTTCAACCTTTTTCCTTGACAGTGAGTCCCAAATTAGTCTTTAATGCAAAATAATACTTATAATTGCTCCCATAATATTAACGATTTTTAATTGAAAATGAACATTAAGCTTTTAAGACAATAATATAATTTTAAGAATCGTAATAATAGTTGTCTGATTGCGATTTATTTTATTTTAAATCAATATTGCATTGGACATGAATAATTTTAAATTATGGTGGAACTTCCCAACACAAGTAAATATAATTTTATGAATTAAAATGTAATCAAAAGAAAAGCGAGTTTCCAATGAAAGTGTTGCAACATGAGCTGGAATTGTCTGTAAGGTGGTCTTTTTTTTTTTTTTTTCTTTTTATGAGAACCCCAAACACGAGAGGTATTAGAACCTATAGTACTTAGTACCGTGCTTGGGTTGGAGGTTGAGAAGACGAAAGAAGATATTTGTTGACATTGGACTTGAACTTCTGTAGATTATAATTTTCAGGAAATACGTATGAAGGAAGGTTGTTCCAGAAAACAGCAGTTGAATGAATAAATGAGGAAGATGAAAAGTTGGTTCTGTGGGTTTGAGGTTGGACAGTAAATGGATGTTGACTGGTGGCGGCACGTGTTCGGACTGTTTTGAAAGAGAGAGCCGGAATTACAGAAGCCAATTCAGAAGAACAGTGCCCATGGAAGTATCTGTAGAACAGGCATGCACAGAAACAGTACGTCTATGAGAAAGCGAGTGGAGAAAATCTGTTAGAGATGAATCATTAATTAACCTAACTGCCCCCTACTGAATAGAATCAAGAAGCCTGAGAGAGGTTTTGGGGCACCACCCTAGATGTGCGAACAATATTAAATGGCAGGGCGGATTTGCGATTTATACAGAGTGAGCAGCTGTTTGGAAGAAAAGTAACGCCGAGAGCGAAAGAGAAAACCAGGTTTTTTAGAGGCAGAGGAAGCAATATTTGTAATGTGCTTATGCCAAGAGAGATTAGAAGTCAGGGTAATCCCCAAAAGAGATATATCATTTTGCCTAGAAATCGGAGTGTCACTAAAGATAAGCATAGGAGCAGAAGAATCCTTTTTGCGAGATATAAGACAAGACTGAGTTTTAGAAGGGTTGAAATCAACTAAGTTGTCTTTGCCCCACTGGAGAATTACCTAAAGATCGGCATTTAAGGAATTGGCAGCAGATTTTCGAGAACTTGAAGCTGATTGAGCAGGACAAGGTTTCTCAAAATGGAAAGTTGAATGCAATGTGCTATCATCGGCAAAACTATGGATAGGATTTCCAGTCAATGGAAGAAGGTCATTGATATACAAGAGGAAAAGAGTGGGGGAAAGAACTGAACCTTGGGGGACACCGGCATTAGTGGAGAAGTTAGAAGACAGAGAGCCATCTACCATCACCCTCAGTGAGCGATCAGAGAGAAAACTGGATAACCAATTACTAAAAACAGTTGGCAAACCATAAGATGGAAGCTTGTTTAGAAGACCGTTATGCCAAACACGATCAAAAGCCTTCGAGATGTCCAGAGCAACTACTTGTGTTTCACCGAACCTTTCCATTGAATTAGTCCATAAATGGGTAGCATAAGCCAAAATATCACCAGTGGATCGACACTGACGGAATCCATACTGGCGATTGTTGATCAGACGGAAGGTTTCTAGGTAGTTTAAGAGTTGGCGGTTAATTGATTTCTCCATTACTTTAGAAAGAGTAGCAGTAATTGCAATGGGACGATAATTGGATGGGAGGGATTTGTCACCCTTTTTAGGAACTGGCTGGATATGAGCAAATTTCCAAGCAGAAGGAAAAACACCTTTGGAATAAGAAAGTGAAAAAAGGCGGCCAAGTATACGTAGTAAGTTCAGGAGCACAGGTTTTGAGAACAAGTGGAGAAATACCATCAGGACCTGGAGCTTTCTTAGCATCAAGATTCATCAAAATCCTTCTGATATCCTTTTGACGGAAGACCACAGGAGGCATTGAATGGAGCGTGTTAGGAATGGTGAGAGGTGTTTTACCAAGATCATTAATACACGAGCTGTAAGAAAAATGGGATGCTAGGGTCAGCTTTATCCTTGGCTGCAGTGACAACAGAACCATCTGGTTTGTACAGAGGTGGGAGCAGAGATGGGCAAAAGTTGCGGCCAATAGCTTTGGCAAGAGACCAGAATGCTCGGCTACGTTTAGGGCAAGAAGCAAGTTTTCTACTCTTAGCCTGTTCAAACTCTAGTTTGGACTGATTAATAATTGCTTTACAATTGTTGCGAGCTTTGGTGTAGGCAGAAAATGAAACTGAAGAATTAGAAACAAGCCAATTACGATATGCAACATTCTTCTCTTGGACAGCCTTAGCACATTTATTGGAAAACCAAGGTTTAGATAAAGGACGAGATTTTAAAGTGGAGTGTGGGATAAAGGATTCCATTCCTGCAAGAATAATTTCAATGACACGATCTGAGCAAACGTTGACATCAGAACTTTTGAAACAGTAATCAGTCCACGGAAAAGAAGAAAAGAAGTCTCGCAGGTCATCCCATTTTGCATTCTTGTAATGCCAAACAATACGAGGTTGATAATAGCCATGAGATAAAGGTTCCATTGGAGAAGAGACAATCACCAAGTTGTGATCTGAAGTGCCTAAAGGACCTCTCACTTCAACCTTGTACTTAGAAGGGTTGTTTGTGAGAAAAAGATCAAGCGTATTGGCTGTATGATTAGGATTGTCCGGTATTCTTGTAGGTAAATGAACAATCTGTGCTAGGTCATTAGTAATTGCAAAAGCCTCAGCATCTCGACCTGCTGGGTCGGTGTGACTAGAAAATGGAAGCCAGCTGGAGTTGTGAACGTGAAAATCACCAAGGAAAATTACCTCACTGTTAGGAAAGTTGGACTGGAGAAAGTCAAGTTGCAAAGAGAGGAAGTCAAAGAGCTTTAAGTGATTAGTGGAGTTGGGAGAACGGTAGAGACAACAGATGAATTTGACAGAATGAGGTAGAGAGATTTTAAGCCAGAGAAGATCAAAGAGAGGAGATTCCAAATTGCCAAGTCTCTGACAGTGAATATCAGAACGGACATATACACATGTACCACCTTTGAGGCGAAAGGAATCATACAGCAAATAATTTGGACATCTGAGATGAGAAGTAGTTGAATCAACTGATAACTGAGATTCAGTTAGAAAAAGTACATGGGGTTTGGAAGACTGCAATGGGAAATGGACATCGTTGAGATTGGAATTGAGACCACGTATATTTGTGAAATGAATTAGGAAGTCCTTGGGAGGTTTAGATCTTTTCGCAGATAAGCTTGTTCTATTATTTTGACAATTCATGGTGTATTCAATGGTAAGAAAAAATGGGTGGGACATGCTGTATGAAGTAATGAAATTTTTGGATATGGCGTACATGTGGTAAGAATATACCCAGATCCTTGACATAACGTGGCCTCGACAATGCTCCCCGCATACACACTACTCGGACTCCCTCCAGTCACTATCTGGCAGAGTAGAGGTAGCAAGATTATACACTAGCTGATCCGGAAGCCTCCTAGAGAGTTACCAATAGGTTTGGTCCGGTGTACTATCTAGCGGCCGGCCTGCGAACGCCGTTTTAGAGCTGTACCCTCGAAATGTAAGGAATATTGGATCTCGCCACGACATTCATCATAACCTCAAAAATCATCAATCATACTGCATGATGGAAGTGATAGGGAAGGGTTGGCCGGAACGTAGCTCTGGAGACTAAACCTGGGTTCCACCACTTCAAGCCTCCAATAAGCAAAGTGGTGGTATTTCACCGGTTGCTGAGAGTCATCTACCACCTAGTACTGCCTGGTAACATAGAGGGGCGGCGTTCCTCCATGTGGTGTGGGCGCCACACCTCGACCCCTGCTTACGTTGGTTCACACCTGGGTGGTCACCCACCATGTACTTGTGCATGGAGGTTATACCCAGGATTACTAACAGTCCCACCATCGTGAAGGTGCAGCAGAGGATTTGGCTGTCATAGAGCGTCCGGACTTCACCGAAATTGGGTCCACTTGTCTTGGTTGTCACCCGAATATCAGTTCCATCAGCGTTTTAGTCTCCCAGGTAGCAAGAACAGCTTGTCTGGCATATCTGAGAGAACGTCTGTGACAACCTCAAGGTCTTCTTGCCTATACATTTGTATTGCGACTAACGCTAAATGAAAACCTTTTTTATTCATCAATGGTGAAAATTCAGTTACACGAAGAACATGTGAATTGTTTCCATTAGCCTGGATAAAAACTGGAGGTGACAAATTCAGCGACGTCTTTATTATTTAACGTCTTTGTTCCTCTTAAATTATAAAAGCCAAAATAGTAATAAACTAAGATTCTTTTATATGACCTAATTATATCATTTAATGGTTTCCAGGTATGGGCTTTACTCCTAACCGCTTTGGTAGTTAGCAGTTTATTGGGCTACTTCATTCTGACAATTTCATATCACCTTCGTAGGGGTGAAAAGAAGACTTTACTTGAAATCTTTTGGATGCTATTTTCCACTCTAACATCAAAAGGTAAGTGGTCTCTCTTTGGTAATCATGGCGGTTATTATGAAATATCTGACAATTTTTAAAGAAAATTATAAAAGTATTTTTCCTCCTTATTTCCGTACATGATCTATTGGTTGTTTTTGGGAAAATTCGATTTCAGGTAAAAGTTAATATTACTGTTAAAGTTTGAGTGACTTCCTCTCATACCAGGGCGTATAACAGAAAGTCTTGGTATTTGCTAAAAAAAAAGGTATGAAATAGGCATCGAAGATAAAGAATCTTAATGCCAAAAGGGCGATAAGATTTATCAATGGGATTTTACCAGTCCCATTGATAAAGAAACATTTTTTTGTAAAATCATTCCAGTAATTGATACAAGCTTCCGATATTATTGTGTTGACTAAGTATGTTAACGCATAAAAGTTTTAATAACTACCAATTTTTAGGGTATAACTTTGAAAGTAGTTTCCAGCTAGAACAATTAAATGAATTGTGGCCGGAAACAGATGATCACAGATCTGCCCTCTCTCATTGAGTTAGTTCCGATCACATTGACTAAATACTATTCGGTAATTAGACCAGTCTCGGTACATCCGAGACACAGTGGTAAGTTTCAACCACAGCAAGGTGCCAATGTTTGAGATATTCGTTACAGAGTTTCTGGGAACTACTGTCCTTCTACAGACTGTCGGCAGAGATGTTAAATGTTCCGGTTCGTAACAGGTAGGAGCAATTTTAATGGAAACGTAGACACGTGAAACACACCAACCTGTAACTAAGGTAGATGAAAGTAGAATGCGGAAAGATACAAAAATCTCGTAAGTTCACAACCTAGATTCTAAAACATGTACTTTTCCTACATTTCTGCTGGATTCATCAATCCACACAAAATAATATTGAATAATGTTAATAATACTTACAAAATAGTTGAAATGCTATTTTAATTATAAATTTCACGCTTGTTCAATTATTTGAAATGCAAGTTATTTGCATTAAAAATTACTTAAATATATTCAGTTCAGTTAATAAGCTGGCACATATTAGCGCCGTCTAAAACGAGAACTTTTATAACAGTTCAAAATGCAAATCCTCCAGTTTAAATACTTTTGTTTCACAGTCATTTTCTCTTTCAGGGATGAAGACATTCTTTCACTCTCTAGCATTTCAGATTTTTGCGTTATTCTGGTTGAATTTTGTTTCTATAATGACAGCATCATACAGCGGTTGTCTTTTGTCATTCTTAACGATTTTGCACGAGGAGAAACCCATAGAAACCATACCTGAACTAGAGAGAGCGCTGAGCAGAAATGAAATAAGCTGTGGCACCTTACAATCTAGTTTTTCAATTAACCCCATCATGGTAAGTCAAGTCTGCTCTGAGCCTATTATTTTGTAACATACACGTAGAGTGGTACTTAAAAACCTAAGAATAAATAAGAAAAAAAATCATGTAAATAAATCCAAACGTATTATTATATATCAAAATATATCAGAGATACTATTGATTTGGATTTGCACTAGAAACACCTACCTAATACTTCATGTGGAAAATCTACCCTTAATATAATCATATAATTCTTGTCATGGACTCCATAATTGTTTGAACAAGGTGTGGCACTCTACTGTGACTCATCTTGTTCAGAAATAAGGTCTTAAAGTATATGGCATCACTGAATTTGAATCTACTACATTGGTAGAAAGAAAATGATTTATCTCATGAAACTAATACAAAGAAATTTTGCATATTTGCAGCTTCGGTTGCAAATATGCAAGACTGTATTGGCTAAATATACTTGTCGAATATTTGTACAAGAAGAGATATTCATATACGTCACCATATTAAAACACTATTATGGTCCCATTAATTTTGAAAACGTAGTGCATGCCTGAATAAATAGTAACCATTATTCTCCAAGGAATATTGGTACATTTTTTGAATTTGTTTTATTTATTTTTTTCAGCGTTCTACGAGTAGTGTTTTCAAATTAATCCGAAGTCAAATTGAACGTGATCCGTCATTAAATGTTCAAACAGCGGAGGACATTTTTCCAAAAATTTTGAATGAGAATTATTGTTTCATTGGGATAAGACGTTTTTTCGAATATTCTGTTCAAGAATACGGCCCGGAAAACTTTTGCCTATCAAAAGACAGCTTTAATACTATTCCTCTGGGTTACTACATTCCAAAAGCACATCCTTGTTCGGAGACATTTTCAATTACGTAAGAATAATACTTTTCTTAGTATACATTAGTTTTGAAATTTATAACTAAAATAATATGAGCAGAATAAATTTTTCTCTATAATTTTATTTCTCCGAAAAATGGTGAATGTTATTCAATATTCAGCAAAAATTTTGAAGCACGATAGTTTATTGCCACAAAGATAATATAGGCTTTAAAATATTTCATGTTGTGAAATCAATATTTTCTGAATTTCCAGGATAATGAGGCTACAAAGTGCTGGAGTGATACAACAGATAGTAAGGATCACTCAGTTTAGAATACAGCTGAAAGGAAGAAGAAAAAACACCAATATTCTGAAGGAAAACGAAAGATACCAAGCTTTAAATTTAAGTCATCTTCAAGTGACAATGGGTTTATTAATATCAGGATATATAATTTCATTAATTTCTCTTCTGCTTGAAATCATATGCTTTAAAATATTATCTCAGCTGAAAAGTAAAATGTAATACTTAAAATTTTCCATTGAAGCATTGAAATTTATAATTACCACAGTATAATGTAATTCTAATTGTAAAGTTTTAATTTAAATTTCATGAAATTGAGACACATTTACAAATCAGAAGAAAGAATAAAGGGGTCTATATAAACTGAGGATTTTAAGTAATTAAGTGTTTTTAACAGAATAAAATTGCTTATACAGATCCAACAAAAACGACTCTTTTGGTTTTGTAATATTTAGCACATAGTAATTTGATTCGATATTATAGAACATGGAAAACATGTGAATTTATTTACAGTCCCTCGTGGCCCAAAATTCCGTGCGTAATTGCGTACCAATATATTAAGGAGGGCAGCAAAGGATGTAAGCAAACCGTTAGCCATAATTAAGAAACAATCCTTGGAATTACGGAAACTCCCATTGGACCGAGATGTGCGAATATATCTACAAATCACAAAGAGAGGGGAGGGATCAAAAGAGTGACATGAATAATACAGACCTGTTTTCCTACAAGTGTCCTTAACTTATATTCCAGGTAAAATAATGAAGTCACTGGTTAGCACAAGATGATATAGACCGAAGTGCAATTATACTTTAGCTACAGCGTGGGCTAGTAATGGGGAAATTTTGTCTTTAAAAATGAAGTAACAAAATCTGGATACAATGAAGAAGTAACAAAAACTGGATACAAAAAATATTTTGGATATTATATAGTTCGATTTCAGAAAAGCTTTTGATACAGTTGCACCTATTAGACTGCTGTACAAATTGCAGCAGCGTGGGCAAGTTCCTCTTCTGATTAAAAGGGTCAGCTGAGTGGGAGAAGACAGAGTTATTACCAGTGGACACTACTCTTCATATGCTAATATTATCAATAGAATCCGCCAAGGATTTTTTGCTGTGCCCACTGTTGTTTCTGCATTAATGTTATTTATGAAGGTATGTGAGGGTTATTGTCTAAGTTCGCAGATGATACAAAAGTTGGTAGGGTTGTTAATAACAGTAATTATGTTATGCTGCTCTAAAAAGGTCTAGAAAAATTAGGCAGTTGGACTAAGGAATAATAATTGAGATATAAAGAAGTTAATAATTGTCAGATAAAAACACAATGTGGACTTAATACGCACACTGGTGTGCCCTACTTCTCAAAACGTCATATGGTTTAATTTTTAAAAATCAAGCGATTTTCATTGACCATGCTTTAGTACCTGAACCTAAATAGGACATTGTTGTACTAAATAAGGAATTAGATATTAGTCATCTCAAGCCTGTGTCATCAGTATTCTTGTAACCGCATCGTCTTTTTCTTTCTAAATTATATTCCTGCACTACCCTCCTTTTGCAGGCTTGAACTCTTCGTTAGTGTACTTCGAAATACAGTAACTGCCAATTTGTTAATAACAACAGACTCAAATTCCAAATCACATTTAAGGCAGACTGGTATATTGAGGGCTTAGAGGGGAACAGGTATCCGGTGTGTTATCAGACACTCAGCCTAAAACACTGATGGATCCAATATCTCTCTATTACAGAAGATTTAGGAGAAGTCCGGTTGGCCTGCCTCCCTAAAATCCACTCATGCACACCTTCTCGATGGTAAGCCCTGTTACGTCAGTTAGGTGGCAACGAACGTGTAGAGTGGTTCACTTCAAGACGCCTGGTCAGCGTGAAGAGGAAAAGACCAAACCTCCAGCAATGAGAGCACAACAATACAAATGGCCCTCAGTCCCCAGCAGCTTTCACTCTCCCTCTTACGGCAGCGAGAGGATCAGAGTGGAAGCAGAGGGTGCTAAGAATCTCTGGGTACGACCAGGCTGCCATGCACGGAAATTGAACTTGGCCTGTTATAACGTAGGATCACTCATCGGTGAAGACAGGATATTAGAGCTGGAAAAGGTACAAGCTAAAGATTATAATGATTTATGCACCAACATCGAGCCATGATGATGAACAGGTTGAAGAAATGTACATTGAAATTGAGAGTCTTCTAGATGAGCAGAAAACCCACTACACTATTATTATGGGGGACTTCAATGCTAAGGTTGGAAATAGGCAAAACAGCGCAGAAAGAGGAACTATAGGAAATTTTGGAATTGGTGAAAGAAATAAAAGAGGTGAAAGACTTGCGGAATTTGCAGAATCTCAAGGACTGTCAGTAATGAACACTTTTTTCAAGACAAGTGTGAACAGAAAGTGGACATGGAAGAGTCCAAATGGATTAACAACTAATGAAATCGACTTTATCCTCACTAACAGAAGATATATTGTGAATGATGTTACCGTCTTGAATAAGGTAAATGTTGGAAGTGATCACAGAATGGTAAGATGTACACTTGATATAGATGCAGGAACGGAAAGGAAAAAACCTGACTCTAGTAAATAATACAAAGGTCTTTGAAATAACAGAGGAGGAGAAAAAGCAGTATGTACTGGAACTTAAGAACAAGTTTGAGCTTCTGCAGACTGCTCAGGACCAAGATATCGACGAGGAATATTACAACTTTCTGAAAGTGATAAAGCCCAAGAAACCTATAGGGAAAAAGAAATCCAAAGGAGAAAAAATTAGTCAAGAAACACTTGTCATGATGAACCAAAGACGACAAATGAAGAGCAAGAAAAACACTGACAGGGAGAAAATCGAGTATACTGAGTTATGCAAAGCCATTAGAAAGAGACTCAGAGAGGACTTCAGAAGATTTAACACAAGAAACGTAGAACAAGCATTAAGGAAAAACAAAGGATTTAAATCAGCAGCCATGAGCAGTAATACAGAAAGACAAATGATACTGAAACTGAAGAATAGCGATGGTGTAATTATAAACAGCAGAAAAGGCATAATTCAAATAGCAGAAGACTACTATAGAGAATTATACAAGGAGCGAGGGAATGATACCAGCAGTGGGGAAGATGGATTGCAAAGTAGCAACACATACGACATACCCGATATTCTTCCTGATGAGGTAGAACATGCATTGAAGAAAATGAAGAATCGGAAAGCCCCGGGGGAAGATGAAGTTACTGTAGAATTGTTAAAATTGGGAGGAAGAGACATAACACAAAAACTGGCAAGGCTCTTCACAAAGTGCATTAGAAAAGGTGTGATGCCTAAGCAGTGGAATAATGCAATCATAGTTTTGCTGCATAAGAAAGGAGATAAATCAGAAATTGGAAATTATAGACCAATTAGCTTGTTATCCCATATCTACAAGTTGTTCACAAGGGTCATTACTAACAGATTAGAAAGAATACTTGATGAGAATCAACCGAAAGAGCAAGCTGGCTTTAGGACAGGATTCTCAACTATGGATCACCTTCAAGTAATATCACAGCTAATGGAGAAAGCAAATGAATATAAAACACCATTATGCCTGGCATTTGTGGATTATGAAAAGGCATTTGACTCCATACAGCATGAGGCAATGTTTCGGGCACTGGAAAGACAAGGCATAGATACTCCATATATTATGATTTTGAAGAAAATATATGAGAATGCTACATCCTTTATTAGACTAGACAAAGACAGTAGCAAATTTAAAATCGAGAAAGGAGTTCGACAAGGAGACACAATATCTCCGAAGCTGTTTACTGCTGCCCTTGAGGAAGCCTTCAGAAGATTAGACTGGTCGCAGAAAGGAGTCAATGTGAACGGAGAGTACCTAAACCATTTACGATTTGCAGATGACATTGTGGTCATAAGCCACGATCCCAAAGAATTAGAGGAAAATCTTAATCAGTTATGCACAGTTAGTAAGGATTTTGGACTAAAGATGAATATGGCTAAAACAAAAGTAATGATGAACAAGTATGCCACGGAAAGGGAAATAATGATTGAAGGAGCAGTAATTGAAAAGGTGGAGTCATATACTTATCTGGGACAAGTTATTAGCTGTAATAATGATAAATGGCTGGAAGTCAAGAGAAGAATAAATTTTGGATGGATAGCATTCAGGAAATATAGTCACATACTGAAGAGCAATATCCCAGTTTGTCTGAAACGTAAAATAATGAATCCAAAAGAATGGAAGAGAAGCTAAGAACTACACAGCGAAGAATGGAACGAATTATATTGGGAATCAGACTGTTAGATAAGAAGAGAAACACATGGATTAGGCAGCAAACTCAAGTAAAGGACATTCTTATCAAAACTAAAGAACTAAAATGGTCTTGGGCAGGACACATAGCTCGAAGACATGATGACAGATGGACTAAGAAAATAACAGAATGGTACCCAAGAGGAGCTAGAAGAAAACCTGGAAGACCAAGGCGGAGATGGATAGATGAAATTCATGAGTTTTTGAGTAGTAAATGGATGGCCAGTGCTCAAAACAGAAGGAACTGGAAAGTTGCTGGAGAGGCCTTCATCCTGCAGTGGATTGAAAATGGCTGATGATGATGATGATGATGGTATATTGAACCACCAAAAAAGATTATTTTCGGAGTCCACCTTTGAACACAATCTGAGTATTCAAATATTCTCCAATATCTGGGAGAATTTTATATAGACCTAACTAGTCTACAAACGGCATTCATCTCTCAAAAAATTTCAGACTGGAAATTAAATACTGACCTTTCAAATAGTGCTCACAGGGCTCTTATTTTCAACAACTCTCTTGGAACCTTATCACAGTGAGTAGCACACTTGGTAGGATCGCCGTCCTCTACGCACTGTGTAGAAAAGACCTGAGTTCGAATCTCGTCAATGACGTGAGAAATTTGTATGGGCCTTTTTCACAACGTGGCTGAGTTATTTGATCTAAGGTGGGTGTAGCATGTTTTCTTCTCCTGGAAACTTAAGCTTTCCTTCCAGCAAACAGGAAATCGACCTCAGAACATTTGCAGCTTTTTTACAGGGGCTTTGACATAAATTCAAATTGAGAAAGATGGTTGCGAAATAGATGTATGGAAATTTGCGTTTAGCCAAGGTAAACTTCTGTGAGATGTTGAGGAAGTGGATGGTTTGAATAAATTCAAGATGAACTAGACAAATTGTTGGAGTCGATGGATGGGTGAAATCAGAAGTTTTGGTTCTTTTTTTTTTTTTTTTTTTTGGCTGATGCTGCATAAGCTTGCTTTCTTGTATCATTTTACTTTACTAATGGTAATACTAACTAGTCCGTCACAACTAAAGCGATATGACATGAAGCATTCTCCTGTTGATACGGGCATTGGCCTTTCCCAAAATGCTATCACAACCTAGGTAACGCATGTTTTTTCTTGATAGACCTCGACTTTCATCGTTTGTCCAAAGCCCATCTTTCCTATGGTCTACGGTTCAGGAATGGAAGGCCAAACCCCAAACTACCATTCGTCTCATATTAGCCTAGGTGATTAGTATCTTATGGATGGAAAACAACGGTATCGAGCACTACCACGCAGCGTCCTGCACACTGTACTGGTGATGACATGAGTGTCCCAATCGCCTCACTGAAGTTTCCTGTTTGCTCCAAAAAAGTCCACCTGTTTTCCGATCCGATTCATTGCAGGGCTCTTCTGTCACTTTCCGCCAATTTCGGAACTTTGCTGGATTTTTTCGTAACGGTTATAATACTAGTCTGCTTCAGTTTGCGATCGAATCACGAATAGTGGAACTAAGAATATATAGTGCTGTATAAATGTTACATACAGGCCGATTGCTGACGTGGATACCTATTATCACTCCAAAATGGAAGTAGGTTTACTTCGTCTGGAGCGGCATCATGCATTCACAGTTGTACTATTTTCTCCTCGCATGTCTACTGCGCTGCTCGATGAAATTAACAGAACGTTTTGAAAACGGGGTGTAACTCGTGCAGCTTGCGACTAAGCAGGACAAAATTTGTAGGTTGGTGTACCTTGGTGTAACGATGAAATGAGGAGACAGTGAGAAATTTCGGACAGGTAAAAGGGACTTTTACAGAGGTCGTATAAGAATAGCATTAGCAATAATAGTGGCATATGATGCAATCAAGGAAGCTTATACAGCGCCAGCCAAAAAAATAAATTAATAAACAAATACTTCCCATTCACCTCTGCATCCGCTCCAAAAGTTTATTCAGTTACGTTTTCATTCTCCACTACCCTGAGAGTCGTCCTGCACAGCTGGTCCGTTACTCTGGGGTTACTGCTACTTAAATGCAGTACTTTGCATTTGACAATGTTAAAATTTAGTTGCCACCTCTTTCAACCCCTCTACCTAAATTTTTGGATCCTATTGCAACTGCATACCTGTAATTACACGTTATTGTCATTAACCACATTGCCAACCTTTGCATCATCTACAAACTTGCACTTTAAGCCTGTTATACCTTCGTCATCGTCACTGATAATATAGAAAACTACAATGGTCACATCACCGAACACTGGGGCCTCCACTTATAATATTAGTCCACAACAATCAGTGTCCTTTGATTACCACTCTTTGTCTTCTACGGCTCAACCATTCTTTTCTCCATAGCAACAACTTTCCCTTCATGCCGTACTGCTTAATGTTTGCTGCAGCTTTCTATGTGCAACAGTCAGTCTCAAAGGGTTTCTTGAAATTCAAGTATATGACATCAAAATTATATTTTGCATCCAGTACCTTTCTTACCATATCATAGTATCCAATGAAATTTGTCAGGGAAGATTTAACGTTAATAAACCCATGCTGCGCAAGAACTATTACTGCAGTCTTGTCTAGATAATCCTGCAATGTTTCTTTTACCAGTGAAACTATTACTTTCCCCAGAACAAAAGTAAAACTAACAGGTCTGTAATTACTCGTGTTACCCTTTGATCTCGTTTGTGAATTGGGGATATACTTGCACGTCTCCAGTCCGAGGAGACCTTCCCCGACTCCAAGGAATATCTCATAATTATTGCTAAGGGTTTGCTTATTTCCCCTGCTGTCTTCCTTAATATAACTGGATAGATCCCATCCACCCTATGCACCTTTCTCATGTTTAACTTTAACGATGTATCCTCCGTTTTCCTGTCAGTTATTACAAAGTTATTTAGCTCACTATTAGCGTTTGATAAACTCCTAGCCTCTATTTCCCACTGAATTCCTCATGTGTGAATGCAGTTGCAAAATACTCATTTTGCTGGGCAGCTATCTGAGAATGATCATCTACAGTCGAAATATCGATATCAAGTGGACCAATCTGATTCATCACTTTCTTCTAGAGTTTACACCTTAAAAGAAGTCCTTGCAGTTTTTGTTTCATTTTTTGCTAAAGAATTCTCGTAATCTGCCTTTGTTTGCCTAATTTCTTTTGTGACTTAATTACAGACAAGTTTATATCTAGTATAGGCTTCTGGGTCGCCTGATAATTATATGCATCCCATGCAATTTTTCTTCTCTGCTATGAGTCTCATTAATTCTCTGACATTCAATTAGGCCCCAAATATTTCTTATTTGGTATGAAAAGCGTAGCAGCTTCCAAGATTACTTCCCTCAATGCTTCGAATTTAGAATTTGCTGTTGGTAACACCATTATTTGCTCCCACTGTACAGAATTTAAAAAATGTCTCAGAAAATTTTAGTCAACTTTTTTAAAGCAAAAACCCCTCCCTTTACCGATGGTAGTTACATCTTTGAGTAAATCCCACTTCAGCATACTGTGATCACTGCTACCTAGTGGTTCCTTTTTCTGCAGATTAATAATGCATGAATAATCACTGCTGATAATCAGATCAACAGTGTTTCTCCCTCTGGTTCCCTCTTGCACATGCTGCTACAGAAAACAGCCATTCTGTAAATCCAAAAATTCTTGCTAGCGGGCGAGTGATCAGCCCAGCAGTTCCACTCAATATCTGAAAAGTTAAAATCCCACATTAAAAGACATTCTGATTTACTGACCCACTCCAATTCTCTGTAGATATGTTCGTTATACTCATCAGAGTAATAAGACTGAAAAAGGGCTATGAGCAGCACGAAAAAATTCGTAAACAAAGTGAAGAAAAGTGACATTGGTTAGTTTCTTTTTGTTTCTATGCACACTATTAATATTAATATTAATATTAATGGCATGCCAATATTAATACTAATATGCTAGATTTCACAATGCAGTTATTCATCTAGAAACGTTATAATAACCGAAAAGTGAATCACGAGAAAAAAATGGAATGAATTCCTCCGTATGGTGCCATACGAAAATTAAGTCCCTGGTGACAAAATATGTTTTTGGCTTGGAATCTTGATTCCACGGTCTCTATAGGTTTTTTCTACACCAAAATCCTTTTCCAGACCTAAAGTCACTCTAACCGTATACAATTTCATCATAAGATTATAATATAATCAGTATCATATGATGAAACTGTTAAGGCAATTGCATCATCTGATACAGACCATATGTTTAAAAAACAAAACTGTTCTGTCCATAATATGGCATGACCACATTATGAACAGAAGTTGTAAATTAAATTCGTCTGAGCCCATATGTTAGAGGAATTTACAACTAGTTATTTGACGAAAACATTATCAAAAATTGCATTTAGCAAATTAGAGCACTTAACACACAGTCAATTGTACTTATCACCCATTCTACTACTGCACTTCTCACCCATTTATCCGTGCCATGCAGCTGATGAAGGTATAGGTAGATCAGTTCTGGGATAGAACATATCGCAGTTAGCTGATCCAGATACACAATAGCCTTCTTAAATTTAGTGTTATAGCGGTGCATTTCAGTTAAACATAAATTAACAAATTATCTTCACGGTTTTTTCTGTTGAAACAGTTTCTCAGAGGTAATGGCATCAAGGTGAAAAAAGAAAAAGGTCTTCTACAGAAGGCAGACTTTTTTTAGCCTTGACTTTAATTCTGCAGCCATTCAAAAAAAGCTTGGGAATCTTTGTGTCATCAAAACAAATAACCAAAAAGTTCAAATTACAGAAGTAGATACAAGATGCTCGAAAATATGACATCAATATGGCGTATAATCCCGTCCAACGTCCATAGAGGTTTAACTCCGGTGAACCGTGCGTGATGTAAGGGTGTGTATAACATTCTGTGGCAAGAAATCCCATTCTTCAAAAAGGGCAGGCCTTAGCTCACCAACTCACGAAAGAGTTACCTGTCTACGTACAATGCAACGTCCGAGGGCGTTGCACACATGTCAGTTCGGATTTAAGTCTAGCGAATGTGTTGGCCCGTCGCCACCGTAACAATATTATCACGATGGTTACGGCTGGCCACGCCACTCGTTGGATATCTTCACTTTCAATATATTACTCCACCACTTGAGACGAGGCCCAGGTGCCAAAGCTAATGAAAAGTAGTAGGGTTTGTGCAAATTGCGATTTTGATCTTGGTTGTGGTTTACAACTGAGCATTTTGCTTTCATCCTTACTGCACAACCACTTCAAAGAGCTTTAGCTCCTAGTAGTCTGGGCAGGGCAGCTGGGGGCAACCCCAGCTGGCAGAGTGAGATATTTTTGCGTTTGATCTAAATTTCGTGGTTTTTTGGATTATTATTGTTTATCTATTCTATAAATTTATGGAGTTTTTATATCATTGTACTAACGATTTCTTAACTTTAATTAAACTTTTGTTCTTTGGTTTTTGTTTAAATTGGAAGATTTCATGTAGCCGGAATGCTTCAAAAAGAAAGGTATACCCTCAAGCCCCCAGATTGGTGAAGAAGAGGAAACAGACATACCAGAAATAACAGCTTATTATAGGGCTGATCTCCCTAGAGTAGTCCTTCCTAATGTAACCAAAGCGAAGGAAATCAAGATGGAGACGAAAGCACCAGCGGATATCCAGCAGACTGAAAAACAGGTTACTAAGAAGAGACTGAAAGCAAGACCAAAGCCACAGACGAAGTCAGTGTTAAAGGATAAAGATCTTGAGGACGTTGTGGTGATGCAACCTAAAAGGAAGCTCCGTACTTGGGTAGTTGCTGCCGAAGAACAAGCTAGAAAATTAACCCCAGAAGATCTTGAGGATCAATGGGTAGCAACAGGTACCCCAGAAGATCTTGATGATCAAGTTGGAAGCAACAGGTACGCCAGAAGATCTTGAGGATCAAGGGCCGGAAACAGGAATCCCAGTGAATATAGGTGATTTCCAAGAACTAAATAAATAGGGCTCGAGAAAACTTTATAGATATTATAATAGATGAACAGTTCGTCATGATAGGTGAAGCGATCAAGAAGACCTAATTCCTTTGGGGTAAGATGGAAAGAATTCTACAAAAGACAATTTTGGAGAATCAAGTGTTTAAAGCGAGACTTCATCGACAATCTGAGATTAGAAAACCTTTGGGAAGAAGGATATATGCAGAGGTAACAGGACCTCTTATTACTGAACGTCCGGTATCAAAAACTGTAATTATTAAAGCGAAGACGGGCAGTTTCAAATCAAGTGATGACGTGAACTCAGAACTTCTTAGGACAATCCGACCAGCTTTGAAGGAGACCAAAGTAATTGCGATCAGACCGATACGAGATCGAAGAGTAGCCCTAGAGGCTACTACTGAACAGGGTATCCATAAGATAATACAGTGTTCTAGAATAGGAAATTTAGGTCTGGAGGTCGAGCGACCCTTAAGTCATAAACCAAAGATGGTAATCTTCGATCTAGATAAAGATATGACCACTGATCATCTGACAGATGAACTTTGGATCAGAATCTTAGCGAATCCGGGATTTCTGAAGAGTCGTTTCAAACAGAAACAGTAGTCTTGACTCGAAATAAGGCGCGGGGCAAACTGGGCTTGAACTTTGTGCTGGAAACATCGGGATATATCAGGAGAATTCTGATCGCCAGGTAGTAAGAGGTCGTCGACTGGTGGTCTCACAGGGTGAGGGATCTTCTGGCCCCAACACAGTGCTATAAATGCATGTCTTTTGGACATGTGGCAAAGTATTGCCGAAACGATACTTTTTGCGGCCATTGGGCCATTGTACAATACAGGGACATTCCTCTAATGATTACCTGAGTAAGCAGGAGATGCCTAAATATGTCAATTGCTGTAGGAGGAAAGTCCCCTCTGACCACTCTGCCAATGACAGTCTTTGTCCGGACTATGCACGGGCATTGGACGTTTTCAAACGCAGGACAGATTATGATAATTAAAACCAGATGTTCAATTATGCAGGTTAATATACAGAGGGCGACGAACATTGCCTCGCAATTAGCAGAGGTAATTGAGGAAAGGCATGCGTGTCTTGTATTACTGCAGGAGCTGTATGTCTTTAGAAATAAGATTTCTGGATATCCTAAGAGATACAGGATTGTGGGGGCTGAGGAGTTCCCATTGTCAGCGATATTAATAGTGGATCCGGAGCTAGTTGTTAACGTTGTATGCTCAGTGTGTACGAGACATGGTGTATGTGCTGAGGTTACCGGGGCGCTTGGAGCCATATTTTTGTGTCTCTATAATGTAGACCTACAGAATTAATAAAGGAATATGTAAGATACCTGGAGATGGTGATGCAGACACTAGGGGCAGACCATTTTGTTATTGGAATGGACTCCGATGAAAGAGGAAGAGAACTTGAGGCATTCCTGTTGGCCGAGGGGTTGACTGTCTTTAATGATCCGGACCAATTGCCAACATTCTCATCATTGATGGGTGAATCCTATATTGATGCGACTTCCTGTACTGGTTCATTTCATGTTATAAAGAATTTTTATATAACTTCCCGATGCATTAATTTTCTCCAGTATGGGCACTCCGCTCGTTTCTGCAGGCAAACTACACAAACCTGTGGCCACTGTGCACTAACTGGTCATAATGTATCATCCTGTCCTACGCCAAATGCTCCGGTCTGATGCTCGAATTGCAGGATCCGGAAGAAGGACTCTAAACACTCCTTTAAAGATCATAATTGTCCTGTTTACCTTGCTGCCTTGAATGCTGTCAAATTAAGGACTACTTTAAAGCCTTAATCTCTGCAAGTACTCTGTATTTAATAATGAAACAAAATTTTAAATGATGAACTTCTTGTACAGTCCTGTCATCACTGTTTTTAACTGTAAATAATTTTAATTTAATTGTAAATAGTTTCTTTTTAGAGTTGCATTGGACATGTGTGCTGGTGTAGTAAGGTAGTTAGTTTACTGTTTTTAACTGTAAATAGTTTTTAATTTAATTGTAAATAGTTCTTCTTGGGGCTGTATTGGACATATGTGCTGGTGTGGCTCTAGTAATGATAGTTAATAGTTAATTTATTGGATCATTTGGTTTGTAATAACTCTAAAATGATAATTGATAGCTAGTGTGCTGGATCTTTGGTACACTGAGTGATTTGATCTTGATTTGGTTGTAACTTCTGGGGTTGTAACTATGTTTTATAATTTAATTTTATTGTAAATACTTTCTTCTTGGGGCTGCATTGGGCGTGTGTACTGATGTTTAGTTTTCTAGATCATTTGGTTTGTAATAACTCAAAGATAATAATAGCTGGTGTGCTGATTCTTTAAGTACACTGAGTGATTTGACCTTGATTGGTTATAATTTCTAGGGTTGTTGCTATATTTCGTGGCATTGTTACCAATTTCTATTAATTAGAATTTACTTTATTGCTTTTGACTTGGCGGGCTTGGCTTCCAAATTAGACACTTACTATTGCTAATTTATATTCTCTTATTGAGGTCTTCTAAACTGTGGTCTACTTGGGCTACTTACTATGGTATTTAACTAAATATATCGGTAATTTTCTAATAGTTGATCCCTTCTGCAATTTGCTATTTTTTGGGGTCTACCCAAATAATATTTACTTCTTGCTTGTTTCTGGTTTGGGAGTTTTGCTGGCCTGTCAATGTAAATTATAACTTTTATTTATAGTAGTTTTTTTCTTTTTTTTTCCGGGTTATTAGTTGAATTATCCCCTTATTTTTGCTAGAATAGTTCCTGGCTGCCTCCTGGTGGCTAGGGACGGGAGCGGGGGATCGGGACGTGTCTTTGCCCTCGGCCCCCTGCTGCTAAAGCCAGATGCCGGCATTACATACAACATTACCAACACATTACTCAACACTAGTTAACATATTGCTATCTTATTTCCTCCCTTATAAATTTTCTCTCTTTTTTTTTTTCTTTTTCCTATGCCTGCTTTTGGCAAATTGCCTTATAAATACCGCGGATATCGGGGAAACCCTGGTGGCCGCAATTAACTCAACATGAATACTTGTACTGGTTCATTACTTATTACAAGAACCCATTCGCAGATGTATATACTGCAGTTATGAAGGGATGTGCCTGGCAGAATAAAATTTCCATATAGCTATCGCTTACAAATGTTTCTTTCACGATTTGTCAGTAGTTTGAAGAAGTTGTGGCTCATGTCCATCATAGATTGGAGGAATTCTAAAAGTTTTTTTTCAATCTGCGTAGCGCAAACCCAATTTCACACTGCGGGAGTAGGATTCCACATGTGTTATTCCATGGTTTTTCAGATCGCACAAAACAAAATGTGCCCTTGAACAGACACTATTTTTATTATTTTGTATATATAGTATGATAATACTATATATGTTTATTTATAAACCCAGACACACACACACACAAGGTGCAATACAGTCTAAGTTGCTAATGCACCTAAAACCCTACCCCAACGGTAATATTGAAGAATATTGCAAAGTGAAAGGAAAGTTCTAATTAAAGAAAAATAAAAATAAGATAAATTATAGGGATATTGATTTAAATATTTCAGAATTATTTTTATTTTATATTATATTTGTATTGATTTATTTTTGCGGTTTATGTATTTTGGTTATATTAAATTTATATCTGTATTTCCTTAATATATTATTAATTTTTCAATATACTTATTTATGTTTTAATTTATGAATTCATCAAATAATCCTTCTCATTCTGAAAAGCTGTAATAATCTTTATGGCATCCGATTAATCTTAATCCCATTAGTCCATAAGCTTCTAATCCCATGAGTCATTAATCTCTAAATATCATTCATTTTTTTATCTTAATTCCATTATTCCTAAATGATCTTAATTCCATTAGTACATAATCTCTATATGCCATTAGTACTTAATCTGTTAATCCCATTATTCCTTAATCTCTTAATACCACTATTGCTAAATCGCTTAATTCCATTATTCCTAAATCTATTAATTTTCATAGCCCTTGAAAAAATTCCTTAATATCCATACTGCTGATCCACACTAAATACACAACAATCATGCAATGGTTGTATTTTCCTTTTAGCCCAAAAACGTGTACAATAATTGTAACAAATTTCCAAACCTGTCCCCACATAAACAAATTTTCATGTGAACTACTCATTTTCATTGCATGAATAATGCAAAATTAGTTTATTAAGTAAATATTTTGACTTAATTGCTAAACCTATTACAATGGTGAGTTTTCAGGTGTCATGTTGGATCACCAAATTCAAGATTAAAATAAGCAAAATTAAAGCAATTTTAAAGTTACATTCTAAACTATTTTAAAAACTAAATTCTTAAAAATTTTCCACGTAATTATTCTCCTTTAAAAAGATAAAAAATATGCCATGATCAGAAATCAGAGAGAAACAAGAATTGGGCAGGACTAATGTGAATAAACATTGTGGTAATAAGGACCGTGATGATATATATATTTTATTTAATAATTATTTTGCTTGAATGCTTTGTAAGAAACCAAAAAGCCATGTCTAATTATTCCTACGTTGTTTGGAAAACGTTTTTGAAAACGTCTTTGCAGGAAATTTTATGGAAGACGAAAACTTCAACTTCCACAATTCAAAGAAATTGAATTGTAGAAATTGGTTGTGCTATGTTTGGAATTATTTTTGCTCAAAATATAGAATTTATAGAAAACTGTTTGACCTCAATTTATTTAAAAGAATTATTGCAAGTAAATTTTAAATAGATTTTAAAATCAGACAGCCAAAGAAAATTCATGTGGTGAACATTTTTCCTCCTAATAATTTCGTGTCTCTGACACAAAAGTACACGTATTGCAAAATTCGGGGAACTTATTTATCCTGAACCTCAGATTGAGGTTCATATCACACAGGGAGAAATTCCATGATACTTCTGGACCTCAGAATACCACTAACAATCTGAAATCATATAATGTTTGATCTCAGGAATGAAAGCAAAGCATTCCATTGGTTAATATAGGAATTTCCGAGTGAGTCAATTGGGCTCGAAAATATTTTTTTCCGTTTATTGTAATTTCACTAGATCGAGGATTATCATAAAAAATCTGCTATGTGATGGATAAATCAAATTAAAGTTTTCTATGATGATCATTAATTAATCCTTCTCTATTTTATTTAAAATTTACAAAATCATTTAGTTAATTAGCTTTAACGCTATTTGCAAAGTGATGCAAAATGAAAATATAAATTTCTTCAGACAAAATTATGGGAATTCAGTTGTAGAATTAAAATTTAAAAAAGAATGTTAGCTTGTATTAAATCAGCAAAATACAAAAGAAAACAAATTACTAACTAACATTCATTTTTTCAGATTATAATAATATTGAAGTTTAAAATTAACATGATCAAGTGGCCATAGAGTATATGAGGATTGGAGATGTAAATATATCCTTCAAGGAAAAGTGCATAAACTGATCTATGTCCATATCTTTCAGCTCACAAAATACTGAGTGAAAATTTATTCACAGCTACGTTCTTTCACTTTTGTCTGAAATGTAATTTAAACATTTTTCTTAAAGATTGAATTTAATATGTTTCTTTTTCTCAAGAGAAAAAAATACTATTTTAGGGTTACCCGTAAATGATTACATTAACCCGTATTCGTGTCTGTAAATTGCGTGTGTTCTCTGGTCGATTTTTCTCTTTTGCTGGACGAAAAAAGCCCACTAAAGTTCCTCGCGTCATCAACGGGATTCGAACCCGGGCCTTTTCCACTCGGTGTGGGGAGGACGGTGACGATACCATTGTGCTACACATGCACACGTTTCTCAAGAGAAACACTACTTCACGCTAATAACAGTAGCAGAAAAAAAAAGAGAATAAGTATAGAAATTCAGAATAAAAATAAATCAGATAAAGGGACGCCAACAAAGTAAGTATAATTGTAACATATATATTCGGTATGTGTTGCATCATTAAATTTTCAGAGACTACTAAAATTCGATCTCCCACAAAAGGGTTCTTGTATATTTTCCATCCATGAGATTCTAACTGTGTGGTTTCTTCTATTTTTCCAGAAAACAAGATGAAATGTTTTCTATAGGACTTGCAAAATAAGAGAGAGAGAGAGAGAGAGAGAGAGAGAGAGAGAGAGAGAGAGAGAGAGAGAGAGAGAGAGAGAGAGAATAAAAACAAAGATGACCAGACACAGGAACTGTGAGGACAGTTCATTTTCTTCAAAGAATCTCGTCTCTTTTCGCTCTCTTTGTCTTCTTGGATTTTACCATCAGATTTTCTGGAGGACACTGCAAGCTTTTCCTAATCAACCAAAGTGCAAACATACCTCTCATATGGTTGAAGTGGTTCAGAGGATTTTCACTAAAACCAACCGACTCCCTAATAAAGAAGTCCCAAATCTTGGACATATAAAAGTTGATTTTACTAGATCGACTTCGTAATTTGATATTATAAGGAACTGGAAATCAATTTAGAAAAAAATTAAAATTTCAATTATTTTATAAAATCGTTATATTTCATAATTTCAGAAAACAAATGTACAAACTTTACTAAATCTAGTTAACTGGCTGATTTTGGTGGCACTCCGCATACTTGTTTTTAAGAAAGATTTTCTTTTTTTTTGCATTTTAAAGCAAAATAAAAAACTTATCTTGAGATTCTGATTCCAAATTTGCAATTGAGTTTTCCCTATCGTAAATATTTTTAACATATTCTGAGATAGAGAAGGTGTGAAATATTCCAGCATTGAACTGTTCCGTTTTGTGATTTCCTTGGAATTGGTACCTCTTCATCGTGGAGATCATAACGAACAGTCGATTTTATACTGTACTCTGGAATATTGCACAGACTCAGAAATAACAGTGTAATATTATTCACTAGAGCTCACCAGGAATACAGGCTTAATTTCACTATATTCAAAAGGGTGGGAAAAAAAATAAATGGAGAAAATGTGGAACCCATGAGTTACCTTTTCGCATTAATTTTAATATCGAAATATGCATGTTAAGCTTTCTTGTAAAGTCTGTAATTTTTTTGTTTATTTCTGGGGCAAATTGTCTTCAGTTGTAGCAGGAGAAATAAGGACTGTTGTCCTGCCGAAGCCACGATATTATCTGAAAAACAGTAAAATGATAAATGAAAAATAAAAATTACAGCAACTTTTTCAACTCTATAAAATGCAATTAGTGATAAATTCTGTACATCAACTGGGTGCACTCTAGGCAATGATCTAATACTATCTTTTGTTAAACTACGGTTGTATAAAAGATAGATCATTTCCTGCATGCATTCTGTTATATACAAGTCACCAGAAAAAGGAAACCTTTTGAAGAAATTTATATCTCCATTCAGTGGACCAGAATATTTATACTGGATTGTGTCAATCAAGTAAAGCTTGGACTGCATTATTCCTAGCGTATTAATAACATTCTTCCCCTTGCTTAGATTACACATATGAGGGGACATAAATTCAAATTGAGGAAGGATGGTTGCAGGATAGATGAGCAGAAATTTACCTTCAGTCAACAGGTGGTGATTCTTGGAACAAATTTTCATATATTGTTGCTGAACTGGGTAGTTTAAATAAAATAAAGGAAGAAATAGTCAAATTATTATTTGAATGGATGGATCCGTATATGGGAAGGATATTTTTTGTTGTTGGTTTTCTTATGGATGATGCTTTATAAGCATGCTTTTTGGCAACTTTTTCCAGTACTAACTCTAATACCAATGTCATGCTCGATGGCTTCCTCCTGAAAGAACACCCATCACTACTCAGTCTAGAACTCCATTCGGCCTTCAAACGACTCGAATACAATGGGCAGCAGTGATGTGAACAGGTTCAATGGGAACAGAATTTGCAACCATCTTCCAGCAGCCCATTGCGTTGGGCGCGATAACATTCATTATCTTTTCAGAACTGGCTGTCCTTTTCACTAAATACATGCATCAGATACGCCGATCCTGACATTCAACAGTGTTCCATTTCCTGGTCATCGAATAATTGTCGTAGGCTGAAAAGACTTTATTTCTCTCCAATTTCATCACTAGTGTTCCATTTCCTGGTCATCGAATAATTGTCGTAGGCTGAAAAGACTTTATTTCTCTCCAATTTCATCACTAGTACCTAAGAAACAATATTCTCTCTGCATTATTCCAGGAATTCAACATATTCATTCTATATAATTTTACTACGTGTACGCGACATTCTCCTGTATCATCTGAGATACTGGTTGGAGTTACTTCTTCCCATAGGTGAGAAAATGATTGTATATGCCAATATTGCTCCGATTGACACTTGCGTTTTGTTTTTCGAATGGAGAAATAAATATTCTGAAATATTAATCAAAGTGATAAAAATACCAGCACAAAAGAAATCAATAAAGAAACACGTGAATGTGAACTGTGCCGTGAATTAAGATGCAGTTCTGGTTGTTAGGGAAAACATAAAATGAAACAATCGAAAATCTTACAGGTACAATTAATTCTCTTATAGTGTAATGTTTGTTTTGCCAGTAAATAAAATTGAGAAACAATTCTGGTCAGTTAATGACTGTTGTTCACTAGACTGCTGAAAAAAATTGCAGCAAAACACAACGTACAAACAACCGAAATGTGCAACGCTCACCAAACACAAATTGGAGCAATGCAGGGATGAAATAATTAGAAATAAACTGTCCTATTGATTTTGTGCGTGTTGGGAGCTGACGTTGTACGTAACAGAGCATATAACTAAGCTATACCTCATGCAATACGTCATACTATATTAAACATATATGATAAAATGCCCAGCGATCGCATAGTTTTAGAGAAAGACTGCGGTATTAAGAAATGTCAGTAAGAGTGATAACTGTCTGTTTACTCCTCATTTCTATCAGTTTCACACATAGTTCAAAGAGTGATGACCAGTGTGTCGGTAAGTACATCTTTTAATTTACTAAGACAACACGAAAGCTCTTTCTTTTTACTGTCATTAAAATATATTTCAAATATCCCTAGTTATAGTCTGGTTCGCGTAAATATTCTTAAATTATTTTTAAAATGCCTTAAGCGTTGCAATTCACAAGCGACATTATTATCAATACGTGCTGATGTATTTAATTTAAAAACAGTTATAGAAAGAATATGGTAAAGAGACTAAAGTTGCCAGACCTTGAATTTCTTTATAATAAGAATAACATTACAATAAATATTTAATGGTCAAAAAATTAGAGACCTTTATTCAATAACGTCCTTTAGTAGGTCCACATTTAGTAGGGCCACATTTAATAGGGTTGACCTTTAGTAGGGCCTCCTTTTGCCGAAACATTGTCCTTACTCGACACATAATTCCAATATAAATCTAAGAGAGTCTAGCTTTCAATTTCATCATACTTCCATCAGATGTTTGTCAGGTGCTGTACTATTGCCGTTATAGAACTAAGAATGTGAACAGCCCTTTCCTTCATATTTCCGATATTCCCAATATATTCAGATCTGGAGAATGAGGCGGACAGGGTAGATGTTGGAAAATATTGGGAATACGCCTCAAATGATTCAGACACAATTTTTGCACGGTGGATAGTTGCGTTGTCGCCTTGAAAGAAACCTTTGCAAATTCAGGTAGAAATTAAGGGTGAAGTTGGTCCAATGAAATAGAAATATATTTCTTTGGAGGAAACACGATGTTCTAATGGTATAAGCAGACCCAGTCCTTACCAACAGAACATGTCCCATACCATATATCATGTCCAGCTGCTTGAGTGCTGGATGCGAGTGACTGGGAAAAATGACTTCATGAAGTGCAAAAAAAAAAAGAGAACAAGTATTCAGATGACAATTTTGTTTTCGCTTTCCGTGGTATTGCGCTGTTGTTGAAGATTACAGTCCACAATCGCATCTTTCAGTTTTTTGTAAATAGAAGGAATAAGAGTCTTTTCAAATCCTAGAAGGTCCACCTTCCACAGCATAGTTCTGTTAGAAATGTGTTTTTCATTATCTGAATTGATTTTTTTTTCATTCTTTTCTGCTTTCTATTCTGATGCAAAATTCGCTTTAAATTCCTGATGTCTCGTTCTTGGAGTATCAACCTTCTACAATGATCGCGCTGTGGCCAAGCTCGTTTGTTTTTGAGGAGAGAGTTACACGGTCTCCTCCACTCAACAAGAGGTTAGAATGATGCTATCTGATAGAGGTAATATTTTTTTCGTTAAACTTGTATATTTGATCACTGACATCCCAACGTTCTTGGCTTTACATGTAAAATAATGATTTATGTTCCGCATAAAACTATCACTGCAGCAACCTTTCAAATTGTTTTAAAATTATTATTAAAATTACTGGGGCTGAGAAACCATGAGATGTCGCTTCTGCTAATGATATTAAGGGAGTTTTATTAGCTCTTGGGCAAGGTCGGATTAATCAAGTCGCATTGACTCACTTGATATTCCTCGGTTCAACCCAATTATTGTAAAGTAAAAAGCTTTATAGATTTTAATATTTTTACGCTGCTGGGCTTTAGATTCAGTTCAAGTGAATGATTCACTTGAACTGAATCTGAACTTGAACTTCAGATTCAGTTCAAGTTTACAGCGAAACTCAGTACGTTCCAAAGCTGGTTTGTTGGTCTAAGCTGGTGTCACATTGTAGGGTTTCTTTCTAGATCAATTTCAGTTTCTAGACTTTTTAAGAAACAGAGTGAAATACCACACGGAACTAATAGGCAAAAATGATGAGAGATTTTCTGTCACCAAAACGAAACGGAAACTAGGTCTCAAACCAAGAGAAATACAGTGTATCACAATGACAGTAGCATTCAAAGGACTAATCGGTCTCCTTGTGTTACGTTTTCAGAATGTTTTATCTATTGAAAATATTATTTTACATTACAATTAAAAATAGATAAATTAGCAGTCTAACAGTTTTTTTATATATATCTGTTTCCTCTTTTGTTTTCAGATAAAATGATACTTGATTTTGATCAATCTGCCTTAAATAATGTTATTTTATACAGATCCACGTGGGAAGGAATCGCTTGAAATGTGGAAGTGTTCAGCTGTACCAAAGCTTCTAGAAGATCTCTATCATGGAGATTTGTCTGTTGGAAGTGATATAGTTATTGTCTACGCTGAAGAATCAGGCAATTACTGTTCCTTAAAATTCATAAATAATTCCTTTCTGTTTGAAATATTACATGGTTTGAAATATGATTCCTAAAAATAGACAGTCAGTATTTTATACATGATGTCGTAAATTCATACAACTATAAGAAAAGAAAACTGAATATATAGTAAAATGTCATTATCAATTCATAACTAATTGTTAAATTTTACCAACAAACATGTTACGAATCATTTAAGAATAAATTCGATTTTTAAAAATATTTTGTTAGCACATATAAAGAATGAGCAATTATTAATCATGATCAATAAAGCATCAACAGTTAATAACAATAATAATAAATCAAAGAATGTGTACCGTATTGCAATTATGAACCCAAACCTTACCGGACACCCCTCACAAAAACTATCCTGGAAACGAGCCATAATAATGGACAAGACAATCCCTCACAACCCACCAGACATAACCGACATCGACAAGAAGGAAAGAGCTAAACACCTGATGGACACAATTGCCCAACACCAGCAAACGGAAACAGAGGTAATGATCAGGAAGTACACAGACTTAAGACAGGAAGTCAAAGAATGTGGCAAGTAGAACAAGTAATTAATATTAGTAAAGGCATATGATTCAAGAAAGAAAGCTTATACAGACTCAACCAAAAAAAAAAACGTTTTCCATTTCACCCATCAGTTCGCTCCAAACGTTTGTCTTGTTCTGCCGTGAATTTATTTAAATTGTCAACTTCCCCAACGACAAATGGAAGCTTGTTCCAGCAACTAACCACCCTCTTGCTAAAAGCAAACCGGGGGTTGAAGCTCTGATCATCTCGATCACAATGTCCACCATCAGAATGGTGCCCACTAGTCTCTATAAGAAACTAGCAGTCGTACCACTCCCAGAGAACGCTTACATTGAATCTAGAAAGCCGTGATTCTGGACACTTATAGGATAATTAGAGAGTTTCTCGAACAATAGTAAAACCGGATATAATAACCTCCCTCTGCACTTGTTACAAGTACCTTTCCCAGGGTTGAAATTCCCCTCCAAGTGGAAGAAATGTAATAATAATAATGATAAAGTTTAATTATTTTTACTTCTTTTTCCTATTCAGAGTTAATCTTTTTGCATGATTAACTGATATAAAGTTAAAATGTTATCGATATTTAATCATATTGGATTTTTGTTCTGTTCGAATCTATTTCTTGTTCTAGTAATAAAAATCGCCATTTCATTTTCTGCAGATCCTGCCATGGTGTCGTGTACAGCTGCAGCGTTATCCATGCGAGGTTATTCCCACACACTGTTTAGTATTGAGAGAGGACTAAACTTGATTTTAGAAATATATGATTTTTATAATCCTGTAAAGCGTTATTCTTACAATATTTATAAATTGTTCATAATATTTCTCGCTGATTGTGAAAACACTACTGTGGAGGTTTTAAATAAGGTAAGGTTTCATGTTAATATGCTATTATGTGCAGTTTATTGTGTCTGTAATTGTGTGATTTCTTTTCTGTGTATTTTCCGGAATAAAAATCCAGGTTTCCGGGAGAAAAAATCAATGAGATCCACAATATGTAATGCATTTGTTTGCCCATAAGTTGTAGAGAATAATTCTTATATACGTTTCTTTCTTATATTTTATAGTTTATTTTTAGGTTCCTGTTTATATTAAATATTTCATGAGATGGTTTGTTTTCGTGAACGTCAGGGATCATGTTGACAGGTTACCGATGAATTTTACACAGAGTATGCCTGGGATCTACTATGCTGTATTCGTTTCGTATCATTCTCGCACGAATGAAGGTGGAAATGTAAGTAATTCAAAGCACACCGTATTGGAAAATAAAACAGTCTATAATTTTAATAATTCTTTTAATTACACTATATTAGAACATATATGAAACAGCAAAATCGAATACGATGGTATTCCTTCATACGGCCATTTTGGATTTCCAGTTTCAATTATGAGTTGTAATAATATAGTGTAATTCTACATTAAACAGTACATTATCAAAAACATATATAATTCTAAATTGACTATACGTTTAATGTTTCAGGGGTCAGAATCTAAAAATGGGATCAAATTGAGAAAGAGTTACTCCATCGAGATATTCAGAAGACCTTGTTTCCCATCGAACACAATGGAGGCTGGCAAAGAAGTTCACATTGCAATGGATTTTCTTTCGTTAAAATCATCGCTCTTCTACAATTGTAAAAATTTAAACGGTGTTGAGCTGAATGCTGCTTCGGTAATTGTGAGTATAACGAATATTCTTTCAAGATAATTATTTTGAATTTCTAAGGTTGTACGAAATTAACCCAAAAACCAAAACATGTTTCAACATCTCTATTTATAAGTTAGAATTATGAATATTGGTTAAATATCATTATTTTATCATAAAATCGATTGCAATATATTTCATCTCGTTTAAGCTTCCCTACATGTTTGAAACAATCCGGAACAAAAATGGGAAGTTGATTATAACTGGAGGAGAAGATCTGATTGTGATGATGACTTTAGCAAACGCCTTAAACTTCAGGTAAGCAGAACCAACAATCAGAACGAATTACGTATTGCATCAATGAAACACTTTCCAGCGATTATGTTAATTACCTTTGTCTTTAACGATTCATAAAAATAAAAAAAAAAAAACATTAACACAGTACACAGACTTTGAAGGTAAATATGAGGTTTGTTTCGAAGATTGTTTGCTTATTCGAAAAGTCGATACGAATCAGAAAATATTCCATAAGTAATATATGTTGAAAATAAAGATAATCAATGTGTAACACTAAAGACAAGGAATATATTATTTTAGCGGAGTTCTGTTATTATCTAACTAAGCAAGATATTCACTTTCACAGGTATGGCTCAATATCACAATAGAAATCAATTAAAATAGACCAGATTTCTAATGCTTTTAAAATTCTTCTTTGAATGCTTGCCTAAAGTAAGAACAAATCTTGCAGAAAAGTGTGAAAAACAAGATTACCCAAAATTGCTAATACAAACAAATTTAAATTTTCCTCAATATAAACTTCTGGTCGTCAATTGTAAGGAATTAAAGAGCAGTATAAAGAGTTGTTTCAACAATCTTCAAAATACATATTTAAAATTTAGCATTTGCTAACTCTAAAAACATATTTTTATATTTCAAAAGTCGAGGAGACAAAATCAGAGACATCGTCATCATCAGCCATTTTCAATCCGCTGCAGGATGAAGCCCTCTCCAGCAACTTTCCAGTTCCTTCTGTTTTGTGCAATGGCCATCCGTTTACTACCCACAAACTCACGAATTGCATCTGTCCATCTCCGTCGTGGTCTTCCCGGTTTTCTTCTAGCTCCTCTCAGGTACCATTCAGTTATTTTCTTAGCCAATCTGTCATCATGTCCTCGAGCTATATGTCCTGCGCTAGACCAATTTCGTTCTTTAGTTTTGATAAGAATTCCTTGACTTGAGTTTGCTACCTAATCCATGTGTTTCTCTTCTTACCTAGCAGTCTGATTCCCAATATAATTCATTCCATTCTTCACTGTGTCGTTCTCACCTTCCCTACTATCTTTTTGGCGAATGCTCAAGTTTCACTTCCATAAATCATGGTGGGGAATATACATTGGTTCATTATTTTACGTTTCAGACAAACTGGGATATTGCTCCTCAGTATGTGACTATATTTCCTGAATGTATCCATCCGAAATTTATTCTTCTCTTGACTTCCATCCATTTATCATTATTATAGCTGATGACTTGTCCCGGATAAATATATGACTCCTCCTTTTCAATTACTTCTGCTTCAAGGATTATATCCCTTTCTGTGGCATACGTGTTCATCAAATACTTCTGTTTTAGCTATATTCATTATTACTTCTGTTTTAGCCATATTCATCTTTAGTATAAAATCCTTACTAACTCTGCATAACTGATTAAGATTTTCCTGTAATTCTTTAGGATCGTGGCTTATGACCAAAATATCATCTGCAAATCGTAAATGATTTAGGTATTCTCCATTGACATTGATTCATTTCTTCGACCAGTCTAATCTTCTGAAAGCTTCCTCAAGGCAGCAGTAAACAACTTTAGTTGTTTAAACAACTTTAAACAACTTTTCTTTGTCTAGTCTAATAAGGGAGGTAGCGTTCTCATATATTTTCTTCAAAATAATAATATATGGGGTATCTATGCCTTGTCTTTCTAGCGCCCGAAACATTACCTTATGCTGTATGGAGTCAAATGCCTTTTCATAATCCACAAATGCCAGGCATAATGGTGTTTTATATTCATTTGCTTTCTCCATTAGCTGTGATATTACGTGAAGGTGATCCATAGTTGAGAATTCTGTCTTAAAGCCAGCTTTCTCTTTCGGTTGATTCTCATCAAGTATTCTTTCTAATCTGTTAGTAATGATCCTTGTGAACAACTCGTAGATGTGGGATAACAAGCTAATTGGTCTATAATTTCCAATTTCTGATTTATCTCCTTTCTTCTGCAGTAAAATTATGATTGTATTATTCCACCACATCTTTTCTAATGAATTTTGTGAAGAGCCTTGCCAGTTTTCATGTCATGTCTCTTCCTCCCAATTTTAACAATTCTACGGTAGCTTCATCTTCCCCGGGGCTTTCTGAATTCTTCATTTTCTTCAATGCATATTCCTCATTAGGATGGATATCGGGGATGTTCCATGTGTTACTAATTTGCGATCCATCTTCCCCACTGCTGGCATCATTTCTTCGCTCATTGTATAAATCCCTATAATAGTTTTCTGCTATTTGAATTATGCCTTCTCTGCTATTTATAAGTACACCATCGCTATTCTTCAGTATCAGTATCATTTGACTTTCTGTGTTTCTGCCCATGGCTGCTGATTTAAGTCCTTTGTCTTCTCTTAATGCTTGTTCCACTTTTCTTGTTTTAAATCTTCTTATGTCCTCTCTGACTCTCTTTCTAATGGCTAAATCAGAGACATTACTCAGTAAATAGAATCGATGGATTTTTATGTACCAGAACATCTTTATACACCGGCTTGAAAAAACACGAGTTCGTTAAATGTCACTACCAAAAGTACAATCAAACAGAATAAAATACGTTGCGAATTAATAGCACTTTAGGTTGACACTGGATATTATCCATCATTTGATAATGTCCACTTACTGGGTAACGTGAATAAATATAACCTAGCAATGCAAAAGAAGGTATTCGCGGCTTACTTAAAATAAATTAATTATAGAAAACTGTCTGACTACAGCTGCTTTAGTTCGGTCAGGATAAATTTATACTGACTGAGTGAGTACAGTTCGAAGCAATTAATGAAAATCACTTTTAAATAGTTTTAGTTGTATAATTTAATGTATAATTATTTTAAATAAAACGATTTATTTTACAGATATAAAGTACTGAATCCTACAGTGGGAGCTATAGCAGGCATAGAAAATAACAGTTTTGTGGGAATCAGTAATATGTTGTATAATCAGGTGAGTATTATTATTACATTACACGAACAAACAGCGAACATTTAGCTCTATGAATAAACAAACGTTGATTCTCATTACTGATAACTCCATACACATGTATTGTATTCGTATTAAAAATGTATGCTACAACTTGAGTCAATTTGACAAAATGTAAGACGCACGTATTTCGTATTCAGACGCATGGTTTCTTAATAGATATAAATATATACTTATAATACTTAATATTTAAATATAAACTATTCTGAATAATTAATTAATTAATTAAACTATTGATAGCTACATCTTATAATTAAAGAATATAATTATACCCATATTTTTTAGGAAGCTGATATTTCGATCCTCACATTGGCTTTAACCTATGATAGAAGTTTGGCAGCTGAGATCGTTTTTCCAATTCACATTACCTCTCTTGCATTCGTGACCAGACGTTTCCAAAAAAAACTCTCATCAAATGCAATTTTTCAACCTTTTTCCTTGACAGTGAGTCCTAAATTAGTCTTTAATACGAAATAATACTTATAATTGTACCAATAATATTAATAATTTTAATTTATAATGAACATTACGATTTTAAGACAATAATAGAATTTTAAGAATCGTAATAATAGTTGTCTGATTGCGATTTATTTTATTTTAAATCAATATTGCATTGTACATGAATAATTTTAAATTATGGTGGATCTTCCCAACACACGTACATATAATTTTATTAATTAAAATGTAATTAAAACAAAAGCGAGTTTCCAATGAAACTGTTGCAACATGAGCTGGAATTGTCTGCAACGTTGCCTTCTTGCCTACACTTTTGTACCGCGACTAACGTTAAATGAAAACTTCTTTATTCATCAATGGTGATAATTCAGTTTAAATCCAAAAACGTGTGAAATGTTTCCATCAGCCTGGATAAAAACTGGAGGTGACAAATTGAGCGAGTTCTTTATTACTTAACGTCTTTGTTCCTCTTAAATAATAAAAGCCAAAATAGAAATAAAACTTTTTAAGATTCTTTCATATGACCTAATTAAACCGTTTAATGGTTTCCAGGTTTGGGCTTTCCTCCTAACTGCTTTGGTAGTTAGCAGTTTATTGGGCTATTTCATTCTGACAATTTCATTTCACCTTCGTAGAGGTGAAAAGAAGACTTTACTTGAAATCTTTTGGATTCTATTTTCAACTCTAACATCAAAAGGTAAGTGGTCTCTCTTTGGTAATCATGGCGGTTATTATGAAATATCTGACAATTTTAAAAGAAAATTATAAAAATATTTTTCGTCCTTATTTCCGTACATGATATATTGGTTTTTTGTTTTAGAAATTTGATTTCAGGTAAAAGGTAATATAATTGTTATAGTTTCAGTGACTTCCTCTCATACTTGGGCGTATAACAGAAAGTTTTGGTATTTTCGAAAAAAAAAAGGTATGAAATTGGCACCAAAGATAATGAATCTTTTTGCCAAAAGGGCGATAAGATTCATTCTTTATCAATGGGATTTTACCAGTCCTATTGATAAAGAAACTTTGTGGAATCATTCTAGTAATTGATACAAGCTTCCGAGATGCGTTGACTAAGTATTGACTTATTGCCTTGACTAAGTATTGACTTATTGCCTTGACTAAGTATTGACTTATTGCGTTAACTAAGTATGTTAACGCCTAAACGTTTTAATAACTACTAGTTTTAATGGTATAACTTCGAAATTGTTTCGAGCTAGAACAATTAACTGAATTGTGACCGGAAACAGACGATAACAGATCAGCCCTCTCCCATTGAGTTATGTCCGATCACATTGGCTAAATACTATTCGGTAATTGGACCAGTCTCGGCACATCCGAGACACAGTGGTAAGTTTCAACCACAGCAGGGTGGCAATGTCTGACATATTCCTTATAGCATTTCTGGGGACGACTGTCCTACCGCATCTGAAATCATTTAAGTTTTTCATCTTGCCCATTCCCGAACTGAATTTCTCACATAGGCCACTCCACGTAGAAAGAGCTGAAAGATTTCAGTCCATAATCGCTGCTATCCATAAAGACAAACTCAAACTCTATTATATTAGAGCCACCAGCAATTCCTTACATATACCCATATATGTATTATGCTGTAAATTGTATGTTCTCTGGTCGAATTGCCTGTTTTGCTGAACGAAAAAAAAATCCAGTTTCTCTGGCAAATCATTTTGGCTATGTAGGCCTCTGCCCATGACGACAGACTGCAGGCAGAGACGTTAAATGTTCCAGTTCGTAACAGGATGGAGCAATTTTAATGGAAACGTAGACACCTGAAACACACCAAGCTGTGACAAAAGTAGATGAAAGTAGAATGCAGAAAGACACTAAAAATCTGGTAAGTTAACAACCTAGATTCTAAAACATGTACTTTTCCTAAATTTCTCCTCGATACACCAATCCACACAAAATAATATTGAATAATGTTAATAATACTTACCAAATAGTCGAAATACTAATTTAATTATAAATTGCACGCTTGTTCAATTATTTGAAATGCAAGTTATTTGCATTAAAAAAATTGCTTAAGTATATTCTGTTCAGTTAATAAAGTGACGCATATTAGCGCCGTCTAAAACTCGAACTTTTATAACCAATAAAAATGCAAATCCTCCAGTTTAAATACTTTTGTTTCACAATCATTTTCTCTTTCAGGGATGAAGACATTCTTTCACTCTCTAGCATTTCAGATTTTTGCCTTATTCTGGTTGATTTTTGCTTTTATAATGACAGCATCATACAGCAGTTGTCTTTTGTCATTCTTAACGATTTTGCACGAGGAGAAACACATAGAAACCGTACCTCAACTAGAGAGAGCGCTGAGCAAAAATGAAATGAGCTGTGGAACCTTTCAATATGGTTTTTCAATAAACACCGTCATGGTAAGTCAAGTCTGCTCTGAGCCCATTATTTTGTGACATACCCCTAGAGTGGTACTTAAAAACATAAGAATAAATAAGAAAAAATCATGTAAATAAATCCAAATGTTTTATTATATATTGAAATATATCAAGGATACCATCGATTTGGATTTGCACTAGAAACACCTATCTGATACGTCATGAGCAAAATTTATCCTTAATATAACCGAATAATTCTTGTCATGGACTCCACAAGTGTTTAAACAAGTTGTGGCACTCTACTGTGACACATCTTCTTCAGAAATAAGGCCTTAAAGTATATGGCATCACTGAATTTGAATCTACTACAATGGTAGAAAGAAAATGATTTATCTCATCAAACTAGTACAAAGCAGATTTTGCATATTTGCAGCTTCGGTTGCAAATATGCAAGATTGCATTGGCTAAATACACTTGTCGAATATTTGTACAAGAATAGATATTCACATACATGAATATCTATTCTTGTACAAATTATATTAAAACACCATATTAAAACACTATTATGGTCCCATTAATTTTGAAAACGTAGTGCATGCCTGGAATAAATAGTAACCATTATTTTCCAAGAAATATTAGTACATTTTTTGAATTTGTTTTATTTTTTTTTTTTCAGCGTTCTACCAGTAGTGTTTTCAAATTAATCCGAAGTCAAATTGAACGTGATCCGTCATTAAATGTACCAAGACAAAAGGACTGTATTCCAAAACTTTTGAATGAGAATTATTGTTTTATTGCGATGAGACGCTTTTTCGAATATTCTGTTCAAGAATATGGCCCGGAAAACTTTTGCCTATCAAAAGACAGCTTTTATGCTATTCCTATGGGTTACAACATTCCAAAAGCCCATCCTTGTTCGGAGACATTTTCAATTACGTAAGAATAATACTTTTCTTAGTATATCCTAGTTTTGAAATTTATAACTAAATTAATATGTGCAGAATAAATTTTTCTCTATTATTTTATTTCTCCAAAAAATGGTGAATGTTATTCAGTATTCAGCAAACATTTTAAAGCACGATAGCTTACTGCCACAAAAATAATATAGTCTTTAAAATTCTCATGTTGTGAATCCAATATTTTCTGAATTTCCAGGATAATGAGGCTACAAGATTCAGGAGTGATACAACAGATCGTAAGGATCAATCAGTTTAGAGTACAGCTGAAGGGAAGAAGAAAAAACACCAATATTCAGAAGGAAAACGAAAGATTCCAAGCTTTAAATTTAAGTCATCTTCAAGTAGCAATGGGTTTATTAATATCAGGATATATAATTTCATTAATTTCTCTTCTGATTGAAATCATATGCTTTAAAATAATATCTCAACTGAAAAGTAAAATAGTACTTAAAATTTTCAATTGAAGTCTTGAAATTTTTAATTACCACAGTATAATGTAATTCTAATTGTAACGTTTTAATTTAAATTTCATGAAAATGAGATACGTTAACAAGTGGGCATTAATCAGAAGAAAGAATAAAGGGGTCTATATAAACTGAGGATTTTAAACTAATTATGTATTTTTAACAGATAATAAAATGGCTTATACAGATCCATCAAAAACGACTCTTTGGTTTTTGAAATACTCAGCAAATAGTAATTTGATTCGATATTATAGAATACAGCTAGCATACAGCTGGTGGCACCAGCTGTATGCTAGCTAAATTAGTGCGCTATTAAAATTAATTAATAAAGAAGGTTTTCGGGAGTGTTGCTCAAAAAGAAGATATATTTTATATAAAATAAGTGTGGTTTAGTGATAGGTTTAAGATTTGGGACCTAAAGGTGGTTTTATTTTTCGGACTGTGAACTTTTTTAAAATTGCTATTATTATTATGTTCGGACATAGGAAAACATAAGAAATTTCAAGGTCATTAAATTTTTAAGGAACTATAATCAGTCACTGGGAATTCTTAGTAGAATAGTTGTGCTACCTGATAGCTTTGATGTAAAGTTTCAGGATACCAAATTGTATTTAAAAATACTCACGTGTTGCTGAGTTATACATTGTTGGTGTTTTCAAGGTCACAGTAATTCTACCGAGTCAGCCATTTGGATGTTTCCAGGAGATAAAAGAACTACAGCAGTGCCACCTGGTTGTTCAGTGGTGACTAGAAATTCGGCATAAATTGCGTAAAATTATTAAATTGTGAGATCACGAGGAAGCTTCATCACTGAATAAGAGCTACTCCCTTTATATGGCTGCGGCAGGTTAAGTAGATCGGCAGCTTAAATCCCAAGCCCGGATAAATGCTGAGGGTTGACGACAGGAAGAGCATCCGGTCGTAAAAACTATGCCAAAACCAATAGATGTGTTCCGGTTAAGAAGTTAATCCAACTAGAGGAGAAGAAGATAATGCAAAGTGTGAATTGGGAACATTGAATGCCGACCCCATATAACGTGGGAAAAGGCGAAGAAAAAGAAGAAGATTATAGAACATGGAAAACGTGTGAATATATTTACAGTCCCTCGTGGCCCAAAATTCCGTACGTAATTGTGCACGGAATTTTGGGCATTGCTTACCAATTATACTAAGGAAGGCAGCAAAGAAGGCAATCAAACCGTTAGCCATAATTATGAAAGAATCCTTGGAATTAGGGAAAGTTCCATTGGACCAGAGATGTGCGAATATATCCCCAAATCACAAAGAGGGAGGGATCAAAAGAGTGACATGAGAAATACAGACCTGTTTCCCTAGAAGAGTCATTAACTTTTATTCCAGGGAAAATAATGAAGTCACTGGTTAACACAAGATGATATAGACCGGAGTGCAATTATACTTTAGCCACAGCGTTGGCTAGTCATGGGGAAATTTTGTCTGACTAATTTGAATGGATACTATGACGCAGTAACAAAAGGAACTGGATACAAAAAAAATAATTTGGATATTATATAGTTGGATTTCAGAAAAGCTTTTCATACTGTTGCACCTATTAGACTGCTGCACAAATTGCAGCAGTTGTGGCATTAAGGGCAAGTTGAATGGGAGAAGACAGAGAGTGGTTACCAATGAACGTTAATCTTCATAGACTAATATTATCAATAGACTCCGCCAAATTTGGTGCTGAATCCACTGTTCTTTCTGGATTAATGTTATTTTAGGTATGTCAAGGTTAATGTCTAAGTTCGCAGGTGATACAAATTATGGTTGTTAATGTCAGTAATTATGGTATGCTGCTGCGCAAATTAAGAGAGCTAAATGGATTATCATTCTACAACTTAGTGGTACCTGGTAAAACATATCCGACCATCTGTACCACATACGGAGAAGTCGCGCTGGTCAGCAGTGAGCAGATCAAGGGGGTATTCCCAATGGGCTCTGGTTCATCTTCTACTGCAGTGGTGTCCAAACCTTTCCCGTACAGGGGCCATATTCAAAAAAAAAAAATCAAAGTTAGATTTCTTTATGCTGATTTAGTTGACTTATTGGGCGGGCCGTAGGGTGGACACCGCTGTGAATCAATTGTACGAGCCCCGTTCGAGAACTAGGGGAGAGCGATTTTCTTTTACCCTGAAAAATAATCATCTATTCTTTCGCGGATGTGCGTTATCGACATTTTACGTAGCTTTTCCCTATCTCTGTTTACATGATCACAGTACCTGAATATCTGAATGACACTGACATTTTGGACAGTTTCGAAAAAAAGAAAGAAGAAAAATATTCAGATTTAGGAACTAAAAAAAAAAAGAGTTATGTTATTTTAGGAGCATTAGCAACTGCAGCCATAATTGCTCCGGGGATATGCGGTGGTCATTCCCTGACCTTTCCGCATCATTCGTATTTGGTGGTCACGGGCTCGAACCCCGGTCTAATAAAGAAGCGTGTGCTACGCACTGCTGCTCCTGGCTACGGAGACGCCATTTAGGAACTAATGACAACATCGATGAATGGACGAGGGCAACGAAGGTTTAAACCTTCTAAACAAGAATTGTTGCCATTTGGTGAAAATGAAGTTAGAAAATTGTAAATTAGGTTACAGTTAAATGAAAGAGATGCATTTCGTGGATTTCGGGAATACCTAATTGAAAAGATGGTTTCGAAAGAATCGAAGCATTTGATGGACTCTCTGTGTACAATATCAATTTCATCGAGTCAAAGTGAACGAGGATTTTCACAAATGAATCTGATCGCCAGCCTAACAAGAGCTTCGTTGATGACAAAAATAGTTTCTTCACTACTGTTTCTTAAAATTGCAGTCTCCCGCTGACCCGCTTCGATCCAGCAAAATATATGTCAATTCGTGGCTGCTTCGGAAAGTCATTCAGCAACCGACACACAAAGAGGAAGAAAAGAAGTCGGCACAGAGTGTCGGATGAGAACTAAAAATTTGGAATATTCTACAAATCTTTATGAAATTAATTTTAATTATGTTATTTATTTTTACTTATTATTTTTAGGGGCCGTAGTCTAAAGAAGGACCCTTATAATGTCGCTGGGTTGTCTGTCACAGCATTGTATCCCTGGAACCACTCAACCTATTGACTCGAAATTTTGATTGTGGTTTGCACATCAAGTGGGCCAACATAATGCCATATTGATCGCTATTGACAAAACTTTGTCTGAGAAATGGAGGGGTAAAATGTGGGGGAACAAAAAACGTTGTCGACAACCTATAGCTTATAATACACCGTTGGAAAGAGCTCAAGGAGTAGGTTTAAAACATAATTTTAAAATTAAAAATGAATGGCGGCGCCAGACAGGAAAATGTGAGTAATTTTCGTGTCCCCCCCTATTTCCGTCGCTAATGGAGCTAAAAATTTAAATATCACATCAACTATGCGTTATTTGATGCTTATCAAGAGAAAACTATTCCGATTGAAATCTATCATTTACTTTTTATGTTAAAATTTAAAACAAAAACAGATTGCTGCACTTCGATAGCGAGCTTCTTTGTACTAAGAAACTCTCCTTTTGTTGACAAACTGATTGCTAAATAGTTAGTTAATAATTCTATAAAGGTCATTTATAAATTTTGAGAAGAAAAGTATTTTTTCAAAATTTTCAAAGCTGGAATTGTCCCGGAAGGGAGTACTCAGAGAGCCAGTGCTGAGGCGCCGCTGGTGGGTAGGCACCTGCGCGGAGCCTTGCACGGCCCTCACCTGCCAGTCGCTTCACCTCCAAGAGTTTAATCGCTTCTCCAGTCAGAAGTCGGAGATTTTCCTGCGCATGAGATAAAAAATTATCTCATGCGCAGGAAAAATTAGAAAAGTATGCAATTTAAAAAAAATTCAAAATTATAAAATTACAAAAAAATAGGGGAGACAGGCAGTAAGTTTTACCTCTCGAGTATCGTTGCCAAAATCGACGTCTTCAGCTGATAAGTACATCGCCGCGGAGGTTGAGGGCTGTGGAGATTTAGAAGGGGTCGGCTCCTCAACCTTACAAAAGAACATATTAATGGATGACTGGACGGTGGCTTTTTTTCTTTTCATCGTAGATTTCTTTGTAGCAAGCAAGCATATCATTCTCCCCTCTGTTAACTTTTAAGAATCGTTTTCTGTCAGGATCCATCTTCTCAAACTTCGACATTGCTGATACAATTTCACGAAATGCCATCTCTCTGGTGATGAAGCGTCTCAGCTCTTCATTTGGCCCATCTTGAGCTTCGTCAGCATTTTCTTCTTTCACTATCGCTGCCTGCAAGTCAATAAGTTCTTCGTTAGATAATTCCTTCTCTTCTTCCTCTATGAACTCCACGTCTTTGGCATCAACCTCCAACTGAAGTAGCTCTGCAACCGTTACACATTTTCTTCCACGCGCCATTTAAACAACTTTTACTAATTTCCGCCCAGGCCTTATTAATATTTAAGATGGCTTGGTAAATATCGTAAGATTTACAAAAGTCACTTAAGTAATTTTCTCATCGTCTACTGCAGACAATGCTTGAGCAAATGTTGTGCGTAAATAGTATGTTTTTAAATTCGGAATAACACCCTGATCCATAGGTTGGATAAGTGAAGTCGTGTTTGGCGATAGAATTATGACTCTCACATTCGAATTTAAATCATCTAGATGCATAGGATATCCAGGAGAATTATCTGTCTAATAGAAGCAAAATCTTGAAAGGAAGGCCTTTGTCTATACAATATTTTTCAACCTCGGTAATGAAGCAGCATTTAAAACCAATCCTGAAAGAGAGATATTGTTATCCATGGTCTCTGGCCCGATCGGAACACGGGTAGGGTGACTTTATTGATGCCCTTTCATCTGCCGCCACCTCCAGTCCATATTTTGGATTAGGGACCAAATGGATGATGAGTGGAGACATTAAATTGGAAAAAAAGGGGTAAAAATTTTACAAAATTTTAAAAACCAGCTGGAAGTATCATTGCCTACTCGTCTGAAACGTACGTGCAATCGAAATGAACCACAAAATCAACGGCTGAAGCAGGCCTAATTCTTTTTAAACTCCACATTTTGTATGAAACGGGCAACATGATAAGTGGAAAAATATCCTTTTTATCAAGTAATCAAACGAAACAGATCCCGGGTTTTAACTTCAGTATTTTATAGTTAAGTAAAAAAATTAAATATTCCGTTGCATGTGCCATTCTTTAAAACTTTCTTTCAAATGTGCGAGGAAGAAAAGTGGCTATATAATTTTGAACTAAATAATCTACAAATTTTGTTGGGGTTTCAGTTTTGGGTTGAAACCCCTCCCCACTCCCGATTGAAAGACGAAACAGTGTTTACTAATTTCATGTGGAGGTAAAAAACGAAAACAAAGCGTCCATTTTACACCTTGGCTGTCTTTATTTCAATACAGATTTGGCAGTTCTAGATTTTCCATTTTCTTAAACCATGCTTGTTCAAGATGAAATCGGCAACCAATTATTGATGCATTCAGCCAGATCTTTATTAGGGCGTTGTTAACGGCTTCTTATGGTATGCAACCACCAATTTTGGAGAAATTTCTAAATGAAGTTTCGACACTTTTCACCCGCTCATAACAACGATTTGTACGTTTCTTCTGTGTTCGTCAACTTGATTTTGTTTTAGATAGAATGAAATAATTTCTTTGCTGAAGAACTAGTAATTTGCCGTTATTTATTTATTTTTTTTTCGTTACAATGTTTTTCGTTTCTCATTTAACGAACATTTTATTGAATTGTAGCGTGAGAGTCGTGTCAGAACAATCATTGACTAGGCTCCCCCATCTCCAATCATTGCTTATCTCTTGATAATCTTTAACCTGAAAATCACTAGAACCCCGTTGAATGCCAAAAAGGGTTGGTCCCAGGTGAGCGACTAAACAAAGGCACTGTTAATATGGTATAAAGAGAAAAAAGTAATCTGCAACGATGAGTCACCAGGATTAATTATTTTCTCACTGGTGACATAATACTACCGCCTGAAGGATCCAGTAACTGCATCACATCAACAAAAAATGGAGATTTCCTAACGGTCATAGCAGCATTTGAAATTAGATTGTGAAATTTTCCGCCTTATGTGATAACAGTGTCGAATCCAGAAGCTTAATATCAGGAGGAGGATATAAACTTCGAGAGTAGGTGTAGAGGACCGAATATATATTTTGTTAATATTACCAACATATGCATATGTTAGACATAACTCTGTATATGAATATTATAAAATGAGAATAGGAGAAAACAAAATAGGAAACAAAGGGAAATATTTATTTTTTAACATTTAAATACTAACAGTATATGGTCAGTTCGCAAAAAAAAAAAAAACACATTACTGACAATAATCGAAGTTTAATGATATCAAAATTACAGATTAAAATTTGTAAAGTATCATATTAATTATAATCAAACGTTTAAGTATTAATATACTTAAATAATCATAATAATAATATTTAAATAGTCATAATAATACTTAAATAATCATAATACTACTTAAATAATCTTTTAATTCTTATAATAATAATAATAAAAAAATTAGGTATTTTTTCAGGGGGTATTTTTTCCCTTTACAACGATCTCAGAGGAATTTACTCTTTGATAATCCAGGAAGATAAGATAGAGTAACAAAGTCTGATTTAACCAGGAAATGATTGTGTTCTGCAAAACGCAGCACCCGGAGAGTAGGCAACTGCGAGTAGATGTGACTGAAGTGTTTTTAAATTTGAAAGCAATTAAATATTTAAGGTATAAATGGATTGAATAAGCTCAATGCTGATGAAAATCTTCCTCTTGCTCAGACAACACACGTGTGGGGCATATATTCAAATTAAGGAAGGATGGTTTCAAAATAGATGTGAGGAAATTTGCCTTCAGCCAGCTGATGGTCTATCTTCCATCTGCTCTAGTAGAGGTGGGTAGTTTAAATAAATTCAAGGAAGAACTAGGCGAACTGTTAGATGGATAAAAAAAGGAATTTAATTTTTCAAATTAAATTCATAACACATTTTAAATATTTTTTTCAAATAACAAATTGTTAATAATTTTTCATTATTAACAATTTTTAATTGTTAATAATGAAAAATTAACAAACTTTTAAATTTCAAGAACGTTTTTTTTTAATTAGCTTTAACGCCATTTCAAAAGTTCTTCCAAATAAAACTATAAATTTCTTAGGACAAAATTTAGAAATACAGTCGTATTATTAAAATTTCAAAAAATTAGCTTGTATTGAAATCACCTACGGGTCAGAAATCTGGGCGTCGGCAACGAAAACTACGCTAAAAACCATTGCATCTGATGAGTACTGGCTTCTTCGGAGGGGGGTCCTCTTCAAGCATAAACTGCCACCACTCATACGTACTTCAGATATCACCCAACTTCTAAATTACAGAAAAGTCACCAAACGGATATTGGCCCTCCACATGTTCATGTCAATTAAAATGATAGCGGGTGAAGTCAATACGCCAAATTTTTGGCAGATGTGCAATTGGAGGATCACCCCGGAACCCTCAACAGAACTCCCCTCTCTGAGGTCTGTGGCGTGGAGGCTCAGAATAGGGGATAGATTCCTGCCCATGGAGATGCTCCACAACGTCCAGGAGATAGATGTGGACTAAAAAAAAGTTCATAGAAGACAAATCGTACAGAAAACGCATCATCAAGGACCAGCTTTCGTCTTCAACCGAGTGACTGCCATCGTCTTTTCATCGCTTTTCATGTGTCTTCATTTCACATGTTAATATTAATTTTGTATGTAAAATATGTAATTATACGTTTCATGTCTTAAGATATGTTTTAAGTAATTTTTCTTGTATTAGTTATTTCATGTTAAACCCCTAGCATTGTCGCTGTTGTGGGTATTACTGACTTAGGCAATCATGTAACCAGTCACTGCCTGTAATAAAGAAAAATTACAAAATAACGTTCCCTTTTCAGATAATAATAATAATTTTGTTGAAAATTTCAATATTCAAGGTGTCATACAGAATATGAGGACACAGACGTAAACACATCCTTCAAGAATGGATATCTGGAAATATTCCCTTCTAAAGGTGATCGCAATACTTTGGGATTATTCTTGATATTAGATGGCAAGACATTTTCGCAATCGCTAGGGTGTCTTCTACATTGCATAACCTACCTCATATTGAATTATTTTTCAAGTTAATCTTGTTAAAAATAAAAGCAATTCAGAAACTCACCTTGTCCATATCGTTCTGCTTGTAAAATGCCAAATGAAAATTCACTCAGAGCTACGGGATATCTCCCAATATCTTTTAGAAGAGGTGTCCTTGTTATAATGTTAGCAGTTTCCATCTTAAACTGTTAAAACGAAAAGGCGGTCAATTGAAGGAATGATGAACTTTCGAACACAATTTCAAGGTCTCTCTGAAAGTGGTAAGACTGCTTTTATTTTATTAATTATAAATTCGGATATTTATGTTCTTTCAAGTGTAATTTTCTGAAATGTAATTTTAACATATTTCTTAGAAATTGAATTTAATACGCTTATTTTTCTAAGGAGAAACTCTATTTCACACTAATAACAGTAGCAGGAAAAAGGGCAACATTGTAGAAATTCGAGAAAAATAAATCAGATAAAACCCGGACACAAACCAAGTAAGTATAATTGTAAAATATATACTGAGCATGGGATGCTTCGTATAAAAGTTTCAGAGACCGATAAAATACAGTTTCAGTCTTTCGGAAAAATTCCTTGTATATTTATATTCGTGAGACTCTAATGGTGTGCTTTCTTGGATTTTTCCAGAAAACAATTTGAGCTTTTGTCAAAGAATATGCAGAAAGGCAACTCAGAATTTTGTCCTGCTAAAGAGGCAAAGCAGAACATGTGCAGATTCTGAACATAAATAGACATAGATGAAGGAGGTTGTTTTGGGTAACCCTAATACACTGTTCAACGAAATTAACAGAACAAAATGTTGTTCATGAATATTTTATTGTGAACAGTGTCGCCGAAGACGAATATTTGATATAATTGGCATTCTGGCATGCAAATTCCAAGTATCCAATAGAAATCGATCTGCTAAATAACAGAGCTACACATTATGCAAATTATTCATGCCTGTAAAAAAAAAAAAAACAGGTTGCGACCTGCTGCTTACTTCATTCAAGTTCATTCCTGTGTGTTTGGCTTGCACAGTGGCATAGCCACATCTCCAGTACTCAGGATGGCATGCCATTGTCATTTAGATGATTCTTTGAGATAAGGGCCGTTGGACGACTTGAAGCAGGGCAGTCAGTGGCAGAGGTGGGACGATGGCTGAATGTGTCACACAGTGCCGTCTCGTTATTATGGAAACAATACCAGAAAACAGGCCATTACGAGAAGATTTGGCCAAGTATGCCCCGAAGGCTACGTCAAAAAGAACAAACCACTATCTGGCTCTAACAGCAAGCTGAACCCTACGATGTTCTGGCATCAAGTCCCGGCAGTGTTAAGAAGCCTCAATTCAAGGGGATTCCAGGCAAAGGAACCAGTCGTTTGAATCTCATTAACACTGAACTTCTGCAGAGCTCGTCGAAACTGGTGCCAAGAACATGTGACTTGAAACCGGGAAAATGGGATACAGTTCTGTTCTCTGATGAGCCACCCATTTTTGCATACAAACAGATTCTAGACGTTATTTCATTTAGAGACAACAAGGAATGCTGTCCCATCCCTGCAAGATCAGAGAAAGGGCGGGTGACCTAGATTTTCTTTTCATGAACGACAATGCCATTGCACTTAGAGCAAAAGTGTTGGAGCAATATCTTGAAAGAGAAGATATCCGATGACTGCCTCGGCAGCACAATCACAGACTTAAATCCGTTCGAAAAAGTGCATGACGCCCTTGGACTTTGCAATGCACGCCGCCAACCAACTCACGTACACTTGCTGAGATAAGATCTGCGCTGCTGTAAGAATGGGATTTATTGCCACAGAATCTTATAAACACAATTATATCGACCAAGGTTCACCATTGTCATGCTGATATAACGTTGGAGGGAACATACGCAATACCGATGTCATACGCCATACTTTCGAGCATCTTCTATCGACTTCCGTAATGTGACCATTTGGTAATTTTATACAATCCCATAAATGTCCCTTATGTCGCTGTCTCCTAATTTCACATTATAGTAAATGATGGATTAGCATATACAGGCAGTGTCAGAAAAAATTGGAACTGTCTAAGAATTTGCAAGTGATATATGCAATTATTAATCTCTTGTGATAAATATTCGATCACATCACCATTAGTGTGGGCAGCGTCACAAATGCTGCAATCATTTTCAAATGAATTTGGATCGATTATTAATCAATAATTTTGTCAGAAATCAGCATATAACCAATTAAATGAGTTTGAACAGAGTTATATCTTCGATTTCTCGGCTGTACTTTGGTCCATCCGTGTTCATATAAATCAATCTACTCTTTTAGCATGGAGCAGTTTCTAATGTAGTGTTCGGGGTTATCGATATTCACTGTTAACACCGTTAACAGTGAAAGCTACCGTTAAGGTCCCCATACAGGTCGAAGCTGCGTAGCATGTCCTCCTTGGACAACATGTTTCCACACAACTCCTTCCAAATATTTAACAGATTAGCCATAGACGCTGAGAAACTTTGCAAGGACAGAACCTACAGATCTTCCATTCTTGCAGACATGTATGCCTTAGTCAAGCTCTAGGTGGACTCTCTGTGATACCGCAATATCCACGCTTCGATGTATCCGGATGCACTTTTATTTGTTGTAACTTTATGTTTTTGTACTTGTTGTAACTTTATGTTTTTGTATTTCTTATAACTTTATGTTTTTGTATCTTCACCAGTGGCTGTTTAAGGCCGTATATTGTATCTGGCTCTGTATGCAATGCATATGTCTGTATTTTATGTTTTTTTTTCTCTGTATATAACTCATGTCCTCTAGCTGCATAGCTGTAAAAGGACAGTTCTTCGGAAATAAATTGATATTAATAATAATAATAATAATAATAAGGTCAGGCTACCTTAATGGAAAGGTTTACTCACATTACATCATCTTAAATTTAAAATAAAATACTTTTTTATTACATTTTTTGTGGAGTTCCGTATATCAACAGGGACAAGGAGGTGGTTATCCCATAGTACAAGGCAATGGTTAAGCAGCATCTTGACTCTGTACGCTTCGTTGTTTTAAGAAGTATGTAGAGCTTCTGGAACGGTTACAGAGAATGGAAACGTGACTAGAGAGGATAACTAAAGGGTGGTCTTACCAAGTAAGGCTTCAGTTCTGCAATTTGCATTGTGTGGAGAGTAGATACCTGCAGTGCGAAATGATTGAGCTGTTAAATCCTTGACTGCAGTGCGTAAGCTCAATTGTAATGATTTTCTTCTCCTTGTTGTTTACATTACGCACCTAAGGGGCATAAATTGAAATTGAGGTGGGTGGTTCCAAGGTAGCCGTGCAGAAATTTGCCTTCAACCAGCGTGCGGTTTATTGTTGATATAAATTCCACAACAACAACAACAAAGTGTTGTTGTGGTAGACGGTAGTTTGAATAATTTGTATGAAGAGTTGGACAACTTATTGGACGAGATGTACAGGTGATATCGCAATGTTTTTTTTTTTTTTTTTTTTGTTTTGTTTGTTTCTTTTGGCCGATGCTTTATAAGTTTGCTTTCTGGCATCATTTGCTATACTAATACAAATATTAATGTAAAGCTGGCTGACATCCAGGAACGGTTCCCATCACTAATCAGACCTGAACGCCATTTCAGCCTTCATGCGACTCGTCTAGATTGAGAAGAAGCGAGAGGCAAACAGGTTCAATGGGACTGGAATTCCCAGGTCCCTTCCATCAACCCATTACGTTGAGTTCGTGTGGGGCACGATAACACTCCTTATCTGGGCAGAATTGGCTGATCTGTTCTCTAAATACGTCCATCGAATACGCTGAACCTGCCTTTCGTCAGTGCTTCTAGTAGGTCCAGTTCCTGGTTATTTCTTCTGACCAATATTAAATATCCTTTGCTGTCTCTTTCTCCAATTCCATTATTTAGACATAAGAAGCAATTGTCTTCTCCGCATTCCAGGAATGCAACATATTTATTGCATTATAATTTTTAATACGTGTACAAGATGCTCTCCTGTATCATCCGAGATACTGCCTGGAGTCACTTCTCTCGATATGTGGGAAATCGATTAATGAATACAGAGGACACCGTTGCTCGGGATGACGCACAAGTTTTTGTTTTTCGAATGGAGAACGAAATATTCTGAATTATTTATCAAAGCGATAAGGTTACTAGAACAATAAAAAAAAGAAATAAATAAAAAATGAATTTGAATTGTGCTGTGAATGCAGAAGCAGTTCTGGTTGTTAGGGAATATATAAAACAAAGCAATCGAATATCTTGCAGCGGCAGTCATTTTATGATGTCGCTGTTTGTTTTCTCAGTAAATAAAAATGAACAAAAAAATCCAACAGTTAATGAATGCTATTCACGAAACTGCTGGACATAATTGCAGCACACTACATGCATGCATCCAACCGAAATATGCAAAGCCGACCAGAAACAAACTGGTGCACTGCAGCGATGATATAATTAGATGTAGTGTCCTATTTATTTGGTGTTTTTTGAGAGCGGATCTTTTACAAAGAAGAGAACGCACTGATCTCATAGAACAAAGCCATACTTGCAAGTTGAATGACGTTGGGTCGCATACTTATAAAGAAAAGACCGCGGTATTAAGAAATATCAATAACACTGATCACTGTCTGTTTTTCCTTCATTTCTATCCGTTTTACTATAACATCAAAGAGTGTTAACAAGTGGCTCGGTAAGTACCTATTCTAATTTTCAAGCACAATACGAAAGCAGTTTATTTTCACTGTTCGAAAAATATCTTTCTAATATCCCTATTTATAGCCTGGTACAGGTAAATATTCGTAAATTATCTTAAAAGTGCATCAAGTATTATAATTCTCAGCAGTGATTACTATCAATTTATGCTTATATCGTTATTTGAAAAACAATTATAGGAAAGAATATGACAGAGAGATGAACGTCATCAGATTTTGAATTTCTTTAAAATGAGAATAAATCGCAATATACACTGAGTGATCACTACATTATGACCACTGCTTAATACTTCGTAGGTTTACCTTCTTTTGCCCTCAGTACAGCAAATATCCGACGTGGTATTGATTCAACAAGATGTCGGAAGCGTTCGGGAGGTATGGCCAACCAAGCTGTGTGTAATGCGGTCAGCAATGCAGGTGATTGGTGTATCCAGACGCCGGATATGCCTTTGCCTAGTGTCCCACAAGTGCTATAAGGGATTGATATCGGTGGAAGTTCGGAAGCCAATCGATATTCTGGTCGTCAGGACTGTGTTACGCAAATTATTCCTGCACAACAAGTGCCCGATGGCTCGGAGTATTGTCATCTTGGAAGACACCATCGCCATTCGGGAAAACGTGTAACATACCGAGGTGTAAACAGTAAGGTAGCAGTTGCGATAACGGATATCACTGATACGTTGTTCCAGATGCACCACGGGTACAAGTGCCTGGCAGTCAAACATGCCCAACCCCATACAACCGTTTCCACCTGCTTGTACGTTTGATGGCATGCATGATGGATCAAGAGCCTCATGTTGTTGCCGCTAAATCCGTACATGACCATCTATGGTGTGCAGTAAATGCACCAGGCGAGTCTTTTACGCCGATGAACCTTGGTTAGGAGAGGATGCCTTGGGTTCCTTTGCTAGTTTAGCCCATACATTCGACTTATGGTCCTGCCAGATAGTGTTTCGGGTTGGCGCATGTTGTATTGGGTAGTCAACTATTTAACAGTGCTGCACCTGTTCTAGTCGTCGAACCGGCGTTTACCTCTAAAGTTAACCTTTCGCTGACCTTTAATTTTTTTCCGTCGTGGCGATGTTTGACCATTTTGACGCCAGTCATGGTACGCTGTAATTACGGCGGCTCTCGAACACCCCACAAGTTCAGCCATTTGGGAAATCGTGGCACCAGCTCGTCGAGTATCCACAGTCTGTCCTTTATCTAAGTCCGATTAATCCTTTCTTTTACCCACAAGCCCTGAATTTTACTACCTGCTGAACCACTGACACCTTATCTATGCTAAGTAGTTCGACTAACTCCGCATTCTCGTACCTCACGTGGTCAACGGTTCGCATTCAGTTTTCATAGAGGTGGTCATAATTCAGTGATCACTCAGTTTATATTCATTGGACAAAAATTAGAAACATTTATTCAATATGCAATGAAACGTTTTGCGAAACGCAGTCCCTACTCGTCTCATGGTTCTTCTGTATCTGTGGGAGTCTAGCTTTAGATTTCATTATACTTCCATCAGGATATTTGTGAGCTGGTCTACTATGATCGTTATAGAACTACAAATCCGAACTGCTCATTTTAACATGTCTCTTGCATTCCCAATAGAATGTGATCTGGAGAACTAGGCGACCAAATTAGATGTTGGAAAATCTTGGGAAAGCTCCTCAAACCCTTCTTAAAAAATTGTCGTCTTGAAATATCCATCGCAATCCAGGTAGAAATGAATGATGAAGTTGGCCCGATAAAACAGAAAGATATTTTTTTGGAGATAACACGACGTTCTGACGGTATTAGAAGACTATATCCTTACCAACAAATATGTCCCATACCAAAATATCATGTCCAACAGCTTGAGCGGTGGATTCGAGTGTCTATAAACTATAAACATGGCTTCTTGAGGTTCATGCCTCATTTTCACTGTACTGTTTGTGCATATGGAGACTCCTCAAACCACATTTTCTACTGTCCATCGTACTGGTGTTGGGAGCGTCACTCTTCAATCGGATCTTTGGATTTTTTATATGAAAGAAGTCTTAACAAATCCCCAAAGGTTCAAATTCGACAGCGTAGTTCGGTTTAAAATGTGTCTTTCATCAACTGAATAGAAATTTTAATTCATATTTTTTCTCTATTCTGATGCAAAATTCACTGTAAATTCTTGCACTCGTTTTCTAGTACCAACAATCCGCCATGGTCGCATTGTGGTCATGTTCGTCTCTCTTTGTGGAAAGAGATGCAATTTATCCTACATCCAACAAGGTATAAAGAATAACGCTATGTGAGAGAGGAAATAATTTTTCGTTCAATTTGCATGTTTGTTCGTTGGCATCCCCACGTTCTTGACCTTTAGATGTCAAATACAGAATTGTGTTGTCTACAAGGCCTATATCACTGCATTAGTATTTTAAAATGTTTAAAAATATTATTAAAAGTGCTGGGAAACCCTGAGATTTCAACTGTACTAAAGATATGCCTACTGTAGCCAAGTTGTCAGGCAAAGTTCCACGAAATACAGAAGGGTGTCTTAGGAAATAGATCACGGAATCCGTCTTCGTAGGCTATTAAAGAAGATTTAATGTGAGTATTGAAGAAATGTTTCCAGTGAAATTTACAAAAAATCCTTGTGTTACATTTCCAGAATGCTTTTTCTATTTAAAATATTATTCTACAATACATTTATTTGTGTATTCTTTATATTTCAATGAGCAGTCTAATAGTATTTTTTTTTACATTTCTGGTTTCCTGCTTTCTTTCGAGATGAATGATGCTTGATTTTGTCATTAAATATTGTTTTTTATGAAGATCCACGTGTGAAGGAATCTCTGGAGATATGAAAGTGTTCATCTGTACCAAAGTTTATAGAAGATCTGTATCATCGGGATGTATCTGTTGAAAATGATGTAGTTATTATCTACACTGAAGAATCAGGTAATTAAGATTTCATAAAAATCCTCTTCTCTGTTTGAATAATCTGCACGATTATTTACTACAGTAAATAATCATAAAAGTCAGTATTTTATTTTATTAACAACATATTGTTAATCATATTCATTCTACGCCTTTCTCTAAATTGAAACAGTCCCAAGGTTGAGACAAAACAATTGCCTATGGATTCCTTAATTTATGTGAAAAATTCCTTTGCTTATTCATTTCTTCAAAAAGAACGTTAAAATTTTTCGAAATGAGGTTTAACTACAGTTTTTGTCACAAAATAAACAATTTTATATTTTATCAAAGATTGCCTTCTATCATTCAAGTAATTCCAGGTATTTTCTACCATTATAAGTCTCAAAATCCTGCTGGTTAAGTTATTTATTACAATTACTTCTGATAGATTTGTTACTGCTAGAGGCGTAGTTTCGCAATTACATTTAAAATAGTGTTTGTAGAACAAAGAAAATTTTCCTACATGAGATTACGTGGTTACGGGATTATGAGAGACTTAACTGGGTACGCATTGTTCGCCCTCTCCCCTTCAAGATTTTTAGGCAACAGTGCAGTTGCTAAGCACAATGGTAATTCCTTTGGCTTAAAAGATTACCATCGGCAACTTAGTGGTACCCGTAAAACCTATCCAACTTCCTGTCCCAAATTTGATTGGATTCCATGATGTGATCACAAAGGAATTGGAAGCAAGAAAATAATTTTGATGTGATACACTTCGATTTCAAGAAAGCTTTGATACTGTTGCACATGGAAGACTACTCTACAAATTGGAGCAGAATGGTATTAAGGGCAAGTTGCTGCAATGGATAAAAGGGTGGTTGAGTAGGAGACGACAGAGAGTGGAAACCAACGGATGCTGCTCTTTGCGAAATAATATTATTTCGCAAAGTACCCCACGGTTCAGTATTGGGCCCATGTTGTTTTGTATATTTATAAATGATATTGTTGAAGGTATATCAAGCTTAATGTCCATGTTTGCAGATAATACAAAGGTTCGCAAAGTTGATAATGACAGTCTACTACTGCAACAGGATCTAAAAAAAAAACTGAAGTTCAACATTGACAAATACAAAGACTGCATTTGGGTAGAAGTAACCCCAGAGAAACGTACCAACAGTGTGGTATGATACTTAGGGTGGTAGAAAATGAAAAACACCTGGGAGTAAATAGGCAGTCAATTATTAACTTTTCTGAACAGTGCAAATAGGTTGCCAGAGCAGGTCATGGGATAGGTCAAAATAGGTCAATGATATACAAGAATTTTGCGAGCAGGGATAATTCAAGGTGGAACTCGACAAACCTTGAGAGGGAATGGATGTGTGAAATACGCTTTCTTTTTCTTTTTTGGCTGATGCTACATAAGCTTGCTTTCTTGTATCACATACCTCTTCTACTACATACCGAGAAGTCGAGAGGGACAACTACTTTCTATGTATCCACAGAGAGTGGGCAGATCAAGGTTATTCCACATTCAAACGATGGCTCTGGTCAATATTTTACTGTAAGCACCTTGTTAGGGTTTCATGAGAGAGTGGTTTCCTTGTACCCTAGTAAAGGGTGATCTGCTGTTTCGCTGAATTGATTTCCTCCCTTTCTGTTTATATCGTCACAGTAATTGAATATCCGAGTGTCTCCGATATTTCGTACAGTTAATAATAAAATTCAAATTTAAGCAAGATCTGTAAACAATTAGAATATTTTTTCTTTTATTTTTTTCAGTTTCCTCTTTATGCAGTTTTTCTACGCGGTATGCGCTTCTTTTCTTTGGTGGCATGTCTAAATATAATTTGTCTTTTGTTGTTTTATTTAAAATAAGCATTGGTAGAGGCATATGATGCAAGAAAGCAAGGTTATACAGGATCAGCGAAAAACAAAAAAAAAAAAACCTTCCCATTTCGCCCATCCATTCGCTCCAAATGATCGTCTAGTTCTGCCTTGGATTTATTTAAGCTGACAACTTCTACAACGACAGATGGAAGTTTGTTCCAGCAAGGAACCACCCGCTGGCTAAAGCCAATCTTTCGCACATCTATTCTACAACTGATTTTTCTCAATTTGAATTTATGTCCCCTCAGGCGATTAATTTGGGGAAGAGGAGGAATCCCACCAGCATTGAGCTTGCTCAAACCATTCAAGGCCTTATACACCTCAATAAGATCACCTCGCAGGTAACTAGTCTGCAGACCCTGTAATTTGCATAACTTAAGCATTTCTTTATAAGGGCAACCCTTTCTTCCATTCACTAATCTTGTTGCCCTTCACTGTACTCGTTCCAGCAGCTTTACATCCTTCCTAAAATGTTGTCTCCAGACCTGCACACAATCCTCAAGTTATGGCGTGACTGATAATCAGGAATTAATTATCCGCTATCCCTGCTAGAAAAATTCCTGTATATTTTAGACAAGACACCATGAGCTACTCTTGCAGACCGTGTGCACTGTCAGAAAACTTCATATCTCACTGCACAATTACTCACAGGTCCTTTTCATTTTCTACCACCCTGAATTTAGTACCACACAGTTGATACTTTTCTCTGGGGTTACTGCTTCCCATATGCAGTACTTTACATTTGCCCATGTTAAACTTCACTTGCCATCTCTCAGCTCCTCTCAACTTTTCTAGATCCTGTTGCAGTAGCGTACTGTCCTTAGTGTTATTAATAAACCTACCCACCTTCGTATCGTCTGCAAACTTAGACATTAAGCCTGATATACCTTCATCAATAAATACAGAAAACAACAATGGAACCGACAATAAACCCTGTTGTTTTCACTAATAAAAATTGTCCAGGAAGGGCTGTGTCCATTGATTACCACTTTCTGTCTTCTCCCACACAACCATCCCTTTATCCGTTCTAGCAAATTGCTCTTAATACTACACTGCTCTAATTTGTACAGTAGTCTTCCATGTGCAACAGTATCAAAAGCTTTCATAAGATCCAAGCATATGATATCAAAATAATTTTTTGCATCCAATCAAATTGGTCAGACAAGACTTCCGCACAAAACCATGCTGTGTCCGAACTATAATTGAAGTCTTCTCTAGATGATCCTGTAGTGCTTCTTTAACCAGTTACTTGTGTCATCCTTTAACCTTCCTTTGTGAATTGTGGTCACATTTACACATCCCCACTCCATGGGTACTCTGAGTCCAAGGAAGCTGCATAATTATGGCTAAGGATTTGCTTCCTTTCTTTGCTGCCCCTTTCAATATAAGTGGATAGATCCGATCCACCCAAGTGCCTTTCTTATGTTTGTCTTCAGCAATTTCTGCTCCATTTTGCTCTCAGTTATTAGGAAATCATTTAGCTCATTGACAGAGATTAATACACCTCTGGAATTCCCCTCCCAGAATAACTCCTCATTTGTAAATGTAGATGCAAAATACTGATTCAGTTTGTTAGCTACTTAAGCAGATCATCAACAGTCGAACCCTCGACACGAAGTGAACCAATCTGATTCATCCCGATCCTTTTAGATTTTACATAAGTTATTCTTTGCATCTTTTGCCAAAAAGTTCTCGTAATCTGCCTTTGCCTGCTTAACCTCCTTTTTGACTTGACTACAGACCAGCATGTATCTACCATAGGCTTCTGTATCACCTAAATTAAAATCACAATATTCACGTTCATCTGTTTATATAGTATAAAAGCAGGATATACACATTATTTATAACTTCAAACTTATTCAGTTTCTCAAAACATACACAGTTCTTGAATTACGAAGTGTGAGTGAAAAAATCTTTATTGCAACTAAATGAATACAATGTACATACATAGATTTAAGTGAAGTTGCAATTGTCCCGTCAGGGCCAACGACCAGGGGCTCACATCAGAATAGGCAATAAGTTAATAGGTACTAGATAATGCTCACATCAGAATAGATAATGCACACTGTAAAATTAAAAACGTAAAATGTAAACATGCCATTACACTTCTCTCACATTACGCAGTATTCACTATATTTACAAGTTACATCAAACGGTTATATTTACAATAAAATATTTTATTTACCATTTTATTATTTAAATTTTTATTTACAATAAAATATCTAATATACATGAAATTCTTCTCTGTCAAAGGATTTTTGTCGTGGCACAGGAGACCTTGGCAGATGGTGTGGAGGCCACACGAACTTCTCATTCGATTCTGGGATTGCAGCGAGCTGCTAACACTTCTTTCCTGCAGGTTTTATTTCTGCAAAACCCGTACAAATCAGCGTGGAGGTGTTGTACTTCCGGTAGCATTTGGTTTGGGAGGAAGCGGTCTGAGATATGAAGCCTCCGATTCCTCGAGAAGAGCATCGGGATTGACCGAAGTTCTCTCTTGGGTATTCGCCAGTAACACGAATCCAAAATGGACGGTGTTGAGATCTGAACCGTGATCATTTTAACTGTAGCTATCGGTTGTATTTCGATGATATCAGGCAGTTGCTGCATCCACATTGAGGTAGCTAAGGATGTAGTTCAGTCCTGTTGAGGGAGACAAGCTTTCCGGTTAGCCCATTTAAGTAGACAGAATTCTGCTGCGAGGATTGGTTTCTTCGTTGTAGTAGTTGCTGTTTCCCACACTTCAGCAGCGTAGAGAATAGATTATTGTTCTGATGAATATCTTAAGTAAACGAGGCTCCTTAACATAAATTAGTTGTTGTTTAGCTAGCCATCGGAGGGAGGCTACTCTAGAAGTGAGCTTGTCTACATGAGCATGAAACCGGAGTTTTGGGTCAAACACTATTCTCAAATCCGCATGTGTAGGACTGGCAGATATTACAATTCCATCGAGTGTTGGGGCTATTATTGTAGGGGTTGGTCTGAGAGAGAACAGCATTAGTTTTATTTTTTGTGGGTTGATATAGAGTCCATACTGTTTGAGGAAAGCGGCGACTCTGATAACCCTATTATTAATGCTTGCTGTAACTTCAAGGTAATTGTTTGAAGCAATAGGCGTTAGAATTTTTATATCATCTGCATACGTGATGATTTTCTCATTGTTACGGGCAAGAGGCGCAATGATAGCTGTAAATCATAAGCCAGATAGGACTCCTCCCAGCAGAACACCAGCAGAAATTGCCTTCTTGTGCGATTGTCCATAGGCATCGACCTGTAGTACCCTATCATAGAGCAGCAATGCCATGAACCAGAGGATATTACCTCGGATTAGATAGTGGTCTTCCAGTAAGCGGAGGAGCGCCGACTCGTTGATGGCGTCAAAGGCAGCCTAATATCCAGGTGCGTGATTGCGAGTTCCTCTTGCTGTTCAAAGGCGGACAATACATTACATGTGGTTGCAAGGAGGTTCGTCACTGTGCATCGGTTTCGGATTCCGTAGTACATCTATGGGCGCTTATCTCCAAGAATCTGATTCATTGAGGTGGGCAGCCTAGTCTTTTCCAGGATTTTCAGGAGCGTTGAACAGTTAGATATCTGCCGAAAGTGCCTGGGTAGAGTGTGGTTTCGAAGTTTTGGATGTGGTCTGAAAAGGTAGCTATTCCTGGCTTTAGGAACATTTCTTGTGGTTACAATTCCATTGAAGATGGACTTGAGTGGTTGGAGGATGAACGGACTGAGGCATTTTACCATGAATTGTGGCATTTTGTCGGGCCCTGCTTTTGCTGTCGCTGGAAGGGAGTTTATCGCATCTGTAAGTTGGTGTGTAGAGATGGTCATGGAATGCAAGATGTCAGTTGTAATTCATTGTCGGGACATAAAAGAGAGTTTATTTGATCTGGAGGCGTGTTGAATCTGGTGATATGATCTAGCCATTGAGCTGGGTCCAGTTGACTAGGAAAGCTATAGGATCTGAAGCGGTATGGGATTTTCCCTTTTTGAAGTTGGGCGCCCAGGTGTGCTGTTATAGATCGTGAATTCTCCCTATTAAAGTGCGCTCGTGCTCTTGAATAAGATAACCGGTCGGAAGTCTCTTGAGTTCTTTTCCAGATCTGGTGTAGCTGCTGCTTTAACATGAAGACCATGTGTACATTTGGATTCCACCAGGCTTTGGAGTAAGATGAGATCTTTATCTTCTTTGATTCGGAATATTGTTCAATGGTGTTCATCCAGTTTGTCAATAGTGTTACAGCAAACGAGACGTCATACGTTTCAAAGACATGCCAAGGTATAAGGGTGGCGGCTTGCAGGAATTTTTGGATGTTATGGAGCTTTGTGTTGACGATGACGTCGGTTTGAACGTTTTTACGTGCTGGTGGTTCACGAGCAGGGATAATTACTTTTGCGTAGATAGGGTCGTGATCATATTTGTAGTGTGTCTCAGGTGGTTCTTCAATCATACATGCTAAGGAGGAAAATATCAAGTCAAGTTGGTTTTCTACTCTAGTAGGGCAGTGATGGATAAGGTGCATATTTGCTGACTTCATGTAGTCAACAAGGATCTTTTTCTGGGCAGTGAGCTGTGGAGGGAGGTTGAAATCTCCGATGGCGATATTGTGAGCTGAGGGGTGAAAGTGATTGCCCAGTTGGCTGCTTCAGTAATGATATCAATTGTGGGTACCGGCGGGATATACATTACGCAGATTTGTATTGTGGATGCGTTTCTGAGCAGTGTCATGGCTCGTGCCTTGAAATTTGGAGAGTCACTGTATGTAATTGTCTTGGGCGGCACCTGGAAAGTTAGTTCATCTCCGCCTCGTTTCACTTTTAAATTAGAGGATACTGCAGAAATGGCCAGAAGTGAACTGGCTGTTTGGCTACGCGGAGTCAGCAGGTTGGAAACGCTCTACCACCACCACGGGAAGATACACGAGGGGCAACCAACCGGCGGCAACAGAAGAGAGGGACGCCAAGGCTCTACTATCCTTCATTAAATCTACAAAGTAAGAATTATTCGCAAAAAAATTTCAACTCTTAGCACATAAACTGTTGATTTTAATGACTTGGATTTTATTAAATTCTTTATAACATCGTGACAATATGATAAAGCACTGTATTACCAGAACGAACTCTTGATGTAAATCCTTTAACTCTTCCGGTCATTCCAGCTGTGTGCCAGCTTAAGAAATCTTTCCACGACATCTTATTTGTCTCAAAATATTCCTTTACCACTTTGATTATTTCATCCCGAGTAGTGTGTTTGAAAGCAAACATGATTTTTATATTTCCAACAAACGTTAATCAGAGTGGTGGGAATTGCATACAGCTATACGACGTTAGCGATTCCAGAATTCATTCCAATTAAACTCATAAATTTTGGTAATAAAATTACAAACCAATAAAATTTCGAACGGTTGTACTACTTGGGTTTGAATTTTTATAACTATCATCATTTTATAAAATTGAATCTCTCGCGGCACACCATTAATCCTTCTGCGCAACAACAGTTGGAAAGATCTACCCTAATCAACCAAGGTGCAAGACAGAGCATATGTCAATATTTTATCAATATATTAAAGGCAGCAGCAGCACCTTTATATTCAGCATCACAACAGCATCTTTAATATTTTATATATTAATGGCAAGAGCATCATTACAGGTCAGTGATGAATGATGAATTTCAGATCCACATAGAAAAAGGCGTCCGATAAGGAGAAAATCTGCCCAAAACTATTTTCTGCCTGTTTACAACAAATTTTTACACGCTAAATAGGGATAAAAAAAGACTGAAGTTAAATGGAGATTAATTTACTCACTTACGATTTGCAGATAAGGCAAACGGAAATTATATTCGGTGATAAAGACAGGTGAAATCAAATCAGAGTATTCCTGCATAAAATTGAGCAGATAACAAAGCAGTTATCAGTTTTTAAGTGAACTGATGGATGTAAAGTGATTCCTATGGCCGCGAATGACTAAACATTGTAACGAACTGGTGTCACGTCGGAAAAAATGTTTTGTGTCTGCCATTCAGCCCCGGCACGATAAGAACGAAAATATGATGAAAGCTTTGTGGAATAAGTGTAAACTTCAGGAATTCTGTAAAGGCGCCCACAATATGAGATACAATTAAAATCATGCCTTTTACACTACATATGTAATTCAAATTTATGGGTTAACTATGGTGTATTTACACCGATATTACATAGTTAATTACCTAAACCCATAAGAAATTATGACGTTTTCTAATACAGTTTTAATTAATGAATTCACAATAACGAGTTTATCAAATAGCTCTTCTCATATTTAAAAGCTGTAATAATCTTTATACTAGACGATTAATCTTAATCATTCAATACATAATCTTCTAATTCAATGGGCCCTTAAACGCTTATTTCCATTAGTGCTTAATCTCATAATCTCATTAGTCCTAAATCGGTTATTATTAATAGTCTCGGATCAAATTAATTGATTGAACTGTAGTGCCACTGCTCACACAACCAGTAATGTAATGGCTGATTCACCTCTCAGCCCAAAAACTACAACAATTTTAACAACGTTCCAAATCGGAACCGAAATTTATTTATTTGTGAATATACATGAAACTTTGTTGCAAATCATACGTATTTAATGTCATGACTTTGTGTGTTTTCTTTTATTTGTATAGCGTATGTAAGAAAAATCCAAAAATAATTAATGTTTCATTAGAGAGTTTAGTGGCACAGATTAATTTTTGATATTAACTACTGAATGAACAATACAGAATTAATTTATTCACTAAATATTTTGACCTAATTACAAGGACAAAAGAGACATTTAAATAAAGAAAGCATCAGATTTTACAGGCAATTTGTACAGTGTGTTACTGCTCTTAAAACGTCTGGTAAAAGGCGATCACCTTCATCAAATTCCTGGCATAAAAGTTTAGTTTATGTTGCATTATGTAATACACGCATCGCTTCTTCTATGAAATCAAAGAATCCGAATCAAGATAAGCTAACGTAGCTTCATCTGGTGCCACCTCCAGTCGCATCTTCCGGATAAGGGATCAAATGATGATGGAGAAACTATAAATTGGAAATATTCGAACCTTCACATTGGTTAGTTCTTTGTTCATCAGCAAGAGTAGAATCGTGAACATTCAGAGCCTTGCAGACAAAAAGAGCACAAATCTTAAAAACCTGTGGGAAGTATATCATTGCATCCTCGTCTGAAACCACCACTAACGAACGTGCAATCAAAATAATCCACTCGATAAACATCTGCAGGAGGTATAATTCTTCTTAATAAATCCATCCCACTGATAAAATCAGAAAGGGACAACATGGTAGCAGGAAAAATATCACTTTTATCGTATAATGAAATGAAACAGTCCCCAGGTTTTAACTACAGTATTTATTGTTAAGAAAAAAAATTAAACATACTATTGCATGTGCAATTATTTAAATTTTTATTTCAGATGCACTAGGTAGAAAAATGGTATTGTTGCTAAATAATCGACCAATTTCGTTGCAGTTTCACTCTTGAGTTGAAATCTCCTGGAACTCAAATACAAAACAGTTTTTACTAATTTCCTTATACCTTGGATGTCATTATTATTTCAATACTGATTTGCCAGTTCGAAATTTCTCATTTTCTTAAACCATGCTTGCCCTACACAACAGCTATAACCAATTATTGATGCAATTAGCCAGAACTTTATTGAAGCGTTGTTAATGGATTCTCATAGTATGCAAACACCAATTTTGGAGAAAATTCTAAATGGAGTTTCTACACTTTTCACCTAATAATAACCACAGTTTTGAATGTTTCTTCTGTGTTTGTCAACTTGATTTCGTTTTAGAGCAGAATGGATTAATTTCAATATTTTTGTTTCGTTTTTTTGCTCAAGAACTAACGATTTGCAGTTATTTATTTAGTGTTTTTCATGACAACCTTTAAGGACCATTTTATCGATGTGTAGTGTGATGGTCGTATCAGAACAGTCACCCCTCTCCCCATAATTGCTTATCTCTTGATAATCTTTAATCTGAAATTCGCTAGACACTCGCCGAATACCAGAAAGAGTTGGTCCCAAGTGAACATCAAAACAAAGACATATTAGAGGTATAAAGAATAAAAGGTAATTGGCAACCATGAGCCACCACGATTAAATATTCCATCGCTGGGCCTGTCAGTTACCACATCTGAAATTCGACGGTACATGTAGGTGGGGAATATATATTTTTATTAATACTAACAACAGATTTATATGTTACGAAAAACTCTGTATATTTATGAAAATTATAATAAGAGAAATGTGAGAAAATAAAAGCAAATATTTATTTTATTACACATAAATACTAACCGTATATATCTTTTTTATGTAACCGCCAAACACGAGAGGTATTAGAGCCTATAGTACTTGGTACCGTGCTTAGGTTGAGAAGATTAAAGAAGATATTTGTTGATATTAGACTTGAACTTCTGTATACTGTAATTTTTAGGATATACCTATGAAGGAAGGTTGTTCCAGAAAATGGCAGTTGAATGAATAAACGAGGAAGATGAAAATTTGGACAGTAAATGGATATCGGTGGCACGTGTTCGGACTGTTTTGAAAGAGAGAGCGGGAATTATAGAAGCCAATTCAGAAGAACAGTGCCCATGGAAATATCTGTAGAAGAGGCATGCAGCAGAAACAGTACGTCTATGAGAAAGCGAGTGGAGAGTTTCCGTTAGAGATGAATCATTAATTAGCCTAACTGCCCTCTTCTGAATGGAATCAAGAAGCCTGCGGGAGGTTTTGGCAGCACCACCCCAGATGTGGGAACAATATTCCATGTCAGGGCGGATTTGCGATTTATACAGAGTGAGCATCTGTTTGGAAGAAAAGTAACGCGGAGAGCAAAAGAGAAAACCAAGTTTTTTTTAGATGCAGAGGAAGCAATATTTGTAATTTGCTTGTGCCAGGAGAGATTAGAAGTCAGGGTAATCCCCAAAAGAGATGTATCATTTGCCTAGAAATCGGAGTGTCGCCGAAGACAAGCATAAGAGCAGAAGAATGCTCTTTGCGAGATATAACACAAGACTGAGTTTTAGAAGGATTGAAATCAACTAAGTTGTCTTTGCTCCACTGGAGATGTACCTGGAGATCGGCATTTAAGGAATTGGTAGCAGAATTTTGAGAAGTTGAAGCTGATTGAGCAGGGCAAGGTTTATCAAAATGGAAAGTGGAATGCAATGTGCTATCATCGGCAAAACTATGGATAGGATTTCCAGTCAATGGAAGAAGGTCATTAGTATACAAGAGGAAAAGAGTGGGGGAAAGAACTGAACCTTGGGGGACACCGGCATTAGTCGAGAAGTTAGAAGACAGAGAGGCACCTACCATCACACTCAGTGAGCGATCAGAGAGAAAACTGAATAACCAATTACAAAAAATAGTTGGCAAACTATAAGACGGAAGCTTGGTTAGAAGACCTTTATGCCAAACACGATCAAAAGCCTTTGAGATGTCAAGAGCAACTACTTGTGTTTCACCGAACCTTTCCATTGAATTAGTCCATAAATGGGAAACATAAGCCAGAATATCACCAGAGGATTGATACTGACGGAATCCATACTGGCGGTCGTTGAGCAGACAGGTGTTTAGGTAGTTTAAGTATACAATCAGTTCAAAAATCACATTACTGACAATAATCACAGTTTAATGATATCAAAATTACAGATTAAAATTTGTAAAAAATGACAAAATTATAATGAAACTTGATTATAATTTGTATGCTTTTTTAGAAATTTGCAAGTTTATTTAAATATATTAAGATAATTATAATACTTAAGCGCTTTAAGTATTATAATAATCTTAATAAAAATAAAATGAGAAATTTCTTTTCTGTTACCGCCCAAGGATATGCAAAATATGTAAAAAAAAATTATTGGACGTAGGAATTGTGGGTACAGTTGATTTCCTTCGAAGAATCCAGTCTCTTTGTCTTTCTGGATGTGACCATCATATTCTTGGGACAGTGAAATATTTTTCTTGGAAAACCAGAGACAAATGCCAAATATTAGTTGTATTGAAACATTTTGGAGAAAAACAGATTGAGAAAATGTGGAGCCCACGAGTTTATTTTCTCATTAATTGTAAAATCAAAATATGTATGTTTCATTTGTTTCGTTGAAGTCTGCAATTTTTTGTTAGTTTCGTCGATAAATTTTCCTCAGTGTTCCAAAGCAACGAATGTGAAAATAGTAATTCATATTAATGATAAATAAAAAAATTACAATATGTGTTTCGACACTGTGAAATACAATTAGTGATAATTTCTGTAGATCATTCGGGTGTACCACAGGAAATAATCTAATACTATATTTTCGTAAAACAAGGATTATATTCTTTTAAATATAAGTCCTCCTGCTACATGAAACTTCTTGGATAAGTTTACATCTCTATTCAGCAGTCCAGAATCCTTCAATGGATTATGTCAATCAAGTAATGCTTGGACTTTAATTCCCAGGTTGCTGAACCAACTATCCTATTATTTTTTTTTTTCTTTCAACTCTATTTTACTTCTGTCCCTGAATCAGGATGGGCTCCTTTGCTACAGCCTCCCTTTTATACCGCTCCCCTCTACTCCCAAATTTCCGTTTAAATAAAATTATTTTAATTTGTTTTTTTCTGAGATCGCCCTGGAGGCCTAGGCTACCAAAGGTTCGCCCCTCCACACCTATTTTCTCCTACAGTCTAGACCAGCCTTCCCGAGGCAGTGATAGAAACTGGGAGTATTGGTGGCGCACCCCAGTCTAAGTGTTGAGAAGTATAACACAGCCCTCACAAAATACACTCTACCTTATACAGTGTAACAACCTAGAGTTAGAAAACCCCGAGTGTTGCCAGACAAAAAACACTCTGTCACTATATTATAAACAATTCCAGAAATAGCGGTCATAAATTCAAATTACAGATGTTCAAGTTTAGATAAGATTGTATTAAGTTTACTTTTAAACAGAAAGCCGTTGATTTGTGGAAAACGTTACTGTTGTTTATGAAGATGTGTACTCGGGAAAGAATTTTGGAAGAAACTATAACAAATATCACAGAAATTGCCGATATATTTGAATGAAGATGGCGGTTGGTTTTAGTGAAAAGCCTCTGAACCACGACAAGGTACCAACCTTATCAGAGGACTATTCTCTTTGGTTTTCCAGGAGAAACCTCTCTGCATCCACGAGCATATATTTCATAGTGCTCCTGGAAGGCAGAGAGTAAAGCGACTGGATGGCTAAAAGAAAATTAATTTAGCAGATATCAATATTTCTGTGACGATGATCACGCATTCAGGTTCAATTACTGATTATCACAAGGAAAAGAATTTTAAGAAAGCTTTTGGAGGTATTGGTATATACACGGGAACTGTATTCTTTGTCATTTTGTTTGCTGTCTGCATCCATTTCATCATCAGGAGTTGTGCTGAAGTCTACACTGGAATACTCCATGGACTTCAAAGGAATGGTGTTGTTGGTGATTTCAGTGGAATTTCAATGTCTGAATGATTATCACGAATGGGAATACTCTGCCTCTTGAATTGCTATCCATTACCCTATAAAACGTTAAATTTTTAAAATTAATAATATTCAGAAATGTATTTCACTCCTATATATAATAATGAATTTTAATTGAGGAAAGACAGTTGTTGAATAGATGTGCGGGCGTTTTTCGAAAACTAAATTATTTTGAAAAAATATGGATTACAAATGAATATAATGAAACTATCTCGTGTGAGAATTTGAACTATACAGAAGATGATTTATATATAATATTGGAAAATATTCATCAATTTAAAGTGTCTTTTATGAAAATTATTAGACAATAAATGATTTCCCTAATTCAATCAAATTTTTCAGAACCATGCGAAAATTAACCGTTACATTAATTTAATAGTTTGATGAAACACTTGCCTACTCAACTTTCCTCGTAATCAAATGTTCACACTACTTAATATTTCGGGGACAATAAAAGCAAAACAGGCTTCCGAAAGTGATGTTGATATTAGAGTTTAGTAAGCGATTTATAAAATGTAATATCCTTACCCGAAAGAGTCCAGATGGAGGAAGTGTGTTCTCATCTAATTGCAAGAATATGCCTATAAATTTGGGATGACGTTTATCAAGTGATATTTTCAAATAACCGATCTTGAAGGATATATTTACTTCTCCGTTCCTGGTATATTGAACAGATTCCTTTGCATAAAGCATATATGGTACAACATCAGTGTTGTCTGCAAAGAAAATAAAATTAATGGAGTGATTACTTATCTTGTTTCCAAGTTTACTGAATACAATTGCTTCAGGAAATTCAAAATTTCTTTTGAATATTTTAAATTATTAGATTTTGAGGCGAGATTAAATTAAATTTAATACTTAAAATAAAAGCTATATAGTTAAAATAGTAAATAATTATTGAAAACCAAGCATATCGACTTACCCATTGAAGTCAGGAGATCCGAAGACATCTGATCGAAAGCAAAATGATTTCGGAGTTACAACTGACCAGGTTATATATGCACAACATGGCTGATTGGACAGCATAATATCCATTTCATTGGTTATTTCATATTTAATATTTGTTACACTATCCAATGAAATCGTCTTCCCTGATTTTTGTCATTAATCTCTATATGACGTCAGATGCTTAAAGGTGGTGTGGGATTCAGGGTACACTTCCTGTTTCCACTAAAGGACATGATTTAGGAGCTGAGGTTGAGGGTACAATTTATTATTTTCCCTGAGGACATGTCGTCCAAAGTCTTTATTACAACCACTTTCTTTCAGATATAAAATGTTCATTGTATGTATTTTAACTTTATTTCCATTAACAGAATATCTGTTTAACGAATATCTTGAAACAGCCTAAAAATGGAAGAAAACCACTTCTGTTTCTTGAAATTCGAGCGCATGAAAATAAATATCATTACAAAGTATTTATGTATAAAGCAAAAAATATTGAATCAAAATGCTTACCGATTGTAATATTCATCGTCTCGCGGCCTTAGCTGCCTTTTCGAGTATTTTAACCGTATGCAAATTCCACTTATTTGTAATATATCACATCCCTTCCATGTTTTTTCAATTAAATGATAAACGGGACAAAGACACCTTTCGAAGATATTTCTTTTCATATGTGAACCTGATTACAATTAATATGCGTGCTGGAAAGCCATGCAGTAACACCATATTACAAGAAATATCTCCAGAAATATAAATTTCGTAGTGCAAGAATTTTGTTGCAATATACAGAGTTTTTCGTAACATATACATCTGTTGTTAGTATTAATAATATATATATATTCACCACCTACATGTACTGTCGAATTTCAGATGTGGTAACTGACAGGCCCTGCGAGGGAATATTTAATCGTGGTGGCTCATGGTTGCGATTACCTTTTATTCTTTATATCTCTAATATGTCTTTGTTTTAAGCAATTATGGGGAAAGGGGTGCCTGTTCTGATTCGACCATCACCGTACACTTCGATAAAATGGTCCTTAAAGGTTGTCATGAAAAAAACTAAATAAATAACTGCAAATCGTTAGTTCTTGAGCAAAAAAAGAAACAAAAAAATCGAAATTAATCCATTCTGCCCTAAAACGAAATGAAGTTGACAAACAGAGAAGAAATATTCAAAACTGTGGTTTTTAGTAGGGGAAAAGTGTGGAAACCCCATTTAGAATTTTCTCCAAAATTGGTGGTTGCATACCATGAGAATCCATTAACAACGCTTCAATAAAGTTCTGGCTAATTGCATCAATAATTGGTTGCAGCGTTTGTGTAGGACACGAATGGTTTAAGAAAATGGGAAATTGAGACTGGCAAATCAGTATTGAAATAATAATGACATCCAAGGTATAAGGAAATCAGTAAAAAACTGTTTTGTATTTGAATTCAGGGAGATTTCAACTCAAGAGTGAAACTGCAACGAAACTGGTCGATTATTTAGCGAAACAATACCATTTTTCTTCCTAGTGCATCTGATATAAAAATTTAAATAATTGCACATGCAATAGTATGTTTAATTTTTTTTCTTAACATAAATACTGTAGTTAAAACCTGGGGACTGTTTCATTTGATTATACGATTAAAGGGATATTTTTCCTGCTACCATGTTGTCCCTTTCTGATTTTATCAGTGGGATGGATTTTTTAAGAAGAATTATACCTCCTGCAGATGTTTATCGAGTGGATTATTTTGATTGCACGTTCGTTAGTGGTGGTTTCAGACGAGTATGTAATTATATACTTCCCACAGGTTTTTAAAATTTCTGCTCTTTTTGTCTGCAAGGTTCTGAATGTTCACGATTCTACTCTTGCTGATGAACAAAGAACTAACCAACGTGAAGGTTCGAATATTTCCAATTTATAGTTTCTCCATCATCATTTGATCCCTTATCCGGAAGATGCGACTGGAGGTGGCACCAGATGAAGCTACGTTAGCTTATCTTGATTCGGATTCTTTGATTTCATAGAAGAAGCGATGCATGTATTACATAATGCAACATAAACTAAACTTTTATGCCAGGAATTTGATGAAGGTGATCGCCTTTTACCATACGTTTTAAGAGCAGTAACACACTGTACAAATTGCCTGTAAAATCTGATGCTTTCATTTATTTAAATATCACTTTTGTCCTTGTAATTAGGTCAAAATATTTAGTGAATAAATTAATTCTGTATTGTTCATGTGTTCATTCAGTCGATAATATCAAAAATTAATCTGTGCCACTAATCTTTCTAATGAAACATTAATTATTTTGGATTTTTCTTACATACGCGATACAAATAAAAGAAAACACATGAAGTCATGACATTAATACCTATGATTTGTAACAAACTTTCATATCTGTCCCCCAAATAAATCAATTTGTGTTCCGATTTGGAACGTTGTTAAAATTGTTGTAGCCATTACATTACTGGTTGTGTGAGGAATGACCAGTGGCACTACAGTTCAATTAATGAAACTGATCCGAGACTATTAATAATAACCGATTTAGGACTAATGAGATTAAGAGATTAAGCACTAATGGAAATAAGCGTTTAAAGGCCCATGGAATTAGAAGAGTATGTACTAAATGATTAAGATTAATCGTCTAGTATACAGATAATTACAGCTTTTCAATATGAGAAGGGCTATTTGATAAACTCGTTATTGTGAATTCATTAATTAAAACTGTATTAGAAAACGTCATAATTCCTTATGGGTTTAGGAAATTAACTATATAATATCGGTGTAAATACAACATACTTCACCCATAAATTTGAATTACATATGTAGTGTAAAAGGCATGGTTTTAATTGTATCTCATATTGTGGGTGCCTTTACAGAATTGCTGAAGTTTACATTTATTCCACAAAGCTTTCATCATATTTTCGTTCTTATCGTGTCGGGGCTGAATGGCAGACACAAAACATTTTTTCCAACGTGACACCAGTTCGTTACAATGTTTAGTCATTCGTGGCCATCGGAATGACTTTACATCCATCAGTTCCCTTAAAAACTGATAACTGGTTTGTTATCTGCTCAATTTTCTGCATGAATACTCTGATTTGATTTCACCTGTCTTTATTACGGAATATAATTCCCGTTTGCCTTATCTGCAAATCGTAAGTGAGTAAATTAATCTCCATTTAACTTCAGTCTTTTTTTATACCTATTTAACGTGTAACGATTTGTTGTAAACAGGCAGAAAATAGTTTTGGGCAGATTGTCTGCTTATCGGACGCCTTTTTCTATGTGGATCTGAAATTCATCATTCATCACTGACCTGTAATGATGCTGTTGCCATTAATATATAAAATATTAAAGATGCTGTTGTGATGCTGAATGTAAAGATGCTGCTGTTGTCTTTAATATATTTATAAAATATTGACATATGCTCTGTCCCCATCTTGGTTGATTAGGGTAGATAGTCCCAACTGCTGTTCCTCAGAAGGATTAAGGGTGTGCCGCGAGAGATTTAATTTTATAAAATGATGATAGTTATAAAAATTCAAACCCAAGTAGTACAACCGTTCGTAATTTTATTGGTTTGTAATTTTATTACCAAAATTTAAGAGTTTAATTGGAATGAATTCTGGAATCGCTAACCTCGTATAGCTGTATGCAATTCCCACCACTCTGATTAACTTTTGTTGGAATTATAAAAATCATGTTTCCTTTCAAACACACTACTCGGGATGAAATAATCAAAATGGTAAAGGAATATTTTCAGAAAAATAAGATGTCGTGGAAAGATTGCTTAAGCTGGTACACAGCTGCAATGACCGAAAGAGTTAAAGGATTTACATCAAGGGTTCGTTCTGGTAATACAATGCTTTATCATATTATCAGGATGTCATAAAGAATTTAATAAAATCCAAGTCATTAAAATCAACAGTTTATGTGCTAAGAGTTGAAATTTTTTTGCGAATAATTCTTACTTTGTAAATTTAATGAAGGATAGTAGAGCCTTGGCGTCCCTCTCTTCTGTTGCCGCCGGTTGGTTGCCCCTCGTGTACCTTCTCGTGGTGGTGGTGGCGCTTTTCCGACCTACTGACTCCGGGTAGCCAAACAACCAGTTCACTTCTGGCCATTTCTGCAGAATCCTCTAATTTAAAAGTGAAATGTGGCGGAGATAAACTAACTTTCCAGGTGTCGCCCAAGACAAATACATGCAGTGACTCACCAAATTTCAAGGCACGAGCTATGACACTGCTCAGAAACGCATCCACAGTAGATATCTGTGTAATGTATATCCCGCCGGTACCCACAATTGATATAATTACTGAGGCAGCCAACTGGGCAATCACCCACTTTCACCCCTCAGCTCACCATATCGCCATCGGAGATTTCAACCTCCCTCCACAGCTCACTGCCCAGAAAAAGATCCTTGTTGGCTACATGAAGTCAGGAAATATACACCTTATCGATCACTGCCCTACTAGAGTAGAAACCCACCTTGATTTGCTATTTTCCCCCTTAGCATGTATGATTGAAGAACCACCTGAGACACACTACAAATATGATCACGACCCTATCTACGCAAAAGAAATTATTCCTGCTCGTGGACCACCAGCTCGAAAAAACTTTCAAACCGACGTCATCGTCAACCCTAAGCTCCATAACATCCAAAAATTCCTGCAAGCCGCCACCCTTATACCTTGGCATGTCCTTGAAACGTGTGACGTCTCGCTTGCTGTAACACTATTGACAAACTGGATGAACACCATTGAACAATATTCCGAATCAAAGAAGATATAGATCTCATCTTACTCCAAAGCCTGGTGGAATCCAAATGTACACATGGTCTTCCTGTTAAAGCAGCAGCTACACCAGATCTGGAAAATAACTCAAGAGACTTCCGTCTTGATATCATATTCAAGAGCACGAGTGCAATTTAATAGGGAGAATTCACGAACTATAACAGCACACCTGACCGCCAAACTTCAAAAAGGGAAAATCCCATACCGCTTCAGATCTCATAGCTTTCCTAGTCAGCTGGGCCTAGCTCAATGGCTAGATCATATCATCAGATTCAACACGCCTCAAGATCAACTAAACTCTCTTTTATGCCCCGACAATGAATTACAACAAGACATCATCTTGCATTCCATCACCAGCTGACAGATGCGATAAACTCCCTTCCAGGATAGCAACCGCGGGGACCGATAAAATGCCACAATTCATGGTAAAATGCCTCACTCCGTTCATCCTCCAACCTCTCAAGTCCATCTTCAACGGAATTGTAACCACAAGAAATTTTCTTAAAGCCTGGAATAGCTACCTTTTCAGACCACATCCAAAACTTCGAAACCCCACTCTATCCAGGCACTTTCGGCAGATATCTAACTCTTCAACGCTCCTGAAAATCCTGGAAAAGACTAGGCTGCCCACCTTAATAAATCAGATTCTTGGAGATAAGCCGCCACAGATGTACTACGGAACCCGAAACCGATGCACAGTGACGAACCTCCTTGCAACCACATGTAATATATTGTCCGCCTTTGAACAGCAAGAGGAACTCGCAATCACGGACCTGGATATTAAAGCTGCCTTTGACGTCATCAACGTGTCGGCGCTCCTCTGCTTACTGGAAGACCACTATCTAAGCCAAGGTATTATCCTCTGATTCACAGCATCCCTCCTCTATGATAGGGTACTGCAAGACGATGCCTATGGACAATCGCACAAGAAGGCAATTTCTGCTGGTGTTCCGCATGGAGGAGTCCTATCTGGCTTATCATTTACAGCTATCATTGCGCCTCTTGTCCGTAACAATGAGAAAATCATCACGTATGCAGATGATATAAAAATTCTAACGCCTATTGCTTCAAACAATTACCTTGAAGTTACAGCAAGCATTAATAATAGCGTTATCAGAGTCGCCCCTTACCTCAAACAGTATGGACTCTATATCAACCCACAAAAAACAAAACTAATGGTGTTCTCTCTCAGACCAACCCCTACAATAATAGCCCCAACACTCGATGTAATTGTAATATCTGCCAGTCCTACACATGCGGATTTGGGAATAGTGTTTGACCCAAAACTCCGGTTTCATGCTCATGTAGACAAGCTCACTTCTAGAGTAGCCTTTCTCCGATGGCTAGCTAAACAACAACTAATTTATGTTAAGGAGCCTCGTTTACTTAAGATATTCATCAGAACAATAATCTATTCTACGCTGCTGAAATGTGGGAAACAGCAACTACTACAACGAAGAAACCAATCCTCGCTGCAGAATTCTGGCTACTTAAATGGGCTAACCGGAAAGCTTGTCTCCCTCAACAGGACTGAACTACATCCTTAGCTACCTCAATGTGGATGCAGCAACTGCCTGATATCATCGAAATACAACTGATAGCTACAGTTAAAATGATCACGGTTCAGATCTCAACACCGTCCATTTGGGATTCGTGTTACTGGCGAATACCCAAGAGAGAACTTCGGTCAATCCCGATGCTCTTCTCGAGGATTCGGAGGCTTCATATCTCAGACCGCTTCCTCCCAAACCAAATGCTACCTGAAGCACAACACCTCGACGCTGACTTCTACAGGTTTTGCAGCAATAAAACCTACAAGTAAGAAATGTTAGAAGCTCGCTCCAATCCCAGAATCGAATAAGAAGTTCGTGTGGCCTCCACACCATCTGCCAAGCTCTCGTGTGCCACGACAAAAATCCTTTGACAGAGAAGAATTTCATGTATATTAGATATTTTATTGTAAATAAAAATTTAAATAATAAAATTGTAAATAAAATATTTTATGGTAAATATAACCGTATGATGTAACTTGTAAATATAGTTAATACTGCGTAATATGAGAGAAGTGTAATGGCATGTTTACATTTTACGTTTTTAATTTTACAGTGTGCATTATCTATTCTGATGTGAGCCCCTGGTCGTTGGCCGTGACGGGACAATTGCAACTTCACTTAAATCTATGTATGTACATTGTATTCATTTAGTTGCAATAAAGATTTTTTCACTCACACTTCGTAATTCAAGAACTGTGTATGTTTTGAGAAACTGAATAAGTTTGAAGTTATAAATAATGTGTATATCCTGCTTTTATACTATATAAACAGATGAATGTGAATATTGTGATTTTAATTTAGGTGATACAGAAGCCTATGGTAGATACATGCTGGTCTGTAGTCAAGTCAAAAAGGAGGTTAAGCAGGCAAAGGCAGATTACGAGAAATATTTGGCAAAAGATGCAAAGAATAACTTATGTAAAATCTAGAAGGATCGGGATGAATCAGATTGGTCCACTTCGTGTCGACGGTTCAACTGTTGATGTTCCTGCTTAAGTAGCTAACAAACTGAATCAGTATTTTGCATGTACATTTACAAATGAGGAATTATTCTGGGAGGGGAATGCCAGAGGTGTATTAATTCCTGTCAATGAGTTAAATGATTTCGTAATAACTGATAGCAAAATGGAGAAGAAATTGTTGAAGACAAACATAAGAAAGGCAATTTGGTGGATCGGATCTCTCCACTTATATGGAAAGGGGCAGCAAAAGAAGGAAGCAAATACTTAGCCATAATTATCCAGCTTCCTTGGACTCAGAGTACCCATGGACTGGGGATGTGTAAATGTGACCCCAATTCACAAAGGAAGGTTAAAGGCTAACAGAAGTAACTGGTTAAAGAAGCACTGCAGGATCATCTAGAGAAGACTTGAGTTATAGTTCGGACACAGCATGGTTCTGTGGGGCAGTCTTGTTTGACCAATTTCATTGGATGCAAAAATTATTTTGATATCATACATTTGGACCTTAGGAAAGCTTTTGATACTGTTGCACATGAAAGACTGCTGTACAAATTAAGGCAGTGTGGCATTAAGAGCAAGTTCCTAGAACGGATAAAGGGATGGTTTGGTGGGAGAAAACAGAGAGTGGTAATAAATGGACTCAACTCTTCGTGGACAAATTTTATTAATGAAAACGCCAAGGTTCAGTGTTGGTTTCATTGTTGATTTCGTTATTTATTAATGATATTGATGAAGGCATATCAGGCTTAATGTCTAAGCTTGCAGACGATACGAAGTTTGGTAGGGCTGTTAATAACACTAAGGACAGTACGCTACTGCAACAGGATCTAGAAAAGTTGAGCAGATGGGCTGAAAGATGACAACTGAAGTTTAAAAAGGGCAAATGTAAAGTACTGCATATGGGAAGCAGTAACCCCAGAGTAACGTACCAACTGTGTGGTACTACATTTAGGGTGTCAGAAAATGAATATGACCTGTTAGTAATTGTGCAGTGAGATATGAAGTTTTCTGACAGTGCACACAGTCTGCAAGAGTTGCTCCTGGTTTCTTGTCTAAAATATACAGGAATTTTTTAGCAGGGATAAGGAGGCAATTATCCCATTGTATAATTATATACGCGTATAATCAATTCCTGATCCCTGTATACAGTACTGAAGGTGGTCAGGCCATACCTTGAGTATTGTGTACAGGTCTGGAGGCAACATTTTAGGAAGGATGTAAAGCTGCTGGAACGAGTACCGAGAAGGGCAACAAGTTTAGTGACTGGAAGAAAGGGTTGCTCTTACGAAGAAATGCTTAAGTTATGCAATTTACAGGGACTGAAGACTAGATACCTGCGAGGTGATCTTATTCTGGTGTATAAGGCCTTGAGTGGTTTAAGCAAGCCCAATGCTGATGGGATTCCTCCTCTTCTCCAAATTAATCGCCTGAGGGGACATAAATTAAAATTGGAAAAATCAGTTGTAGAATAGATGTGCGAAAGATTGTCTTTAGCTGGAGGGTGGTTCATTGCTGGATCAAACTACCATCTGTCGTTTTAGAAGTTTGTCAGCTTAAATAAATCCAAGGCAGAACTAGACGATCATTTGGAGCAAATGGATGGGCGAAATGGGAAAGGTTTTTTTGTTTTTCGCTGATCCTGTATAAGCTTGCTTTTTTGCATCATATGCCTCCACCAATTCTAATGTTAAATAAAACAACAAAAGACAAATTAATTTTAGACATGCCACCAAAGAAAAGAAGCGCATACCACGTAGAAAACTGCATAAAGAGGAAACTGAAAAAAAAAAAAAAAAAAAAATTCTAATTGTTTACAATTTTAAGCCAGGTCTGGCTTAAATTTGAATTTTATTATTATTATATTTTTTAACTGTACGAAATGCCGGAAACACTCGGATATTCAATTACTGTGACCACATAAACAGAAAGGGAGGAAACCACTTCGCTGAAACAACAGATTACCCTTTACTGGGGTACAGGAAAACCACTCTTTCATAAAACCCTAACAAGGTGCTTACAGTAAAATATTGAACAGAGCCTATCGTTTGAATGTGGAATAACCTTGATCTGCCCACTCTCTGTGGATACATAGAAAGTAGTTGACCAGCTCGACTTCGCGGTATGTAGTAGTAGAGGTATGTGATACAAGAAAGCAAGCTTATGTAGCATCAACCAAAAAAGAAAACCCATTTCACACATCCATTCCCGGATTTTCTGTGGTGAAAATTAGACATGGACACATCTGATGCATGAATGCCCCCTCTTTGATGATATAAGATGTCACTTTATAACAAAAATATGTTTCAACCCGAAGGATCGGGAACACCTTGTACTGTCGGAGGAGGAGTACTATAGAGCCCTCTCGAAATTTGCGCACGAACTGTTCAGCAGACTACGAGCATTACCACAACTTCCCTAAACTCGACACTGGAACTCTGACAACTGAAACGGACAACAATGACTAGGACTTTACTGGATGAGACCTATATCCCCTTAGTGACACCATCCCACGCTGACACCCGGATTATTGGAACAACAGTGGATGAGATCCTATCCCAACACTGACCAACTAATGGACTGTACACTGTCATGGACCTGACGAAGCCACAGCTTTGCTACATACACGCCATGTTAGTGATCTGAGCCGGCTCCCTTGTTCGGCCCTTTCTTCTCCCTTACCCCGGCGGGGGGAGGTGACGGCTTTCCTGTCTCCTCCCCTCCTTGCCGACCCCACTCTTCCCTCTGGTGGGGTATGGGCATGCCCCACTGATTCTACCTGGGGTCGTCTCCCCTATTGACCCCATTCTTCTGTCTTTATCCCTCCAGTCTTCATTCTCCCTACCCAACTCTATCTGTATGCAAGCGAATGCCCCACACGCCAAAAATAATCGTGTCTAAATTACGCTGTTCGCCCACCATTTTGGCTTTTCTAATTCTAGCGCAATATTCCCATGCAAATTTTTTTTTTTTTTTTTAAAGGTCCTAGCCACTGAAATCCCAGGAAACTAGGTGGCAGGACCTGCCAGAGTGCAAATTTAAACTAGTGGTTACCTGGTCTGCCTCCACCGGACGAAGTGCGGGCAACGTTGGGCCTCAGCTGGGGTCCAGCGGCTAAATGGCCAGAAGAACAACGGTACATAACACAACACACTCACATGATCCATACACTTTTAAATCTCTGGCCTTCCCAGTGAACTGGTACACTCACAATGAAAGCAACGCGGAGATGGGGGAAACCCCTGGTGCCGTTAGACACTTAACACACTTTGCACTTTGCACTTTGCACATCCATTCCCACTAAAGGTTTGTCGAGTTCCGCCTTGAATTATCCCTGCTCGCAAAATTCTTGTATATCATTGACAAAGTCCCAAGACCTGCTCTGTCAACCTATTTGCACTGTTCAGAAAAGTTAATAATTGACCGCATATTTACTCCCAGGTGTTTTTCATTTTTACCACCCTAAGTATCATACCCCACAGTTGGTACGTTTCTCTGGGATTACTTCTACCCATATGCAGTACTTTGTTCGACTTCTCAGCCCATCTTCTCAATTTTTTTTTAGATCCTGTTGCTGTAGCACACTGAACTTACTGTCATTAACAACTCTGCGAACCTTTGTATTATCCGCATACTTTGACATTAAGCTTGATATAACTTCAACAATATCATTGATAAATATACAAAGCACATTGGGCCCAATACTGAACCCTGGGGGACTCCACTAATAATATTATTCTGCAAAGAGCAGCATCCGTTGGATACCACTCTCTGTCGTCTCCCACTCAACCACCGTTTTATCCATTGTAGCAACTTGCCCTTAATACCATACTGCTCCAATTGGTACAGTGGTCTTCCATGTGCAACAGTATCAAAATCTTTCTTGAAATCGAAGTGTATCACATCAAAATTATTTTTTTGCTTCAACTTCCTTTCTGACCACATCATCGAATCCAATCAAATTGGATAGGTTTTGCGGGTACCACTAAGTTGCCGATAGTAATCTTTTAAGCCAAAGAGATTACCATTGTGCTTAGCAACTGCAATGTTGCCTAAATTTCTTGAAGGGGAGAGGGCGTACAATGCGCACCCTGTTAAGTCTCTTATAATCCCTTAACCACGTAATGTCATGTAGGAAAATTTTCTTTGTTCTAGAAACTCTATTTTAAATGTAATTGCGAAACTACGCCTCTAACAGTAGCAAACATATCAGAAGTAATTGCAATAAATAACTTAACTAGCAGGATTTTGAGACTGATAATGGTAGAAAATACCTGGAATTACTTGAATGATAGAAAGAAATTTTTGTTAAAATATAAAATTGTTTATTCAGTCACAAAAACTGTAGTTAAACTTCATTTTGAAAAAGTTTAACATTATTTTTGAAGAATTGAATGAGCAAAGGAATTTTTCAAATAAATTAAGGAATCCATAAGCAATTGTTTTCCCTCAACCTTGGATACTGTATCGAGTTAGAGAAAGGCATATAATGAATATGATTAACAATATGTTGTTAATGAAATAAAATACCGACTTTTATGATTATTTACTGTTGTAAATAATCGTGCAGATTATTCAAACAGAAAAGAGAATTTTTATGAAACCTTAATTACCTGATTCTTCAAAATAGGAAATAAAAACATCATTTTAAACAGACACATCTCCATGATAGAGATCTTCTATAATTTTGGGTATCGCTAAACACTTCCATACCTCCACATATTCCTTCACACGTGGATCTTCATAAAATAACAATATTTAATGACAAAATCAAGCATTATTTATCTCTAAACAAAGCAGGAAACGAGAAATGTAAAAATAAAAGACTATTAGACTGCTCATTGAGCTATAAAGAATACACAAATAAATGTATTGTAGAATAATATTTTAAATAGAAAAAACATTCTGGAAATGTAACACAAGGATTTTTTGTAAATTTCAGTGGAAACATTTCTTCATTACTCATAATAAATCCTTTTTAATAGCGTGTCAAGGCGGATTCCATGGTTTATTTCGCACGACACCCTTCTGTATTTCGTGGAACTTCGCCTGACAACTCGGCTACAGCAGGCATATCTTTAGTACAGTTGATATCGCATGGTTTCCCAGCACTTTTAATAATATTTTTAAACATTTTAAAAGGCTAATGCAGTGATAGAGTCCTTGTGGACAATATAATTTTTTATTTGACGTCTAAAGGTCAAGAACGTAGGGATGCCAACGAACAAACATACAAATTGAAAGAAAAATTATTTCCTCTCTCACATAGCATTATTCTTTATACCTTTATAGATGCAGGACCCATTACATCTCTTTCCACAAAGAGAGACGAATATGACCGCATAGCGGAATGTTGGTACTAGAAAACGAGTGCAGGAATTTACATTGAATTTTGCATCAGAATATAGAAAAAAAATGAATTAAAATTTCTATTCAGATGATGAAAGACAAATTTTTAACCGAACTACGATGTCGAATTTGAACCTTTGGAGATTTGTGAAGACTTCTTTCATATAAAAAATCCAAAGATCCGATTGAAGAGTGACGCCCCCAACACCAGTACGATGGACAGTAGAAAATGTGGTTTGAGGAGTCTCCATTTGCACAAACAGTAGAGTGAAATTGAGGCATGAACCTCAAGAAGCTATGTTTATAGTTTATAGACACTCGAATCCACCGCTCAAGCTGTTGGACATGCTATTTTGGTATGGAATGTGTTCTGTTGGTAAGGATATAGTCTTATAATACCGTCAGAACGTCGTGTTACCTCAAAAAAATATCTTTCTGTTTTATCGGGCCAACTTCATCATTCATTTCTACCTGGATTGTGAAAAAAAATTTTCAAGACGACAATTTTTACAGAATGGTTTGAGGAGCTTTCCCAAGATATTCCAACATCTAATTTCGTCACCTAGTTCTCCAGATCACATTCTATTGGGAATGTAAGAGACATGTTAAAAAGAGCAGTTCGGATTCGCAGTTCTATAACGATCATAGTAGACCAGCTCACAAATACCTTACTAAATACCTGTCTAGCTGAAATCTAAAGCTAGACTCCCTCAGACACAGAAGAATCATGAGGCGAATATGGACTGCGTTTCGCAAAACGTTTCATTGCATCTTGAATAAATGTTTCTAATTTTTTGTCCGGTGAATGTAAACTGAGTGACAACTGATTTATCACCAACCCTATGAAAACTGGATGCGACCCGTTCACCACGTGAGGAACGAGAATGCGGAGTTAGTCGAACTAAAAAAAAAAAATAAATTTTCTGTTTATACTCCGGGACGACCAAACAGTCAGAGGAGTTAACAAGAAAGACAGAATACAAGAAACAGCACCGTATTCAGCAGTCACGGGCTTGAACCCCGGTCACTCAAGGCACTTGTACTTATGCACCCGCGCGCATGACCACTAGGCTACGGCGGCCTTCTCCTTAGCATAGATAAGATGTCAGTGGTTCAGTAGGTAGTAAAATTCAGGGCTTTTGGGTAAAATGAAGGATTTATAGGACTTTGATAAAGGACAGATTGTGGATGCTCGGCGAGCTGTTGCCTCGATTTCCCAAATGGCTGAACTGGTGGGGTGTTCGAGAGCTGCCGTAATTAGAGTGTACCAGGACTTGCGTCAAAATGGTCAAACAGCGACCCGACGGAAAACCTGTAAAGGTCAGCGAAAGGTTAACGTTAGAGGTGGACGCCGGTCCGATGACTCCAACAGGCGCAGCACTGTTGAATAGTTGACTACCCAATACAAAGTGCGCCAACTGGAAACACTATCTGGCAGGACCATGCGTGGCATGAGTGGGCTATGCTAGCAGACGAGCCCTACGACACCCTCTCCTAACCAAGGTTCATCGGCGTAAAAGACTCGCCTGGTGCATTTACTCCACACCGTATATGGTCGTGTACGGATTTGGCGGCAACAACATGAGGCTCTTGATCCATCATGCATGGTATCAAAAGTGCAAGCAGGTGGAGAAGGTTGTATGGTGTGGGAGATGTTTCACTGCCAAGAACGTGGACCCCTGGTGCATGGGGAACAACGTATCAGCAGTCTCCTCTATGCCACACTTTTTCCAGAATGGCGATGGTGTCTTCCAAGATGACAATGCCCCGAGCCATCGGGCACTTGTTGTGCAGGAATGGTTTGAGGAACACAGTCCTGACGTCCAGCATATCGATTAGCCTCCGAACTTCTACCGATATCAATCAAATAGGGCACATGTGAGACACTATGCAAAGGCATATCAGGCGTCTGGATACACCAATCACCTGCATTGCTGACCGCCTTTCACACAGCTTGGTTGGCCATACCTCCCGAACGCTTCCTACATCTTCTTGAATGAATACCACGTCGGATAGTTGCTGTACTGAGGACAAAAGAAGGTAAATCTACCAAGTATTAAGTAGTGGTAATAATTTACTGATGACTCAGTGTATATTGCGATTTATTCTCATTTTAAAGAAATTCAAAATCTGACGACGTTCATCTCTCTCTGTCATATTCTTATAATTGTTTTTCATATAAAGATATAAGCATAAATTGACAGTAATCACTGTTGAGAATTATAATACTTAAGGCATTTTTAAGATAATTTATGAATATTTACCTGTACCAGTCCATAAATAGGAATATTAAAAAGATATTTTACGAACAGTGAAAAGAAACTGCTTTCGTATTTTGCGTGAAAATTAGAATAGGTACTTACCGAGCCACTTGTTAACACTCTTTGAAGTTATAATAAAACGGATGTAAATGAAGAAAAACAGACAGTGATCAGTCTTATTGATATTTCTTAATACCGCGGTCTTTTCTTTATAAGAATGGAAGACGTATGGATTTGTTCTCTGAGATCAGTGCGTTCTCCTCTTCGTAAAAGATCCGCTCTCAATATACACAAAATAAATAGGACACTACGTCTAATTATATCATCGCTGCATTGCACCATTTTGTTTCTGGTCGGCTTTGCATATTTCGGTTGGTTGCATGCATGTAGTGTGCTGCAATTATGTCCAGCAGTTTCGTGAATAGCATTCATTAACTGTTGGATTTTCTTGTTCATTTTTATTTACTGAGAAAACAAACAGCGACATCATAAAATGACTGCCGCTGCAAGATATTCGATTGGTTTGTTTTATATATTCCCTAACAACCAGAACTGCTTCTGCATTCACAGCACAATTCAAATTCATTTCTTATTTATTTCTTTTTTTTATTGTTCTAGTAACCTTATCGCTTTGATAAATAATTCAGAATATTTCGTTCTCCATTCGAAAAACAAAAACTTGTGCGTCATCCCGAGCAACGGTGTCCTCTGTATTCATTAATCGATTTCCCACATATCGAGAGAAGTGACTCCAGGCAGTATCTCGGATGATACAGGAGGGCATCTTGTACACGTATTAAAAATTATAATGCAATAAATATGTTGCATTCCTGGAATGCAGAGAAGACAATTGCTTCTTATGTCTAAATAATGGAATTGGAGAAAGAGAGAGCAAAGGATATTTGATATTGGTCAGAAGAAATAACCAGGAACTGGACCTACTAGAAGCACTGACGAAAGGCAGGTTCAGCGTATTCGATGGACGTATTTAGAGAACAGATCAGCCATTTCTGGCCAGATAAGAGTTGTTATCATGCCCCACATGAACTCAACGTAATGGGTTGTTGGAAGGTTCCTGGGAATTCCAGTCCCATTGAACCTGTTTGCCTCTCGCTTCTGCTCAATCTAGTCGAGTCGTATGAAGGCTGAAATGGCGTTCAGGTCTGATTAGTGATGGGAACCGTTTCCGGTGGATGTCAGCCAGCTTGACATTAATATTAGTATTAGTATAGCAAATGATGCCAGAAAGCAAACTTATAAAGCATCGGCCAAACAAAACAAAAAAACCCTTCCCATATCACCTGTACATCCCGTCCAATAGGTTGTCTATCCCTTCATACAATTTATTCAAACTACCGTCTACCACAACAACACTTTGTTGTTGTCGTTGTGGAATTTATTCCAACAATAAACCACATGCTGGATGAAGGCAAACTTCTGCACGGCTACCTTGGAACAACCCACCTCAATTTGAATTTATGCCCCCTCAGGTGCGTAATGAAAACAACAACAAAAAGAAAGGCATTAGAATTGAGCTTACGCACTGCAGTCAAGGATTTAACAGCTCAATCAGGTCGCCTCGCAGGTATTTACTCTCCACAGGATGCAAATTGCAGAACTGAAGCCTTACTTGGTAAGACCAGCCTTTCGTTATCCTCCCTAGTCACGTTTCCCTTCTCTGTAACCGTTCCAGAAGCTCTACATACTTCTTAAAACGAGGCGTACAGACTCAAGATGCTGCTTAACATTGCCTTGTACTATGGGATAACCACCTTCCTGTCCTTGTTGATATAAGGAATTCCACAAAAAAATGTGACAAAAAAGCATTTTATTTTAAATTTAAGATGATGTAAGGTGAGTAAACCTTTCCTTTAAGGTAGCCTAACATTAATGGTGACTTTCACCGTTAACGGTGTTAACAGTGAAAATCGATAACACCGAACACTACATTAGAAACTGCTCCATGCTAAAAGAGTAGATTGATTTATATGAACACGGATGGACCAATATACCAATTGGTTATACGATGATTTCTGACAAATTTATTGATTAATAATCGATCTAAATTCATTTGAAACTGATTGCAGCATTTGTGACGCTGCCCACACTACTGGTGGTGTGATCCAATATTTATCACGAGATTAATAATTGCATATATCACACGATGTATATCACTTGCAAATTCTCAGACAGTTCCAATTTATTCTGACACTGCGTGTATATGCTAATCCATCATTTTCTATAATATGAAATTAGGAGGCAGCGATATAAGCGACATTTATGGGGTTGTATAAGAATTACCAAAATGGTCACATTACGGAAGTCGATAGAAGATGCTCGAAAGTATGGCGTATGATATCGGTATTGCGTATGATCCCTGCAACGTTATGTCAGGCATGACAATGGTAAACCATGCTCGATATAAGGGTTTCTATAAGATTCTGTGGCAATAAATCCCATTCTTCCAGCAGCGCAGACCTTATCACAGCAAGTGTACGTGGAGTTGGCTGGTGGCGTGCAATGCAAGTCCAAGGGCGTCATACACTTTTTCGAACGGATTTACGTCTGTGATCGTGCTGGCCAGGCAATCCACGGATATCTTCTGTTTCAAGATATTCCTCCACCACTTTTGCTCTAAGTGCAATGCGTTGTCGTTCATGAAAAAAAATATTTAGGCCAACCGCCCTTTCTCTGATCTTGGAGGGATGGGACAGCATTCCTCGTTGTCTCCAAATGAAATAACGTCTAGCATCTGTTTGTATGCAAAAAATGGGTGACTCATCAGAGAACAGAACTGTATCCCATTTTTCCGGGTTTTAAGTCATGTTCATGGCACCAGTTTCGACGAGCTCTGAAGAAGTTTAGTGTTAATGAGATTCAAACGACTGGTTCCTTTGGCTGGAATCCCCTTGATTTGCGGCTTCTTAACACTGCCGGGACTTGATGACAGGACATCGTAGGGTTCAGCTTGCTGATAGATCCAGATAGTCGTTTGTTCTTTTTGACGTAGCCTTGGGGGCACTTGTTTTCTGGTATTGTTTACATAATAACGAGACGGCACTGTGTGACACATTATGGCATAGTGCCACCTCCGCCTCTGACTGCTCGCCTTCAAGTCGTCCAACGGCCCTTATCTCAAAGAATCACCTAAATGACAACGGCATGCCATCCTGAGTACTGGAGATGTGGCTATGCCATTGTGCAAGCCAAAAACACAGGAATGAACTTGAAAAGTATTTTGGTCGCAACCTGCTTTTTTTTTTTTTTTACAGGCATGAATAATTTGCATAATGTGTAGCTTTGTAAGCTAGCAGATCGATTTCTATTGGATACTTGGAATTTGCATGCCAGAATGCCAATTATATCAAATATTCGTCTTCAGCGACACTGTTGACAATAAAATATTAATGAAAAACATTTGTTCTGTTAATTTCGTTGAGCAGTGTATTAGGGTGACCCATAAACAACATCCTTCACCTATGTTAATTTATGTTCAGAACCTGCACATGTTCTGCTTTGCCTCTTTTGCAGGACAAAGTTCTGAGTTTCCTGGAGAGAAAAAAAAAAAAATTACTCTCTTCGCCTAACACTGACTAACTGAGCCCCGGAGTGAAAAAAAAATCATAATATTTCCTTCTGTCATTTATGGGATTCCACTGGTTGTGGAGAAACCACTTACTTTTCCACTGGGTTTGGAGAAACCAGTGATTATTACCACAGTGCAACAAACATTTGTTCCTAGTGAAAACTTTTCTCAGCGAGAAGAAATATTTTTAAAGAAATAAGGTAATCCAAGTTTTATTTGATTGCCACAGTCCAATTTAAGGATTCTAGGCCGCTGAATGGAAATGGAAATTTCGTTATGAAGTTTCGTTTTTGCTCGGAATGTCTATAATAGAATTACACAACAGCTCCCTGGTGGAAGATTTCACTACTTCTTTATCGTAGAATATGTTCAAAATATTGAGCATTCAGTAAACTGAATTGCAAATTTGGAATCAGATTCTCCAGATACAAGTCATCCAGTTTACTTTAAAATGCAAGAAAAATCGATTTTTTAAACTGATGTGCTGAGCCCAACGAATATGCCAAATAACTGAATTGAAGATTCTTTTTATCAAATCATCAACTATATGGATTTTATAAAATAATTTAAAGTTTTTTTTAAATTAATTTCCAGTTCGTTTTAATCCGTGTATCAAATTCCACAGACGAATAACTACAATCAACTTTATATGTGCAATAATGAAGACGTGTTGGTATTTGGGCAGTCGGTTGGTTTTAGTGCAAATCCTCTGAACCACATCAAAGTACCAACCATATTAAAGGTAAGTTTACTCTTTGGTTGTCAGGAAAAACACTTTCAGTGGCCTCCAGAAAATCTGACGGTTACATCCAGGAAGACAAAGAGAGGATAGAAACTAGATTCGTAGAAGGCAATGAACTGTACTATGTCTACTGAAATAATTTTTCTCTTTCAGCATATTCTTTGACAAAAGCTCAAATTGTTTTCTGGAAAAATCCAATAAAGCACATCTTTAAAGTCTCACGAATGCAAATATACAAGGAATTTTTCCGAAAGACTGAAAATATATTTTATCGGTCTCTGAAAATTTTATACGAAGCATCCCATGCTCAGTATATATTTTACAATTATACTTACTTGGTTTGTGTCCGGGTTTTATCTGATATTTTTCCCGAATTTCTACAATGTTGCCCTTTTTCCTGCTACTGTGATTAGTGTGAAATAGAGTTTCTCCTTAGAAAAATCAGCGTCTTAAATTCAATTTCTAAGAAAAATGTTAAAATTACATTTCAGAAAATTACACCTGAAAGAACATAAATATCCGTAATTAATAAAATAAAAACAGTCTTACCACTTTCAGAGAGAATTTGAAATAGTTTTCGAAAATTCATCATTCCTTCAATTGACCGCCTTTTCGTTTTAACAGTTTCCAAGATGGAAACTGCTAACATTATAACAAATACACCTCTTCTGAAAGATAGTGGGAGATATCCCGTAGCTCTGAGTGAATTTTCATTTGGCATTTTACAAGCAGAACGATATGGACCACGTGAGTTTCTGAATTGCTTTTATTTTTAACAAGATTAACTTGAAAAATAATCCAATACGTGGTAGGTTATGCAATGTAGAAGACACCCTAGCTATTGCGAAAATGTCTTTCCTTCTAATATCAAGAATAATCCCCAAGTATTGTGATCACCTTTAGAAGGGAAAATTTCCAGATATCTATTCTTTAAGGATGTCTTTACGTCTACATCCCTCATATTCTGTATGGCACCTTGAATATTGAAGTTTTCAGCTACATTATTATTATTATCTGTAAAGGAACGTTATTTAGTAATTTTGTCTTTTCTATTTTGCTATTTTTTTGAAAGTTTAATAATACCACTATATTTTATAATTTTGTCCTAAGAAATTTATATTTTTATTTTTAAGAACTTTTGAAATGGTGTTAAAGCTAATTCAAAAAACGTTCCTGAAATTTAAAAGAAAATAGATTATCCTCGAAAACAGAGGAACGTCGTTATCATTAAAAAATTCTTGAATATTTTCAGTAAAAATAAACTTCATTTACCCATTATAAAGCAGAGTTTTGAAGATAAAAAAAAAATTCCGAGTTGCATTGACCAAGTTATATGGATACCAGGCAATTCTAATGGAATGATTTTCTTTCATTTTTCTGTTCTGTTAATTTCGTTGAGCAGTGTATTAGGGTGACCCATAAACAACATCCTTCACCTATGTTAATTTATGTTTTATAATTTTGTTTAATTTTGTTTAAAATATTTTGTTTATATTTTTGTTTATAATAATGTTTCTCAGATGAAACATTATATGATTTCAGATTTTTAGTGGCAACTGAGGTTCAAGGTACACAGTTATTTCTCCCAAAGAGACATGATCCTCAATCTGAGTTTCAGGTACATATGTTCTCTGAGGATTTGCAATAGTTTTATGATAACCCCTGAGAGGAAAAACGTTCATTTCATGTATTTTGTCTGGATTTCCGATTTTGAAATCTATTTACAATTCACAAGGGAAATCTGTTCAATAAATTAGGGCCGCATATGTTTTATTCAATTCCACCCCTCCAGCAAAAATAATTCCAAACATAACACAAGAAAATTTCGACATTTCAATTTCATCGAAACTTTTCTGCAAAGACGTTATCGAATGTTTTCCAAACAACCTAAAATGTTCTATAATTTTACGTAGATTTCTAGGAATTACAAATTAAGAAAGCAACGTAATGATATTTACAATTAAGTTGCAAACAAATCACTGAACCAAAATGATTAATGAATAAAATATGCAACTCCTAGCAGCCTTTATTACCTCCACATTTGTTCACATTAACCGCACCCAATTCTTCTTTTTCTCTAATTTCGGTTGATAATATTTTTCTCTTTTTCCAGTTAATTGGTAAACAGAAACACATGGAAATTTTCATTCACATTTAACTTCTTAACAAGAATTTAAATGTGTATGACAATTAGGAAATCTCCATTTTTTTGTTGATGTGACGCAATTACTGGATCTTTCAGGTGGTAGTATTATGTCACCAGCGAGAAAAGAATTAATTTTGTTGACTCATCGTTGCAGATTACTTTTTTCTCTTTGTAGCATCTTAACAGTGCCTTTGTTTAGTCGTTCACTTGGGACCAACCCTTCTTGACATTCAGCGGGGTTCTAGCGATTTTCAGGTTAAAGATTATCAAGAGATAAGCAATTATGGGAGATGGGGGGGCATACTCAATGACTGTTCTCTTACGAACATCACACTACAGTTCAATAAAATTTTCGTTAAATGAGAAACGAAAAACATTATAACGAAAAAAATAAATAAATAACGGAAAATCAAGTTCTTGAGCAAAGAAATTCGAAATTATTTCAATCTATCTAAAACAAAATCAAGTTGACGAACAGAGATGAAACATACAAATCATTGTTATTAGCGGGTGAAAAGTGTCGAAACTTCATTTAGAAATTTCTCCAAAATTGGTGGTTGCATACCATAAGAAGCCGTTAACAACGCCCTAATAATGATCTGGCTAAATGCATCAATAATTGCTTGCAGCTTTCATCTTGAACAAGATTTGTTCAAGAAAATGGAAAATCTAGAACTGCCAACTCAGTATTGAAATAAAGACAACCAAGGTGTAAAATGGATGCTTTGTTTTCGTTTTTTACCTTCACATGAAATTAGCAAAAACAATTTCGTCTTTCCTTTCGGGGGTGGAGAGGGGTTTCAACCCAATCTGAAACTCCAAAAAAATTGGTAGATTATTTAGTTCAAAATTATATAGCGTAAATATACCACTTTTCTTCATCGCACATTTCAAAGAGAGTTTTAAAGAATGGCACATACAATGGAATATTTAATTTTTTTACTTAACTACAAAATACTGAAGTTAAAACCCGGGACCTGTTTCGTTTGATTACATGTTAAAAGGGATATTTTTCCAGTAACCATATTGCCCTTTTCATACAAAATGTGAAGTTTTAAAAAGAATTATGATGCTGCAGCTGTTGATCTAGTGGTTCATTTTGATTGCACGTATGTTAGTGGCAGTTTCAGACGGGTAACCCCCAGCTAGTTTTTAAAATTTCCTAAAATGTTTGCTCCTTTTCCTCCAATTCTTTGGAATATACATGATTCTACTCTTGCCGAGGAAGAAAGAAATAACAACCAATGCGAAAGTTGGAATCATTGTTTTTCCAATTTAATATCTCTCACTCACCCATCCATTTGGTCCCTAATACAAAAGATGGACTGGAGGTGGCGGCCGATGAAACTAAACTAGCTCAGCGTAATTCAGGTTGTTTGATTTTAAAGAAGAAGGGAGCTATGTATTAAGTTATACAACTTAAACTAAAAATGTTATGCTCAGCATAATTCAGGTTGTTTGGTTTTAAAGAAAAACCGAACTGAGCAGTAACACACTATCCACGTTTCCTATAAATTCTGAAGCTTTCATTTATTTCAATGTCTCTTTTTGTCCATGTGTAGTTTTTTTCTTTTTTCTTATTTTAATAAATACAGAATTACAATTGTATTTTTGTTGTTTTTAGATATCTGTATAAATCAATTCATTTAAAAATTGTTCACCTTTTCCAATTACGCTATATTGTATTTATAATATATATATTTTTTAAATTATATGAAACACTGTAATAAGAGAATATGAGAAAACAAAAGTATATATTTATTTTTTAACACTTAATTACGAACAATATACAATCAGTTCGCAAAAATCATATAACTGACTGTTGTCTGCAATATAATTTTTGATTAATTACTATGATTAATCACAGTTTAAAGATATCAAAATTACAGATTAAAATTTACAAAAAATCATACAAATTATAATCAAATGTTTAAGTATTATTATAATAATCTTAATAATAATACTTAAATAGACTTAAGTATTATAATAATAATAATAAAATTATATTTTTTCCAGGATTTCTACAGCAAAGGAGCTCTAAGCTACACGGGGGCGTTATAATTAAAAAATGCTGTGTATGATTGTATAATGCCTGTGGGAATACTAAAGAGGAAGTCATTTTCGCCATACCTATCATTTTATTTGTATCAATAATACCATATTTTTATATCTACCATTCTTAGGTATTTTTTCTACGAATGTCAGTTAATATTGTAAAGGATAAGTTTGTATTATGTTATTTATTAATTGGAAATTAATGTTTAAGAGTAATGCATAAAGTAATACCTCATTATGATAGAAAATAGCAACAGGAATAATCTACAAAATATTGGCATGTTTAAAGCGATTTTCAATATTATGTATTGCAACAAACTTTTGCACTACGAAATTTATATTTCTGGAGATATTTCTTGTAATATGATTTTACTGCATGGATTTCCAGCACGCAAAATAGTTGTCATCAAGTTCACATATGAAAAGAAATCTCTTCGAAAGGTGTCTTTGTCATATTTATCATTTAATTGGAAAAACATGGAAGGGATGTGATGTATTACAAATAAGTGGAATTTGCATATGGTTAAAATACTCGTAAAGGCACCTAAGGCCGCGAGACGATGAATATTATAATCCGTAAGCATTTTGATTTAATATTTTTTGCTTTATACATAAATGCTTTGTAATGATATTTATTTTCATGCATTTGAATTTCAGTAAACAGAAGTGGTTTTCCTCCATTTTTAGGCTGTTTCAAGAATATTTGTTAAACAGATAATCAGTTCATGGAAGATAATGTTAAAATACATACAATGAACATTTTATATCTGAAACTAAGTGATTGTAATAAAGACTTTGGACGTCATGTCCTCAGGGAAAATAATAAATTGTACCCTCAACCTCAGATCCTAAATCATGTCCCTTAGTGGAAACAGGAAGTGTATCCTGAATCCCACACAACCTTTAACCATCTGATGTCATAGAGAGATTAATGCCAAAAATCAGGGAAGACCATTTCATTGGATGTTGCACTATCCAACGAAATTGATATCACACTGCCATGTTGTGCATATATAACCTGGTCAGTTGTAACTCCGAAATCATTTTGCTTTCAATCAGATGTCTTCGGATCGCTTGAATTTAAATGTCTATACTGCATGGTTTTCAATAATTCTTTACTATTTTAACTATATCGCTTTTATTTTAAGTATTAAATTTAATTTAATCTCGCCTCAAAATCTAATAATTCAAAATATTCAAAAGAAATTTTGAATTTCCTGAAGCGTTTGTATTCAGTAAACTTGGAAACAAGAGAAATAAACATTCCACTAATTTTTATTTTCTTTGCAGATGACACTAACATTGTACCAGCTATGCTTTATATAAAGAAAGCTGTTCAGTATACCAGGGACGGAGAAGTAAATACATCCTTCAAGATCGGTTATTTGAAAATATCACTAGATAAACATCATCCCAAACTTATGGGCTTATTCTTGTAATTAGATGAGAACAAACTTCCTCCATCTGGACTCTTTCAGTTAAGGAAATTACATTATACGTGTCTTACTAAATTCTAATATGCGCATCACTTCGAAATCATGTTTTCCTTTTATTGTCCCCAACTATTAATTATTATTAACAGTTTAGTCGTGATTGGAAACAAGACAATTTAATTAGATTCGATTATTGCGCACATTTTTTCGAAATAATTTAGTGAAGATTTAAATTGTTTATTTAAGAGTTAAATACATTTTCTGAGTATTATTAATTTAACATTATTTTAACGTTTTATAGGGCAATGGCGAGAAATTCAAGAGACAATTTATTCAAATTCGTATACCACTCTTTTAACTTTTGAACAAGAAGAAGAAGAAAGGAAGATTTCAAATCAAAAAAGGTCACGGACGACGATTGCTGTTATGTAGCACGTAACTTTGATCTCCACAGGTTGTCCACCAAATCCTTTAATGGTCTTTTCTGTCCACGTACAGTTGAACCTAGTAATATTTATTTTATACCTCTGGTTCACTCCCCACCTACTAAAAGGAATTTTATCTCTTGGCATGTCTTTCCCCGTAGTACCATTAAAATCGTATTAGTACTCTCTCGTGTGCGGAGATGCTATCTGTAGAAAATAAAGAGGTTGTTGCTGACTTCTCTGACAACCTAAACTCATTTTCACAATTCAGCACTAGTGATCTCGACAAAGATGCTGAATCGGATTTTTGTAATAGTTTATACGAACACTTAAATGATGAACTCTCGAAAGCCTCAGATTTCTGTGCACCAGCCTACCACCTGAGCCATCCAAACCTGACATGTCTATGTCACTGCAAGAAAGCTGTTCATCAAGAAACGCTGAATCTTCAACTTTGTCGGGTATACCAATGGATGTCTTCCCTGTGATTCTCTGAACGCTCGTCTCAACGTTTATTTGAATCCGGTTAAATGTAATTTGCTTTTAGAAATCCAGTCTTTTTACTCTCTGTCTTCTATGAGGGCTAAGAAAAATGTGCTTGTGGATGCAGAGAGGTTTCTCCTGGATAAGGAAAGAGAATATTCCTCTGATATGGTTGGTACCTTGTCGTGGTTCAGAGGCTTTTCACTAAAACCAACCGCCATCTGCGATCAAATACAAGCGGTGATCATTTTATTCGCCAACTGGTGCAGATCTTATCTTAATTGCCATCATGTCTGTGGAACTTCTGTGGAGTCCTCATTCAGCATTGCCTTGATGAAGACAATGCTGAATCCGTGTTCTCTAGGTTTTTGTTGACATATAAGTAATAGTGATACAGTCGCTATTTCTTATATATGATCAATTGAATAAATGGTTTATTTTGGTATATCTACAGGATTATCTGTACCTTAAAAATTGTTTGCAATAGGATGGCCCCTATGCATGAGGACTGACATTGAATTTCCAAAACTTTATGGGAGGGGGGATGATTGAATATTAATAATTATCTTATTAACTAAATTTATTATCTGCAATTCACTGAATACCCTACTGACATCGTTTACAGCCCCACAAAACGCAGATCTAACTGCAATTTTGGGTGTGTTAACAGAACATTAAAGACACACATTTATTTAGAAAACTTTAATGAGCATTAAAAACAACATTTACATAAAAGAAACAAATCATTACTTACAAGCATACCGATTTCCATATACATATGTAAACCATACTACAGTACACTACACTATCTCTCTCTCAGAAACTATTCTCAATTTATGAATTATTAACATCAGTTGTATTTTACTTAATTTGAATTCTCGATGATTACTCAATCATTCTGTTACATTACCAATTATTTTTATCACTTACATCAGTAATATTTTCTTCAGCTCTTATTATTCTTTTAGAAGAATTGTTTCTAGCCTTTAAGACATGAAATAGTTTTACAGCTGGTTTCCACTTACATCAGTAATATTCACTATTAATCCCTCATTCTACCTTAATTTCTCTCTGGTTATCATCTTACTCATCCCCTTTACCACCCTGACGTTAATTCATAATAATCTACATTCATAACAAACTATCTCAACCTTAGTTACTAACTTGCCTATTTCAAATTTAACTTCATCAGAAAGAACTGTCAATCAATTTCTTAGAGGAGTTCAGTTTATGAGTCCAAGAGATCGGGGTTCAAAAAAAAAAAAACAACAAGGAACAGACTTACGTTCCGAAATGGCCACTGGTACCACATTCCTTGCTTTCAGGCTTCCTTCTTGCTGACAGGCTTATTTCAGTTATGTGGCCCTCTGCTTTAATTAGTGGAGGACGATCTCAGGTAGGCTATATAGGTATATGTGTACATTCTTGGCTCATTCTCTACGGTTGGCAACTTTTCAGACTTTTACTACAAGTCCGACATTACCAAACACGCCTACCTCTACTTCAACCCGCAACACAAGACCTTCTTCCCTTAGACCACACCACACAGAAATCAGATACTCACAATGGACACTCTCAATTTATTCTCCCCCCGAACTTTTTTCTTTCCCTCAAGTTTGGTACGCCTCCCTCCAAGGACTCCATCCAATCTCCTATTCTGTTTAATTTGCCATTCCTTTCTATTTGCTAAAACAACTCTCCGTAGCGCAAAAACAAACCCTTCTCTAGAAATTTCTTATTTTTCTTCACACGGCAATATGACTGTTTCATGTTTGAAACGGTCCAATTTTCGTTTTCACACTTTTCTCTCTAAATATATCGAAGCCCTTTCATGCCTATTCTCAAGTGGCGCCCTCTGCCCTTAGTCATTCCGCTGTCTCTGTTTGTTCTCCTGTATTATTTAAATTAATTGTTTTCCTCTTTGCCACTATTTTAATTCTCACGCCTAAATCTGTTCTTTACTAATTCCAGTGTTCTTCAAAGTTTAACCTTATTTGCATTTAAACTAAATATCCAATGTTAATATTTACTATCTTTAAATCAATACTCGGACATTAATGCTAATTCTCACTTTCCATTGCCTTACCTGGATTTATTTTGAAAAACAAATATTTCTCTTTTAATTTGTAAAAACTACATCTTACAACCTCAATGTCACAGTGTTTGTGTTACACCTTTTTTCATGTAGAGAGTATGTGATGTAAATCCAAAACTAATGGCAGCATGTCAGATTTACTGATTAATCTAATTCGGGATTCATTCTTTACAAATTCATGAGCCCAGATTTATTCTACTTGATTCAACTTGCCCCTTCAAGGGAGATAGAAGACCACCTATGAAGGAAAATGTACTGGCATGGACATGATTCCCTTCATGTTGTATTGATTCTTAAAAGCTTCTACGGAACCAATGATTGCAAGTGAGCAGACATGACATATTAGACTTCTGTGCTAGGCTAACGAGAAATTGCACTTGGTTAACTTCGTGGTTCAAATCAATCATTTTCCAAACTGCACAAAATAACTGCCGAATGCGACTGGACTGAAACAACTCCTATGTTTTTATTTAACACCGTGTGCAAATCCTCGGTCTTAAGCAAGACATGTTGGGTTTTAGAGGTTCTGTCTCTTCTGCAAATTGCATTATTGAAACTCTTCTAGACTCTAGCTAGAAAAGTGTGTAAGCAGAACATTAATTTAAATTTTCCATTACCTGAAATCACTACTTCCATTGGACAATTACAGACAGAAAGGGGTTATGGCATTTCCGACCTTTAGGGATTTGCAATGGCTTTTTGTTTCGCACTTACATTTTCGATAAATGTATTTTTGGTTGGTTGTTAGAGGAATCTAGGCGCATCAGCAACTTAGACAGTATTGCACCATGTTTATTATGTCTATAAATTGCGTGTGTACTATGGTCGTTATCATGTCTTTTCCATGCTGTGGGGGAAGCTGGCAATTACACCAACTGTGCCACCCACGATGGCGCTAGCGCGTCTACTTTCCTTATTTATAAAACAACATTCTCTTCACTTTACTAGAGTTGCACAAGATGATCCATGAATTGAGAGCGAACTTTTTCTTCTAGGTAAAGGGCACGCTTTTGTTGATCATGATGATCAATTTCTTCCACCGATTTCTGCAGTGATTTTTCATAATTCGAACCAACTGGTGAGAATCTCTGGGGGGCAAGAAGACTAATCTCTGAATTTTTAACTAACGTAAATAATAATCTTGTGCTAATTAATTACGAAATGAAATATATACCGTATAATTTAATTTAAAAATGAAATATATAATTTAATCCACCAGAAATTGCTTATCAATGGGTTGATCGACTGAGCAACATTCATTGTGAATATTTTATCAAAATTCCATTAATCGAATACAAATGAAAAAAGTATTTGTTCTTAAAAGTTATAAATTCGTCTCCTTCTTCTTCTCTTATGTCTTCTGAGATGGCGTGCATTTCTTGTGATTTTGGGGAATTTTATTTGTAAAATGGTTTTCGTTTTGAAGTATATAATTTCCAGTAAAAGTATAATGACCGAGATGGCGTATCCGATTACCAGTAACAGTGCGGTCATTTTCAGATGACCCAGATTTAAGGGAAGAGGAGTTTTACTTTTGTAGTCGTTGGATATTTTTGCTCTTCCTTTTAACGTCAAGTTGAACAAAATGAGTTCTTTGATTTCTTCGATTATTCCAATTTCACGAAATCTCATTAACCTGAAATTTTTTTTAAAGATATAGATTATTTAGAAATTGTTACATTAATTCAAAATTAATACAAATATGCTCTTAAAACATATAATTATTCTGCACGTAATCAAAATTCAGTATTTTATTATATAGTAAATAATCAATTATTATATTCAGTAGATTTGGAACTTCCAAAGTAAGATCAAATCTTTGTTTGGAAGCCTTATAGTGGAACTGATTTTAAACGGAATTATGATGTCACGTCTGTATAAAAATGGTACACTGTTTGGCTGCATGCAACCTACAGATATATTCTCTGATTCAGGTTTGTTTTATGAATAGGTTGGAAATAGCGAAATCTAGAAGAAGCGTTATTTATGATGTTATAAGGGATGTGCACAAGGATCGCTATTTGAACCATTTAGATGGAACCTGGTCCTCAATGACTGATTGCTGCGAGTTTTTCCAAAGCTCGCAGCAATGCTATTATCTCAATGTTTGATAAAAAGTATTATCAAACATTGAGATAATAGCTTATTCTGATGATCTGTTATTGATAGTTGAAGGGACTCTAAACTTCAATTAGAAAACGATAATTTATCAGTTAATAGAAACCGCGTGTCTTTTTTGGTTGGAGGTAGTTTTAGGTGTGTCTAAACTGTCAAATACCTGGGAATATGAATTGACAGGCGTTTGCTATTAATCACGCATATCAATAGTATTAGTCAGAAAATTAACTATATTCTGACTTCTCACTTCATTCAATAATACATCTTCTTTTGGCGTTATAACCCAGGGTGTGTCTTCGCCTTCTCGACGATGTTCCACCAACTACTAAAACTACTATTATTATTTTAAGGCCACCCGAATAATGAAATTCATCTGCCGTGCTGCGTATGTTATGTCTGTTTAATGCGTGTGTTCTATGGTCGATTTGTCTGTTTTGCTGGACGAAAAGACCCAGTTTCTAGGGGAAAAACTTTCCTAGCTACGTCTGAGATCGACTAACTCAGCCACGGAATGAAAAAAGCCCATTAAAGTTCCTCTCGTCATCGACGGGTTTCGAACCTGGGCGTTTTTCAACCGGTGTGGAGAGGACGGTGACGATACCACTGTGCTACCCACGCAGACAGGACGTTCCACCAGTAAGCACTCTCAGAAGTTGAACTTCCTATTCGCATGGTCGTTAAGTCCGCTTCTACGTAATCATCATCATCATCATTGTCCTCTTAGTTGTTCTTTCTACTGTCATCCATTCTCATTACATGTCCCTACCAGGAATATCTCTGGCTCTTCACAAATCTGACGATGTCCGCACCCCCAATCTGATTCCCTCAACAGGGAATCAGATGGAATTTTTTAAGAATATTTACAAATTGGAGTGAATCCTGCAATCTTTAAATTTGTATCTGCAGGTTTAGAGACATCAGGATTAATGCAGAAGGAGAAACTCTAAAATGCCGAATTTGAGAAACACCCTCTGGCACCTTACATGAGTTACGAGCCGGTTTTTTGGAAAAGAGTAAAATGGCATCACTTAGAATTATGAACACTGTCTGAATATTCCATTTAAAATGTTATTGGCTCTTAAGGGTATCACTTATGGTCTAGAATCTACTCTCTTGAATTCTCATTTTAGAAAATGTAATGTTCACTTCAATATTCGAATATTTTACTGGTGGGAAAGTAGTTCCATATGAATCTCATTGACTTCTATGAATTATTTTGAAAACTATCGCACTGTTGTCCTTAGCCACAAGAAACTGTGGTTTTTCGACCAGAAGATCCCCAGTTTCTTGTGGGAAAAACCTTGCTCTCTACGGCTGAGACCGACAAATTCAGCCACGGTGTGAAAAACATCCCATACAAGTTCTTCGTGTTATCGACAAGATGCTAACCCGGGCCTTTTCCAACCGCTGTACGGAGGACGATAACAATACCATTGTGCTACCGCGCAGAGAAGTAATCCAAATATTGAGACGACATTAAAATAAAATTGTGATTAAAATAATAAATTTTTCATCACATCTAAATAATCGCGCTGACATTATAATGCATCCAGTGCAAATATTCATTATGGATAATCGTATTGGAACAAACGTTTAGACCATTTTCAAAGATTTGAAAACAAATAATCGTTTGGGATCAAACCTATAGACCATTTTCAAAGATTCCAGGTTACATAAACTATTAGAAGTTTAACGAGATTAACAACTATATTAATAAGAAATAAATTTCCTTACATAATTGAGAAGTCTTCGATACATGGGTGAGCTTTAGGGAGCATATATCCAGCACTATACATATAGAAACTGTCTTTTGATATGAAAAACTTTTCAAAACCATTTGTAAACGCAATTGTTTCAAAATAAATATCGAAGCCAATTATACAGCAATTTTCATTCAAACATTTTGTAACACTTTCTTCAGTTCCAAAAATAAGAGAAGAATCACTTTCGATTTGTTTCCGAACCTCGTAAAGAACACCACTGGTGGAGTCCTAATAGGAAATACAAGAAATAATGGGTTCATCACAGTAAAAATTAAATTACAAATTATTTTTATTTACTTTTTTTTTTATTAAGAGGTTTAAATGAGAAGAAAGTTTATTATTACCCAACTCTGTTGGTAGATTCTTTCATGTTTTTGCCAAGGCAACTAGGGATCGATAGCATCAGTTTCTTGTGCAAAGGGTGCACTGATTTTTTGCTTCCTTTATTTGTTGAGAAAATAAGTATTTCATTGGAAAGTTGTGCAACCCTTATTGGCTGTTTTTCATATGGAGTCAAAAGTACCTACTGTTCTACACTGAGTGGATAGAACAGTAGGTACTTTTGACGGTATACCTACTTAATAATAGGAAGGCCCAACTTTCGCCTAGATAAATGCAGTCACACAGCGAGGCATTGACACCATTAGTTCACGAAAGTGTGCCACAGGTATTTCCATCCACGCTTGCTCTGCCGCTTTCCATAATTCCGTCTCATTCCTAGGTCGAACGGACCCTTCCACCGCATCCCAAAGATGATTCACAGGGTTGATGAATGGGTAGGCCATTCCATGGTGGTAAACTCTGTGGGTGGAATGCTTTTTGTACCATATTTTAGTCATCACGGCTCGCTGGAGTAGCGTATTGACCTCATGGAAGGGTCCGTTACCCTGGGGTTCAGGATGACGACGAAGGGATACAGATGGTCTGCAAGAGTGAACACGTAACCTGGACCGTTCCGAGATGTATCAGAGGGCCCAACGTGTGCCAGTTGAACATTCCCCCGACCATTCACGTGCCTCTACAGTTCCTTGTTTACATGACGGGTGCATAGTTTCGTGCGGCTTCCGCCAGATACTCACCCTCCGGTCCGCTAGAAATAATTGGAAACGGGACTCATCGAACCAGGAAACCTATCTCCAATCAAATTGGGTCCAGGGCTCATATTCTTTTGCCTAGTTGAGGTGAAGAGTCCTGCGTCGTGGTGTTAGCAATGGGGGCTTTGTTGAATTGGCGGCATCCATAACCTATCGTGCCTAATGATTGCCATCGTAAAACCATCAATTCATTGGACCACCAAGACACGCATCTCTTATTTTCTCTTTTAAATACATAGGAATTACATCGAACTATAGTCGATATGTATGTGTATATTTTCGTGGGTGGCATCCAGATTTGAATCCATCTCCACCTGAGTATTCTTTAGGAATACAAGTACCTTAATTTTAGCTTGAGTGTATTAAATATGTGTGCGTTACTGAGAATAACTGTTGTAGCATCAGGCTACTCTGACAACAGCCCCAATAAGCGAAAAAAACCTATACTCGATGTAACTCCTATCAATATCTGCTGAGTAGTCACATGACCACAGCTCTGGATATAAATGCAGCAGAACAATCTTTCTCGGATCAGTTAAGCATACAAACCGTAGCAAGAATGGGGAAAAGGAGTGATCTAACGAACTTCGAACGCGGCATGGTAGTAGGTGCAAGACGTGCTGGGCAAAGCATCTCTGAAACTGTAGTTCTCCTGAAATTTTCACGCACCACAGTTTCAAGAGTGTATCGAGAATGGTGCAACGAACAGAATACATCCTCTCAACGGCATTCCTGTGGAAGAGAAGTATAGAATCGCTTGCTGATGAGAGAGGTCAGAGGCGGATGGCGGGAATTGTGCAAACAAACAAACAGACGGGCCACAATGTCGCACATCACGTACCACGACATCAGGCGTGCTCTCTTGTTATCAATGAAGAACAAGAGAGCACGCCTGATGTGGGCACAGCAACACCAGAACTGGACTATCGAGGATTCGAAATAAGTTGCTTGATCTGACGAGTCGAATTCCTAGTGCATGTGTTGATGCACAATTTGGCGAAACAACATGAATACATGGACCTGTCAGGTTTCACGACTACTGATCAAGGTAGTGTGGGGAATGTTTTCTTGACACACGTTGGTACATTGATATGGCTTTGAGACGTGAATTCCATATCGTACCAAAATATCGTTGCTGACCATGTGGATCCGTTCATGTTCACAGTTTATCCTAAGTCAGATGGTTACTTCCAGCAGGACAATGCGCCAGTACACAAAGTCCGAATCACTATGGAATGGTACCAAGAACATGAAAATGACTTTTCTTTGTTGTAGTGGCCCGCTCATTCTGCGGATTTCAATCCTATTAAACATCTTTGGGATGAGCTGGAAAGGACTGTTTGCTGCTGGCCTACACCTCAAGGAACTGCGTGACACGCTTGTGTCTGCATGGTACTCCATTCCTGCACCACGTTTTCAGCATCTTGTTCAATCCATGCCTAGACGAATTCAGGCTGTTTTGAAGGCTAAAGGAGGCTCAACACACTACTAGGTAGGTGTACCTAATAAATTGGCAGGACACTGTAAATACATTATTACATAGATGATTCAAGGAACAGTCGAAGAATTCCAACATCTACTATCGCCGCTAGCTCTCAAGATTTGGATTCAATTCAGAATATCCGAGGCATGTTAGAAAGAATAGTTCGACTTCGCAGTTATTTAACGACCGCAATACAGCTGCCGAGAAATATCCAGAGGGAGATTGGTCAAATCTGGAGCTGTATTCCTTTCGACACCTAGAGGAATTCAGGCCACGATGGTACACGGACTTTAATAATTTCGGGCAAAGTTTACTTACCCTAGCAGATACTGAATAAAGGTTTGCAATTATTTTGGCCAGAGAGAGTAGTTCAGTGCGAAAACTAATTGAATTTTTGTTTTGACTTTTAATCGTATTATACATTTAAATGATTTAATCTCTGCTATGAAGTTAATCTGAACAGTTTTAATAAACCTACCATAACTGTACATAATTGAGAAGAATAAAGAAAGACTCCGCACTTTATGTCTTCATTTTTCATCGCTCTTGATAGCTGAGGTATCGTCTGTATGTTCCGATCATTACTCAAGATTGTCAAGAAGGAGAGGAGACAACCGGAATAGGAAGCAGTCATTACAAAAGTGAAGATAAACCAGAACAAGCCAAATATTCGCAGTGCTCGGGATTGAAATAAGGACCCTGTTCCTGAAAGAAGCAAAATTTGTTAAAGGATTGTGACTGAGCCATTGATCAATGTACCATAATTCATTGATTATTATATAAAAATAATAATGGCTTATCCTATTTGCATCGGCACATATCACCCCGCAAAGGCACTGAAGTGTTAATATCAAGCCTTTCCAACACCAGAGGATTCTTAAGTACTGATACTGTCCATCGAATCCGCAGAGCGTTGGTAAGGTCGGAGGCGCAAAACTTTGTTTCACTTCAGGGACTACAATTCCGCATCAAACAGAGAGCCCGATTTGATGTGTCTAATCATTGTTCCATTCTTCTTGGTAGTAAAGTGGATAAAAAACTAAACAACAGCAACAACGCTCACTGAAAACATAGAACTACAATCATTTTTGCCATTCTGTATTTTGTCCCAGAAGTGTACCATCGCGGAGTAGAACTTCAGTTCTACTCCACCATGCTACCCTGAGCAAAATTAGTCGGGAAAGCACAATATACTTTTCAAAAAGTAATCTTAACCGCATTTTTCTTTCTATGGAGCGAGGTAGTATTTGAACTAGAGTAAGGCGTGGTCTTTGTGGTGACAAAATACATTTCCCATTCTTCTCCCTCCGGAACACAATGAACTTGTTCGTTAAGATATACTCAGCATCTTAAATAACCAACTTGATATCAAGTACTCCTACAGACAATGACTGCATGAACAGTTTTGTCAATACAGTGTACATAATGCTAGGGTTAGATACCACCTGCAGTTTTGCACATCTGCGCCGTATGTATACTGGGAATAAATACAGTACTACTGTAAATACGAAGAAAGTGTTGTGCACTGAATGTGTAGTATTATGTTCAGTTCTCTTGGGTGTTCGGTCATTTGGCAGCAGTACCCCTGGCGGGACCCCACGTTGCCCGCACACACTGCTAGGAGGAAGCCAGGCAGCCCATTATTTTCTAGTTTGTCTCTGTCCAGGAAACTCAATCGACCTTTTATTCTCGACATATTCCTTAATACTGATCTTGGCGACGTGTACAAAGTTGTGTATTCCAGCCCCTACGGGAAGGACTCCATCAAGCGAATTGGCAGGCGGGATACCGGAAGAACAAGCCCGTGTGGTAACTCTAGGACACATATCGGGTCTTCTAAACTTCCTGGGAGGGTTTTCGTAAGGATTTCTAATCAAATCATTATGTGGGAAGGTTTTGTTGCTGGTATTGAGGAAAAGATCTTCTGCTTTGAATAGCTCTTGGGCAAAGTGCATGGAGGCTTCATATTCTGAACTGCCATCCAGAAGATGATGTTCCTGGTCCTTTTGAAGGAAGTTTAGTCTTGTAATTATTTGGCTTCATAGATTTTCATAGAGAGGACAATCTAGCAGAAGTGACTAGCTCTCCGGAGCCTCCGATAGGCAGTGTGCATCCTAAAGATATGAGTTTGGCTCTGATGCCCCCATGTCATGTCAGAACGAATGTTGCATCCAGGCCGAGAGAAAGAGAGTATTGGAAAATTAGGGTAAACTTTGTCTATGTAATGAATAAAATATATTTTTTATTTCCACTTTGGTGGAATTCGTTCATTTCGTCTGCCAGGCCTGCTGAAAGTGGGAGGTTAATCGTCACTTCTCTGCTTTTGGGTTGTTGACAAGGTCTGTGGTAAACCACAGACCTTGTCAACCCTTAGATAGATGGTAAAAAAATATTATATTAGGGCCACCCGTAATTTCTTATATATACCCTTGTATGTGTGTTTTATGTCTGTAAATTGCGTGTGTTCTATGGTCGATTTCCCTGTTGTGCTGGACAATAAAAACCGAGTTTCTGAGAGGGGAAACATTGCTATGAATGCAGAAGACCGACTATCTCAGCCACCCAGTAAGAAAAACATTAAAGAACGTCGCATCATCGAGACGATTCGAACCCGCTCCTTTTCCAGCCTGTGCGGAATGGACGATGGTAAAAAAAGCCCACATCCAGGCGCAGTGGGAAGGTGTCAGCCAGCATCTGCAATGCATGTGCGATAACTGAACAGCAGGCCTGCTGGACAGTGAGTGTAATGGATCCCAGGATAGTAACAACTCAATAGTACCAAATACCTGTGGTGTAGCTTATTAGCCCTAGGAAAATTGCGCTGTAAAGGAATGAGAGCATTCGGGGGTTGAGGTTCCAATCCCTGCGCGTAAACCTAGCTAGCAACTCCGTGTAGTTTATAATTTAAGATTGCAGGTATTCCAGATGTAGGATGAAGGTGAGACCTGAGTCGAGCATATGCCAATGTATTTTAGCTCTGAGGTGAGCCTGATCGTCGTTCCCTTAATCTTCATCTGTGGAGGTCTTCTCAGATAGAGTGTTCCTTTTAGGAGAATGGAATTTGACTTAGTTGGGGAAATGTTTGGAAAGGTTGCACATTGTGATCGGCTCGTGTGGGATTGTCGAGGCCATGGACACAGCCTGGGGCAGTAAGGAATCCGATGGTAGACGAGTACTATTTGAAGAATTTATAGCTGTCACGGGACGGTGGTTATTAATGTACAAGGACATATGCAACATATAGTACAACACATCGGAATCCTATATAGATTTGACAATTGCAATAGTCTTTATTCAGTAGAATTGAAGATTACACAATGCCATCTCTTTCACAATACGGTGTGAAGATTATGTGAGATCTTATGTAAATACTGAAAGATAAAAATAAGTGCATGAGCATGCCCTAGGTTTCATGATGGATATATAAGTAATATGAATCAAATAAACTGGAATAATTTAACACTAGAGGAACATGTAGACTCTTTAACAAAAATTCTTATAAATCGTACCATCAAAGTAAGAAGATTAAAAGAGTAGTGAATAGACCTGTTTTTTGGAGGACAAATGAATTGTCCCAGCTGCGTAAATAAATGTTTAAAGAAGACGCAGGTTTCAAACTATAAGGAGAACTAGGGATAATGAACTTAGTGAAATTTATGGTGAACTGTATAGAGAATCTAGATGTCAGTTCGTAAGGGCGGTTAACAGGACTAAAATGTTAAGTTGGATAAATTTTGTGAGGGAACAAGGATCCCGAGATCCGTGAAATTCGATTTTTAGAATTCTAGTTAATAAAAGGAATTTGTTTGACGTGATGGGTTCGCTGGATAATGACACTAGACAAACTACCACAGGTCAGGATTCCGTTGACAGAATCCTTGATGATCTCTTTCCGCAGGACACTGAATTGCTGGGTCAGGATCAGAAGCATATTATTGTGAAAAATGAAAATATACATCTCAGGTAAAAGAAGATGAATTTTCGGAAATGGAAGAGGTATCTGGTGTCATGGAACAGGCAAAGGATGGCAGATTGCCCGGCTTCGATAGGATAGATGTAGTGGTAATGAAGAGAGCATATAATTTAAGGCAAAGTGCATTTGTTGAATTGTATAATAAGTGATTGCAGGAGGGTGCCTTCCCATCGAGTTGGAAGATAGCGCAAATTAAGTTATCATTCAAAGGTGGAGATAAAATGTTGAATGATACCGGATCATAGCCCTACTACAAATAATTGCAAAAGTGTATGAAAGGTGAAAAATTAACCTATTGATGGTTAGATACCAAGAAAACCAGTTGTCCTCAGAAAACCAATTTGGGTTTAAGAAAGGAAGTTCAACTGAGGATGCAATTTACAAGCTGGTAAAAACAGTTCTCCAAACTCCACTAAACACTTTTAGCTCATTAACTTCCTCTCTTTGCAACTTGACTTTCTCCAGTCCAACTTTCCTAACAGTGAGGTAATTTTCCTTGGTGATTTTAATGTTCAAAACTCCGGCTAGATTCCGTTTTCTAGACACACCCACCCAGCAGGTCGAGATGCTGAGGCTTTTTCAATTACTAATGACCTAGCATAGATTGTTCAGTTAATTACAAGAATACCGGACAATCCTAATCATCCAGCCAATACGCTTGACCTTTTTCTCACAAACAACCCTTCTACGTACAGGTTGGAAGTGAGAGGTCCTTTAGGCATTTCAGATCACAACTTGGTGATTGTTTCTTCTCCAATGGAACCGCTATTTCATGGCTATTCCCAACCTGGTGTTGTCTCGCAGGTCATCCCATTTTGCATTACAAGAATGCAAAATGGGATGACCTGCGAGACTTGTTTTCTTCTTTTCTTTGGTCGGATTATTATTTCAAAACTTCTGATGTCAACGTTTGCTCAGATGGTGTCAGTGAAATTATTCTTGCTGGAATGGAATCCTTTATCCCACACTCCACTTTAAAATCTCGTCCTTTATCTAAACCTTGGTTTTCCATTAAATGTGCTGAGGCTGTTCAAGAGAAGAATGCTGCATATCGTAATTGGCTTGTTTCTAATTCTTCAGTGTCATTTTCTGCCTACACCAAAGATCGCAACAATTGTAAAGCAGTTATTAATCAGTCCAAACTAGAGTTTGAACAGACTAAGAGTAGAAAACTTGCTTCTTGCCCTAATGGTAGCCGAGCATTCTGGTTTCTTGCCAAAGCTATGGGCCGCAACTTTTGCCATCTCTGCTCCCACCTGTCTCCAAACCAGATGGTTCTGTTGTCATTTCAGCCAAGGATAAAGCTGACCTGGCAGCATCCCATTTTTCTTGCAGCTCATGTATTAATGATCTTGGTAAAAGACCTCCCACCATTCCCAACATGCTCCATTCAATACCTCCTGTGGTCTTCCGTCGAAAGGATATCAGAAGAATTTTGATGATTTCTTGATGCTAAGAATGCTCCAGGTCCTGATGGTATTTCTCCACTTGTTTTCAAAACCTGTGCTCCTGAACTTACTCCTATTCTTTGCCGCCTTTTTTCACTTTCTTATTCCAAAGGTGTTTTTCCTTCTGCTTGGAAATTTGCTCATATCCAGCCAGTTCCTGAAAAGGGTGACAAATCCCTTCAATCCAGTTATCGTCCCATTGCAATTCCTTCTACTCTTTCTAAAGTAATGGAGAAATCAATTAACCGCCAACACTTAAACCACCTAGAAACCTTCCGTCTGATCAACGATTGCCAGTATGGATTCAGTCAGTGTCGATTCAATGGTGATATTCTGGCTTATGTTACTCATTTGTGGACAAATTCAATGGAAATGTTCGGTGAAACACAAGTAATTGCTCTTGACATTACAAAGGCTTTTGATCGTGTTGGGCATAAAGTTCTTCTAAACAAGCTTCCATCTTATGGTTTGCAACTGTTTTTAGTAATTGGTTATCCAGTTTTCTTACTGATTGCTCACTGAGGTTGATCGTAGATGGCTCTCTGTCTTCTAACGTCTCCACTAATGCCGGTGTCCCCCAAGGTTCAGTTCTTTCCCCCACTCTTTTCCGCTTGTATATTAATGACCTTCTTCCATTGACTGGAAATACTATCCATAGTTTTGCCGATGATAGCAGATTGCATTCCACTTTCCATTTTGATAAATCTTGTCCTGCTCAATCAGCTTCAACTTCTCGAAGCTCTGCTACCAGTTCCTTAAATTCTTATCTTCATGTAATTCTCCAGTGGAGCAATGACAACACAGCTGATCTCAACCCTTCTAAAACTCAGGCTTGTCTTATATCTCTCAAAAAGGATTTTTCTGCTCCTATGCTTATCTTTAGTGACACTCCGATTTCTAGGCAAAATAATATATCTCTTTTGGGGATTACCCTTTCTTCTAATCTCTCTTGGCACAAGCACATTACAAATATTGCTTCCTTTTCATCTAAAAAACTTGGTTTTCTCTTTTGCTGTCGGTGTTACTTTTCTTTCAAACAGCTGCTCACTCTGTATAAATCGCAAATCCGCTCTGCCATGGAATATTGTTCCCACAACTGGGGTGGGGCAACCAAAACCTCTCTCAGGCTTCTTGATTCGATTCAGAAGAGGGCTGTAAGGACCCGTCCTTACATTAATTAATAAAAATTTTTAAATATTATGAGAATTTAACTGTAATACGAATAGTGGTTTTCTGATAAAAACAACATGGGTTAAGAAGCTCTGGAATTCAAAAATACCTTCCAGTCACTCCCTGTTTAGTTGTAGTTTGTTTGTATGGAAATTCTTTGACGAGTCAGTAAAAGTAAATAACCGTGACAAATCCCCATTAAGACAGAGGCAGATGCACCATAGTAAGGGCCAAGAGCACTTAAGTTGGCTCTCTTAGAAATTTCACGGTGGAACGCTAGTAGAGGTGGGCGACGTCACCAGGTGAGCGCGCGTGAGGTCACGGGAAGAGCTGTGACGTTTCTCAGTTAACCTGAACTTCCGCCTCTCGTTCTAGATGGTTCTCGTATATTCTAGGCCACGGAAGTTGGGAAGAAGACCCGCCCACGGAAGATGAGAGGAGACAAATGAGAGCACAGGAAAAGGGATGCGCAGATCTCCTATTGGCCAGGAAGAAAGTGGAGCGAATTTTGAGAGGGAGATTAGGAAGAAGTTTTCGTGGCATTCAGGGAGAAGCTTTCGTGGCATTCGGAAGAAGTTTCGGGGCATTCGGAAGAAGTTTTCGGAGGAGTCGGAAGAAGTTCTCGAAGCGGTCTGGAGAATGATTTGAATGAGTTGGAGAACGATACAAAGCAGAGCAGTAGTCTAATTTGGGTGATAGCTGCAGCCCTGAGGTAGATGGAAGCAATGATAGAAATTCTGCGTATCCCGACAGCCCGTAGGAATGTTCACCTGTAAGCATGGAAGCCGTAGCAAGGAAGAATCACATCCTGAAAATTATGTAGGCAAAGCCAGTCGAATGAGTGGTCGAACCATTGACCTACTAGACAACTCCTCTATCCACGGAAGAAGAAATGCTGACCGGTAAAGAATATACGACCCTGATTGATTCCAGCCACGCAGTATCCGGTAGGGAGACACCATAAATCACCGAGATCCCCAAATGAGCGCCCCCGCATTCCAGTACCTGAATGACCGATATGAAAGGAAGCCGAGCAGAGAGGAAAGTTCCAGGCCAAACATGTAAGTGCTATAGAGTTTACCGAAATAGGTGTACCTAATTTATTAAGGAGAGGACTTTAGGAGAAATAAGTATATATATAGTTAAGGAGGGAGATTTAAGCAATGAATATATGTATAAAGGTGTAATGTATTTAAAACAGACGTAGCCTAAATTTGAAATGAAGCCCCTCATATAAATGCTTGATGGAAGGAGAGGGTATAATAGATAACTAAGAATTGTTTAAAGTTGGGAAAGGTTTTTATAATATGTATGAAATTGAAGGTTGAAATATCAATTTATTATGAGTTGATTTGTGGAGAGTATTTCTGATTTAAGTAGGGGCTAATTAACAAGTGATATTATAAAGGTATAGAGGATTAACTGTTCAGAAGGGTAATGTTAAATTGAATTGATTAATATTTCCTGTTGACCTGATTGCAGAAAGGGTGTCTAATTGAATAAATGCAATTTTTTTACAAATTGAGACACGAACTCTGAAGGTTTTTGTGAGCCAGTTCATTGGCTGGTAGTTGTTGGTTTATTATACAGACTGTTCAGAAGAAGAGTGGGAAGAATCTATGTAAGGTGTATGACACGCCCTATTGAAGTCCCTGTAAAGAACATGAAGAGACACCATGTCATAATGAATAATAATGTGTATTAGAATAGAATATCTGATGATGAAACAATTGAGTTTGAACAAGATATTTACACATATAAAAGTTAATGAATTAACAAGTCACCAGCCAAATATAGTTTGGCCAAATACTATTGCTAATTTTTGTATGATATGTTAATAAACATTGTTTTATTTTACATTCATGTGTTGGAGTCTGTCATTCCGAAACTCAGCCAATCCTGTGGAGAAATACTTAAAATAATTAAGGTCCCCTACGAGTCAGGTAATCTTCTGAGAACAAACAAGTCAGATGCTAAAGTGGGAGGATTGGACTACGGGGATATACATTAATACAAAAGGAAAAGAAACAAAAAAATAACCCCATAAGTAATAAACGTTACCCCGCCCCCCACAGGGCAGTTAGGTTAGTTAATGATTCATCTCTAACAGAGTCTCTCCACTCGCTTTCTCATAGACGTACTGTTTCTGCTGCATGCCTCTTCTACAGATAGTTCCATGGGCACTGTTCTTCTGAATTAGCTTCTATCATTCCTGCTCTCTCTTTTAAAACAGTCCGAACACATGCTGCCACCAACCAACATCCATTTACTGTCCAACTTCAAACCCACAGAACCAACTTTTCATCTTCCTCATTTGTTCATTCAACTGCCGTTTTCTGGAACAAACTTCCTTCATACGTATTTCCTGAAAATTACAATCTACAGAAGTTCAAGTCCAATGTCAACAAATATCTTCTTTCGTCTTCTCAACTTCCAACCGAAGCACGGTACCAAATACTATAGGTTCTAATACCTCTCGTGTTTGGGGTTCACATAATAATAATAAAAAAAAAAACAGTGGAGAATTGTGGAGCGTGATATTTTCTGGGAATATTTACTGATTTTAAAGTCGCTTTGGTTAGACTGTGGTGAGCGGGTATCCTATGCAGAATACGGAAAACTGAATGCTCTATGTTAATGTATAACACTTTCAGAAGTTATTTTTCTGAAAAGAAAATAATTGTTAGTAATAAGTATGTACATGTTAATACGGTTGTTGAAACAGGTCATCCACAAGGCTCAATGACTGGAATGTTTGTCTGGAACATGTTGTTGGATGAATTTTTAAAATTAGAAATGTTAGGCCTTAGGAAAATTGCTTATTCAGATGATTTTGTCCTGCTAGTTTACGGTAACGCAAGTTCACAGTTAGAGAAGAAGCTGGAGAGGCATTAAGACAATTAGAGGAATGGTCCAAGAAATATCAAGAGAGAAAACGGTACAGATGCTGTTGAAAGGAAGACTCAGCATGAACCATGCCCCGACAGTGAGGCTTCTGGGGTTGGCCCTTCGTTATGTGAGAGTAATAATAAGTTATTTGGGTATAAAAATGGAAGAATGTTCTTTACGGAACATGTGCGATATCTAAACGGTAAAATAAGAACCCTCTATGCAAAGCTCCGGAGGGTGGTGAGGACTCATTTGGAAATAAAATGTAGATCATTGAATGTGAGATATGATTGTTTGTTTACCCCAATATTAACTTATGCCTCTGGAGCTTGGATGCATACAGCGGAAAATGTTATATCACAGAAATATCTTACGCAAACACAAAATTTGCGTTACTTGGTATTACTAGAGTAAGTCGAACGGTGTCCACAGACGCCTTGCAGGTACTTTTGGGCAAGGTCCTCATTCAGAATATGGTGTTGCTTCGGGGTTTACTGTATTTTACAAAAATGAATATAAATAAAAGATTGTTAGGGATAACCTCTTGTTAGGAATAACCTCATTTCAATAACCTCTTGAAATGAACAAATATTACATGGCAATGAAGATGTGAAAGATGTAAAGGAGAGGATATTTCAAGAAATTTATATAAAATGGCAGGAAAATTGGGTTAACAGTGAGAAAGGTAGGCAAACATATTTGTTTATACCGAATGTAAGTATAGTGGATACTAAAAAGAAACCTTGGTTTCAATTTATATGGAAGAAGTGTTCAGGAGAAGGAAGAGTCTTATGCTAAATGGTAGAGGCCCGCCTCCAGGCGGCAGGAGCGATAACTCCCATGATTAAGATAGTGGATGAATTGTCAAAGCCATATGGGAGGCAATTTTGTTTGGAGTTTAAAATTTTATTAATATAAAATAGAATTCCAAAAACGTGTAAAATAGTTCCCACTAAGGCATTAACCATGGATAGGCTTCGGTCTAGGTGATGGTGTCTTAATCGAAACTGAAATGAAATAACAAAGAAATTTCTTTGTTATTTCAACTTTGTTGGAATTCGTTCACCTTGTCTGCGAGGCCTGCTAAATTGGGAGGTGAGTCGTCTCTTCTCTGGTTTTGGGTTGTTGGAAAGGTCTGTGGTAAACTTCATGAAGGTGACTGATGTATCCTTAGATAGATGGTAAATAAATAGTATATTAGGGTACCCGTAATTTCTTACATATACCTGGTATGCATGTATTATGTCTGTAAATTTCGTGTGTTCTCTGGTCGATTTGCCTGTTTTGCTGGACGATGAAAACCGAGTTTCTGAGGGGGATAAACTTTCTATCTATGCTAAAGACCCACTACTTCAGCCACGGAGGAAAAAAAACAACATTCAAGTTCATCGCATCATCGACGGGATTGGACATGTTAGGCACTTCCTTAAAAGGGAACACCAGGACCGAAGTCCACATGCGCTAATTTCATTCAAGAAATTTATTGCTACCGAAGATTATTTATATATTAAAAAAAAAAAAAAAATAAATAAATATATATAAACCATTTACAATAAAAAACGGTTAAATATAATAAATATGTAACAGTATACAATATTTTCATTTCATTCATACGGCAGAACGAATTGTATTCACAATAATTATTAAATTATTCAATTTATAATCTAAACAACGATATAAAAATTTTAAATAAAACCGAATAAGTGCGTATCATGACCAGCAAAGAAGAGCCACGGCACTTTAGCCTGAAGGAGTGGAACAGTGCATTACTCTGTCCAAAGCGTTCAGTTTTCCGTCCAGACCTGGCAGAGGTATGCCGTGTGTAGATAGAATTCCGGCTCTTCTTTAAAAACCTTATTTATAAACTCTAAAAACAATTTAAATAAACCTTTATCTAAAAAGAATTCTGGAAGAGAACCATCATTTAATACAAAAGTACTTCTTTCTAATTCAGATCTTATATCCAAATAATTATAACAGTTGAGGGCAACGTGAAGACCAGCCTCAGCCGTCCCAGACTCACAGAGAACAGAGGGAACCAAGCCAAACTGGTTCAGCCTGGATCTCAAGCCATGCCCTGTGAGAAGAAAGCAAGCATTCAAACAAAACTGAAGCCAAGGCCGCAAATTAAAATTTACTGTCGAGACGGTGGGCAGAAATACAAACGTCCCTCTGCCATTCTCAGAACAGGTCCATCTGTTGTGCCAGATATTCATTAATTCATCATTTATTCTCCGCCTCTCAGCAACCATCTGATATGAAACTAAATGCGGCCCCCACCACCGAGCACGACCTATTGCCAAAATTTCAGATGAAATGCCTCTTTTCAGAAATATCTCAACCCAAATATTATTACTAATAAGTCGGCAGATAATTTACCAGAAATTACCTGTAAAGTATCAGTTGGTACTGTACGGTAAGCCATTGTCACACATAGATGAGCGAACCTCTGAACTGAAAATAGATGCTTTTTAATTATTACCTTCGTAACACGTTCAAACCAAGACCTAGAAGCAAACGTCAGAATGGGCACAAAAACACATTCATATATCATATCTAAGGCACGCTCCGTTATTCCCTATTTGATCCTGACTACCCTCTGCAGCTTGGCATATAAATTCTTAACGTACTTTTTTTTTTTTTTTTTTTATGTGAACCCCAAACACGAGAGGTATGAGAACCTATAGTACTTATTACCGTGCTTGGATTGGAGGTTGAGAAGACGAAAGAAGATATTTGTTGACATTGGATTTGAACTTCTGTAGATTGTAATTTTCAGGAAATACGAATGAAGGAAGGTTGTTCCAGAAAACGGCAGTTGAATGAATAAATAAGGAAGATGAAAAGTTGGTTCTGTGGGTTCGAAGTTGGACAGTAAATGGATGTTGGCTGGTGGAGGAACGTGTTCGGACTGTTTTGAAAGAGAGAGCGGGAATTATAGAAGCTAATTCAGAAGAACAGTGCCCATGAAAGTATCTGTGGAAGAGGCATGCAGCAGAAACAGTAAGTCTATGAGAAAGCGAGTGGAGAGACTCTGTTAAAGATGAATCATTAATTAACCTAACTGCCCTCTTCTGAATGGAATCAAGAAGCCTGAGAGAGGTTTTTGGGGGCACCACCCCAGATGTGGGAACAATATTCCATGGCAGGGCGGATTTGCGATTTATACAGAGTGAGCAGCTGTTTGGAAGAAAGTAACGCCGAGAGCGAAAGAGAACACCAAGTTTTTTAGATGCAGAAGAAGGAATATCTGTAATGTGCTTGTGCCAAGAGAGATCAGAAGTCAGGGTAATCCCCGAAAGAGAGATATATCATTTTGCCTAGAAATCAGAGTGTCACTAAAGATAAACATACGAGCAGAAGAATCCTTTTTGCGAGATATAAGACAAGACTGAGTTTTAGAAGGGTTGAAACCAGTGGGGCAAAGACAACTAAGTTGTCTTTGCCCCACTGGAGAATTAGGTGAAGATCGGCATTTAAGGAATTGGCAGCAGATTTTCGAGAAGTTGAAGTTGACTGAGCAGGACAAGGTTTCTCAAAATGGAAAGTTGAATGCAATATGCTGTCATCGGCTAAACTATGGATAGCGTTTCCAGTCAATGGAAGAAGGTCATTGATATACAAGAGGAAAAGAGTGGGGGAAAGAACTGAACTTTGGGGGACACCGGCATTAGTGGAGAAGTTAGAAGACAGAGAGCCATCAACCATCACACACAGTGAGCGAACAGAGAGAAAACTGGATAGCCAATTACTAAAAACAGTTGGCAAACCATAAGAGGGAAGCTTGTTTAGAAGCCCTTTATGCCAAACACGATCAAAAGCCTTTGAGATGTCAAGAGCAACTACTTGTGTTTCACCGAACCTTTCCATTGAATTAGTCCATAAATGGGTAACATAAGCCAGAATATCACCAGTGGATCGACACTGACGGAATCCATACTGGCGATCGTTGATCAGACGGAAGGTTTCTAGGTAGTGTAAGAGTTGGCGGTTAATTGATTTCTCCATTACTTTAGAAAGAGTAGAAGTAATTGCAATGGGACGATAATTGGATGGGAGGGATGTGTCACCCTTTTTAGGAACTGGCTGGATATGAGCAAATTTCCCAGCAGAAGGAAACATACCTTTGGAATAAGAAAGTGAAAAAAGGCGGCAAAGAATAGGAGTAAGTTCAGGAGCACAGGTTTTGAGAACAAGTTGAGAAATACCATCAGGACCTGGAGCTTTCTTAGCATCAATATTCATCAAAAGCCTTCTGATTTTCTTTTTTACGGAAGACCACAGGAGGCATTGAATGGAGCGTGTTAGGAATGGTGGGAGGTGTTTTACCAAGATCATTAATACATGAGCTGGAAGAAAAATGGGATGCTAGCAGGTCAGATTTATCCTTGGCTGAAGCGACAATAGAACCATCTGGTTTGGACAGAGGTAGGAGCAGATATGGGAAAAAGTTGCGGCCAATAGCTAGCTTTGGCAAAAGACCAGAAAGCTCGGCTACAATTAGGGCAAGGAGCAAATTTTCTACTCTTAGCCTGTTCAAACTCTAGTTTGGACTGATTAATAACTGCTTTACAATTGTTGCGAGCTTTGGTGTATTCAGAAAATGAAACTGAAGAATTAGAAACAAGCCAATTACGATATGCAACATTCTTCTCTTGGACAACCTTAGCACATTTATTGGAAAACCAAGATTTAGATAAAGGACGAGATTTTAAATTGTAGTGTGGGATAAAGGATTCCATTCCTGCAAGAATAATTTCACTGACACGTTCTGAGCAAACGTTGACATCAGAAATTTTGAAACAGTAATCCGAACAAGGAAAAGAAGAAAAGAAGTCTCGCAGGTCATCCCATTTTGCATTCTTGTAATGCCAAACAACACGAGGTTGGGAATAGCCATGAAATAGAGGTTCCATTGGAGAAGAGACAATCACCAAGTTGTGATCTGAAGTGCCTAAAGGACCTCTCACTTCGACCGTTTACTTACAAGGGTTGTTTGTGAGAAACAGATCAAGAGTATTGGCTGTATGATTACGATTGTCCGGTATTCGTTTAGGTAAATGAACAATGTGTGCTAGATCATTAGTAATTGAAAAAGCCTCGGTATCTCGACCTGCTGGGTCGGTGTGACTAGAAAACGGAAGCCAGCTGGAGTTGTGAACATTAAAATCAGCAAGGAAAATTAACTCACTCTTAAGAAAGTTGGACTGGGGAAAGTCAAGTTGCAAAGAGAGGAAGTCAAAGAGCTCCAAGTGATTAGTGGAGTTGGGAGAACGGTAGAGACAACAGATGAATTTGACACAATGAGGTAAAGAGATTTTAAGCCAGAGAAGATCAAAGAGAGGAGATTCCAAATTGCCAAGTCTCTGACAGGGAATATCAGAAAGGCCATATGCACAAGTACCACCTTTGAGGCGAAAGGAATCATACAGCGAATAATTTGGACATCTGAGATGAGCAGTAGTTGAATCAACCGAAAACTGAGATTCTGTCCGAAAAAGTACATGGCGTTTTGCAGACTGCAAATGGAAACGGACATCGTTGAGATTAGAATTGAGATCACGTATATTTGTGAAATGAAATAGGAAGTCCTTTGGAGATTTAGATCTTTTCGCAGATAAGCTTGTTCTATTAGTTTGACAATTCATGGTATATTCAATAGGAAGAAAAAGTGAGGGGGACATGCTGTATGAAGTAATGAAGTTTTTGGATATGGCGTACATGCGGTAAGGATATACCCAGAACCTTAACAAAAAGTTGCCTCGACAATGCTCCCCGCATACACACTGCTCGTACTCCCTCCAGTCACTATCTGGCAGAGTAGAGTTAGCAGGATTATGCACTAGCTGCACCGGAAACCTCCTAGAGAGGTACCAATAGGTTCGGTCCGGTGTACTAACTAGCGGCCGGCCTGCGAACACCGTTTTAGAGCTGTACCCTTGAAATGTAAGGAATATTGGATCTCGCCACGACATTCATCATAACCTCAAAAGTCATCAATCATACTGCATGATGGAAGAAATAGGGAAGTGTTGGCCGGAACTTAGCTCTACAGACTAAACATGGGTTCCACCACTTCAAGCCTCCAATAAGCAAAGTGGTGGTATTTCACCGGTTGATGAGAGTCATCTAGCACGTAGTACTGCCTGTTAACATAGAGGGGCGGCGTTCCTCCATGTGGTGTGGGCGCACACAACGCCGACCCCTGCTTACGTTGGTTCACACCCGGGTGGTAACCCACCATGTACTTGTGCATGGAGGTTATACCCAGGATTACTAACAGTCCCACCATCGTGAAGGTGCAAGCAGAGGATTTCGTTGTCACAGACCGTCCGGACTTCGCCGAAATTGGGTCCACTTGGCTTGAGTGTTCCCAGAATATCAGTTCCATCAGCGTTTTAGACTCCCAGGTAGCAAGTACAGCTTGTCTGGCATATCTGAGAGAATATCTGTGACAACCTCAAGGACCAATGCTTTCAAATATTTTACATGCTCTATGAAAAAGAGATGCTCTTCCAGGTGCAAACCCATGTACTGAACATTTAAGACGTTCCGCAAAGAGACACCTTCACTTCTAATAACTGGCGGCCTAGAATGGCTTACCCTACCCTTCAATAACAAGGCCACAGTTTTTTCTTTAGAAATGGCGTGCTTGTGACGGGCACGCCCAGCCACTGCCCTAATAGAAGAACTTGACCATTATCTTGAGAATATTGGCCTATCCATAAATCCGACCAAGTCAGCACAAATGTCTTTCACCAACTTGAAGAAGAAGATGAACATAGACATCTACATCAACGGTATTAAAGTCCAAAAGGTTTCTCATCACACTGATTTAGGGCTCACCTGGGATGAAGGCCTGACCTTCCAACAGCACTTTGCCAACAGTAAAGCAAAACCTCTGTCAGCAATGTGGGCGATAAGACAGGAACTTACTGGAATAAACAACCAAAAACTTGCCACTCACTACATACAAACGTCTTGTTCCGATTCCCATGTATGCCTCGACGATCTGGTCCTCTGCTTCCCTCACTAACATCAAAAAATTCATGGGTATGAAGTACTAGATTTTAAGCTGGTTGAACCGTCTTACTGGCCACCCTTTCACCATCTCGAGATCAATCAAGTAGGTTAACCTTGGTTGCACCCCTTGGAATCAGTTGCTCATTACAGGAAATCTGCGTAAACTCTGTCAATTCCTCACCAATCGCTTTGACGCTCCAAATGTCCATAATCTGGTTGCAGGCCCTAGGCTTTCCCGCATCCTTTGCAATAGTGCATGGATTCCCCTAAGAAGCTTATTATAGAATTTAACTATGCTTAGAAGATATTTTCCGTCTAACATCCTCCAAATGTACAACACCCTGAAAATTGATCCTCACAAGTTCTGTGATGACAAAGCATACAGATCTGAGAAGATACAGGACATGTACCATCACATACAACTGTAGAAGTTTCCTGATTATCTCCTTCAGGATGGAATCTCCCATCAACTCTACTTTGCTGAAGAAATAATTTGTTTTAAATCATTATGTGTTTTGTATATATTAGGACGCGTATGTGTTTATATGTCTCTACCTTTTGCTTGTGTCACTGTATATATTTGTATCTGTTTTATTTGCTCACTTTAGATGTTATATGTTGAAATATAGAAACTTATGTTTATAATATTATATAGAAACTAATGTTTCTATAAAATAGAAATAATAATAATATGCGTAATTTATGTACGATTTCTATGTTTGCTCTCTAAGTTGTAATGTACAAATGTATTTAAGCACCCTCCTAGCTGAAGGCTGTTCAGGGGTGAAGCATATGTAATAAATGGAATTATAAATAAATATAAATAATCTAACAATTTGCTCAAGGTTATACTACCTTTCTCCTCAATTTCTTTCCTGGAGTCACCCGCCACAACCAATACCATGTCATCGACATAGGCAATGGCGGTAGCGTCCCCCAAGTCACCCTCTAAGAATTCATCCATCACCGTTGTCCACATATCGGGAGCCGTGTATGGATCCCTGGGGACAACTTCCTTGAACTTTATATGTTATTTCATCACATTTTGACTGGACAAGAACACTGCGGTCCGAAAAGTAATCCTTCAAGATGTATAAATTACTGAGACACAGAGCGGCTCTAGCACTGCTGAGGATACTACCCCACCAAATAGCATTAAACACGCACTTAAAGTCCACGAACAAACCGAGGACGTATCGCCGAGAATCTTTATGCAGAGTGTCCATTAATTTTCGGAAGGCGTCTTCTGTGGACCTGCCTTTTTAAAATCGTACTGTTTTTCTGAAATTAAGCACGAAGCTACATACCATACATTGTATCTACTTATAATTACTCGTTCATATATTTTTTTTCCAATATAGGTAACAATGCAATCGGACGATATGAAGACGGTTCGCTCAAGGACTTCTCCGGATTTTTTAGGATCACTCTAAGGACAGCAGTTTTCCAAATGTTAGGGAACAAATTTTGGTCTAAACATGAATTATAAATATCGAAGTAAAATGTCCGGATACATTATATAGAATTTTTTAATTATCTGTGTCTCCAAGAAGTCCAAACCCGCCGCCCTACCACCTTTAACAAGAGACATGGCCACATCCAATTCATATCTCGCAAATAGAGGATCATTTTCATTCGTATTATATAACCTATTCTCTTCCAAAACTCCCTTCTGGTCTACAGTATTTAAATTAAAACCGTCAGTTAAATATAATTCTGACGGTCCCTGATCAGGTTGTCGTTTCACCCACCCATTCCTTCTAAACACTGTACATAACATCACCAACAAAAATTTTGTCAGTGACAATCTTGTAAGTTTTACTCCAGGGATCTACATTTCCAACTTTCTCCACAAAACTTTCCAAAGCATATCGCTTACATTTTTTTATTTCCCTGAAGTACAACGACCTTAGACTATAATATATATTTTTAAAATACTCCACCACAACAGGATTAGCGACTCTGTGGGCCATTTGGTACTGCTCCCGATCAACACGTAAACGTTTTTCTAAGATCATTTAAAGCCAGATTCCACCATGGAACATTTCGAGAACATTTTTTCCTTGTCTTCATTGATTTATTACTAGCTTTATGTAGTATTTTAGTAATGTGTCCCGACTTGGTTCACCACGCCTAATTCACCCCTATCTGCTATACTCTGGATCCTCCACCTGACAGATTCTTCAAACACAGTCCATTTAACAGTTTTAATGGCAAACCTGTCTATCTCCTGCCTCGTTCGGGTAACACCTGTGACACAGTATTTGAACGAGTTACATGTGTGTTCACTGGTGATCAGAGCCCCCCAAACCTTCCAATCAACCAATTTATTGCCAACCGCACTGGAAAACAGAGTTCCATCTATATAAGATCCTCCCCTGACAGTGGAGAAAGTGGGAAGCTGCTGCGGGTCATTCGCTACTCCCCACCCCGAAGAAGAAAGGAATAACTCCAGAATTAATCCCATGTCATTGGAAGCCAAAACCCCCAGAACATGGAGAAAGCATTTGAATCTGCAGCAACAACCACCGATTTACCATTCAGAATAGCGTCAAACCATTTATGATAACTTATACAGGGTGATTCACTACCCGTGCGACAAACTTGCAGGAAGTGTAGGGGGCACAAAGACGAATCGGAATCACATAGCATTGCAGGGTCCGAAATGCCTACGTCATGCGGTAGAGGACGTTGAACGGGAGGTCGCGTGAACAGCGATCCCGCTGGAAGTAAGCATTTGCGAACCGTTTCTGTTGAAGAAACCAAGTAGCAAAAGTCCTCCGGAGTGGATAATCCGCAGGCTCCAATGATTGGACGCGTTGCAGATGGTATTAACTCATTTGGTTTGTTGACAGTATCCTCCATACAGTGGATTGGGAAATACCTAATCGTTGGCCTATCGCTCGCGTACTCGTACTCGGATTGCCTTCTGCAAAACGTGGGACATTCTCCTCATTCTCTGGCGTCCTCGTCGTTCGCTCTCGATTCATGGTACCTCTCGTGAAACAACCAGTCTCACGTAACCATCTCATCATACGATTAAAATCGTATGATGAGGAACACGCCTGTGCGGGAAACGTTCCTGGTACAAGCGCAGAGCGGCGCGCCCGTTACAGTCCACAGCTCCATACGCAAGGTGCATGTCGGCCAGTTCAATGTTTGAATACTCGTCCATCCTACTGCCTCGGGAACCGGTTCGCAAATGCTGACTTCCAGCGGGATCGCTTTTCACGCGACCTCCCGTTCAACGTCCTCTACCGCATGACGAAGGCATTTGGGACCCTGCAATGCTATGTGATTACGATTCGTCTTTGTGCCCCCTACACCTCCTGCAAGTTTGTCGCACTGGTAGTGAATCACCCTGTATACGGCCCGATTTCATCACTATATTTACAATGCAAGGATACCAAATACACAGAGCCAGTGTAGGTTCCAATTGCACAGCAAACGCCAAAATCAAAGCAAAGTGAAGCAATCATTGTGACAACCAAGTCCGGAGGGGATTCAAACCCGCACCATTTCCATCCGGTACGGGGTGGACGATGGTAAAAAGGCCCCCATCGGACCACATCCTGCTCCAGTGGGAGGGGGCCAGGCCAGCCAGCACCTGCAGTGCATGTGTGATCACTGTACAGCAGGCCTGCGTGATGGTATGCAGATTGGATCCCTGGATAGTATCTAGCTTTTTCCTGATGGTTGTAAGAGCACCTCAATAGCACAAAATGCCTTGTAGAAGAAGGAGAGCGTTCGACGATTGAGGTCCGAATCCCTGCGAATACCTCTGGCTAGCAACGCGGTGTAGTTTCCAATTTAATGAAGTTGAGATCTGAGTCCAGCACTATGCCAATGTATTTTAGGTCTGAGGTGAGCGTGATCGTGGTTCCCTCAATCTTTATCTGTGCGAGTCTTCTCAGATTGAGTGTTCTTTTTAGGAGAATGGAATCTGAATTAGCTGGGGAAATCTGGGGGTTATGGTGATTAACCCATTCCTGCAGGAGTAGCAGTGCCCTCTTTGTATGGTCTCTCGAGCTGAGCACTGAAATCCGCAGCCACGCCAGAACCAGATCATCCGCATAGGCCTGTGAGGTGACGGCGCCAAGGTCAATATTAAGGACTTAGTCGAGTACAATATATTCAACTGGAGTGGCCCCAGTCCCTATGGACCAGAAGGGTGAATCTATGGTATGGGATATTTACAGTGGCTCAGCAGCCTGTGCGGAGCATTGGATGGTTCTGTAGAGATTGCCAGGTATTTTGCTCTTCGTAGGCGGCTGTGGACGCTGGGCCACCAAAGTGAGTCGAATGCACTTGCCAAGTCTATGGAAACCACAAGGAAATATTTCCTGGTAGCATTTGAAGCAGCTGTGATGAGGGTTTGCAGAGTATCGACCGTGGAGCATCCCTGTTTGAAGGCATAATTTTGTGAAGTATGGTTTGCTCTCTTATATTGGGCTTTAATTCTGATGCAGATGATGCGTTCATGAACTTGCTCAGAATGGATAACAGTGAAATCTGTCGATAGGATGTGGGGGATTCTGGAGGTTTTGATTGGTTCGTCAGGATTAGGAGCAGGTTTGTTTTTTTTTTTTTTTTTTTGGAATTTTTTCGGAATTTTTCGTCCTGAAGTCTGTAGTTCATCCGGAGAGTTAGCATTAGTAGAGGCATTTGACGCAAGAAAGCAAGCTTATGCAGCATCAGTCAAAAAAAAAAATAAAGTAAAATAAATAAATAAAAAATAACCACTTCCACTTCACCCCTCTGTTCGTTCGAAATACCTGTCCAGCTGAGCCTTAAACTTATTTAGGCTATCAACTTCCACGACAAGGGATGGAAGTCTGTTCCACCTACCAACCACCTGCTGGCTAAAGGCAAATTTCCGCACATCTATCCTACATCTGTCTTTCCTCAATTTGAATTTATGCCCTCTCAGGTGATTATACTGAGCAAGAGGAAGAATCCCATCAGCATTGAGCATGCTCAAACCATTCACGGCTTTGTACACCTCTATCAGATCACCTCGCTGGTGCCTAGTGTCCAGACACTGTAATTCGCAAAACTTAAGCCATTCTTCGTAAGAGCACCCCTTTGTTCCATTCACTAATCTTGTTGCCTTTCTCTGTACTCGTTCCAGCAGCTCTACATCCTTCTTGAAATGAGGCCTCCAGGCCTGAATACAGTACTCTAGGTGTGGCCTGACCATTGCCTTATACAAGGGAATAATCAACCTTTCCAGATCCTGTTGCAGCAGCATAGTGTCAGTAGTGTCCTTGACAACCCTGCCAACCTTCGTATCGTCTGCAAACTTGGACATTAAGCTTGATATACCATCATCAATATCATTTATAAATACAGAAAACAATAAAAGACCCAATACTGAACCCTGAGGGACTCCACTAATAACATTAGTCCACGATGAGCAGTGTCCATTGATTACCACTCTCTGTCTTCTCCCCCTCAACCACCCCTTTATCCATAGCAGCAATTTGCCTCCAATGCCACACTGCTCCAATTTGTGCAGCAGTCTTCCATGTGCAACAGTATCAAAAGCCTTTCTAAGATCCAAGTATATAATATCAAAGTTATTCCCTGCATCCAGGTCCTTTGTGACTGCATCATAGTATCCAATCAAATTGGTCAGGCAAGGCGTCCCCTTAACAAAACCATGCTGTGTCCGAGCTATAACTGAAGTCTTGTCTAGATGATCCTGCAGTGCTTCTTTAACCAGTGCCTCCATTAATTTTCCGGGAACAGAAGTTAAACTCACAGGTCTATAATTACTTGTGTCAGCCTTTGATCCTCCTTTGTGAATTGGGGTCACATTTGCACATCTCCAGTCCATGGGTACCTCCCCTGAGTCCAAGAAAGCTCTCATAATTATGGCTAAGGGTTTGCTTACTTCCTTTGCTGCCTCCTTTAATATAACTAGATAGATCCCATCCACCCCAGGTGCCGTTCTTGTGTTTATCTTCAACAATTTCTCCTCCATTTTACTCTCAATTATTACAAAATTCTCTAGCTTACTGACAGAGTTGAATACACCTCTGGCATTCCCCTCGCTGAATAACTCCTCATGTGTAAATGTCGATGCAAAATATTCATTTAGTTTGTTAGCTACCTGAGCAGGATCATCAACAGTTGACCCATCGATATCAAGTGGACCAATCTGATTCATCCCCTTCCTTCTAGAATTTACATAAGTAAAGAACTCTTTGCTGTTTTTCTTCGCATCCCTTGCCAAGGATTTCTCTTAATCTGCCTTCGCCTGCCTAACCTCCTTTGTAACTTGGTTACAGATCAACCTGTATCTATCATAGGCTTCTGTGTCACGTGTTAATTTGTATGTATCCCATGCATTTTTCTTCTCTGCCATATGTCTCATTAGTTCATCTAACATCCAATTAGGCCTAAACCTTGAACAATATTCCTTAGTTGGTATGTAAAGCCTAGTAGCTTGCAAGATAGGTTCTTTGAATGCTTCCCATTTTGAATTTGCTCTTGGTAACATCATCAGTTGGTCCCACTGTATAGAATTTAAATACTGTCTCAGTCCATCGTTGTCGCCTTTACGGAAGCAATAACCCTTCCCTTTACCCCTAATGGTAGTTACCTCTTTGAGTAAATCCCACTGCAGAACACTGTGATCACTGCCACCTAGTGGTTCATTTATCTGCAGATTCTTAATGCATGAAGAATCACTACTAATAATCAAATCAAGAGTATTCCTCCCTCTAGTTGCCTCCCGAACATGCTGATATAGAAAACAATCATCCAATAAATCCACAAAAGCCCTGCTAGTGTGTGAGTAACCAGCTCCCAAATTCCAGTCAATATCTGGGAAATTAAAATCCCCCATTATAAGACTCTCTGATTTACTGGCCCACTCTATTTCCCTGTACAGTTTCTTATTATACTCATCAGAGTCATTAGGCCTATAGCACACTCCTACTCTCAATTTTGATCTCCCAATGCTTATGTCACACCAAACTGACTCGACACTCCACTGTCCAGCAATGACGACTGGCTTCACTTCCTTGGATTTTATGTATTTCTTAACTAATAGCATAACCCCTCCTCCCTTCCTATCCTTTCTGTTGACATTGTACTCCCCAAATTCCAGTTCTGCATTCCTTATATCTGTGTGACACCACGTCTCTGATATCCCAACAATATCTGCTTTTGATATTTTGAGCAATTCCTCAAATTCATCAAGTTTATTTACTAAATTCCTAGCATTGGTGTACACGCAAGTATACATGCACCTGCTCTTCCTCTTAGCCACCCTAACACAACCCATGTGTTTACTTGTACCCCCATGATTCCCAGCAGTCTCTGAAAAATCCTGCATCTTATTTTCCAGGCTGCTGCTCATTCCAATAGAAGCAGTGCAAGAATCACTTTCTCCCCTGCCAGTGGCTACTGTTAATCTAATAGTTCTTGTATCCCCCCAGTCTAGCAGTTTTTCCGACCCATCTAACACTGCCTCGATAGCATCAGCAAACATTCTTGCACCCTTTCTATTTAAGTGTATCCCATCCCTGTAGAAGCAGTCTTCCCTGTTAACAAGTACAGACTAGGCTGAAAAAAATTCTACCCCTTGAGCCCTGCACAATCTTTCCAGGGCCGAATTGATCGAAAGGGCTCTAATCACATACTCGCTCCTATCGTGTCTGGGCAGAATTGCAGACACTTTCAAATTCAACCCTAATTCACGTTTTTTTTTTCTAATTCACGAGTTTGTTAGTTTTGACCTTGACTTACCTTCTGGGGAGTTTGTTAGTTGTGAACTTGTACACAACACCCCAGGGATCGGTGTTCCGTCCGGTGGAGGCCCAGTGCTCACATGATTTTCTTTTGGGATTTCTGAATGCAGATGCATATTAGGCTTTTTATTTTCCTGTATCTTTGTCTGAGGTGTTCTACCTGTAGGACAGGCCATGATTTCCTGGAACGCTGAAAGGATTTCCTTAGGGAGTTAACTTCCTTCGTTTTGGAGCTCCGGGCCCCACCAAATTACAAGCTGTTGTGATGGCAGAAATGACTTTTTTTCTGGTGCAAGTCTGAGTCAACTTGATAAAAGTCTTCAGAGTTTAGTTGTTGAACAGAGGATTCGAACGTTATCCTGAATAGGTCCCAGTTTTTTCTTTTTGAGGGCATATATATTTAGCAAAACTCTGGAGGCGACGGTTCTAATGGAAGATCTTACCATATGGAAGAATGGCCCTATGATCTGAAGTGGTCCAGGAATCGCAGATCATCCAGGCCAAGATGTTGCTTTCCATCGTCCTAGTAGCAAGGGTATCATCTACAGTGGACTCCCACACAACGTGTTACAAAATGTGGCGAGGATATTGGGCCTAATGAAAACTGTGATTTGCGCACTGATGAGAAAAAATTCTTCTAGCCGCTAGTTTTCCTGCATCCTGGCTAGTCAGCAGTTCTGCTAAACCAAGCAGGCGATCTGTAATTAACATCAGTTCCTATAATGATATTTCCATTTTGTAGCGCTGCAAGGACAGTATCCAGGTACCTTATGTAAAATAGGATGTTTTCGCCGTCCTGCAGTATAAGGCTATGACATAAAAGAGTCCAAAGGAGCTAACGATATGGGTGCATGTAGCCCACGGTGTGCACAAGTTGGGGATTTTTGTTGCTGTGAGGTCAGAGTTCCTCACTGCAATCGCTGCCCTTGGATGATCTTGTATGTCATGTGGGCAGCCCGTGACTAGCTTGGAATGGGTATAAGGCTCTTGCAAGATTAGAATGTGAATAGTTTCTTCATTGGCCTTTATCCTAATGTGGTCTGCCACTGCAGCCGCTGTGCGTTTCTTTGTGGGTACTTTTTAACGTCTGTATTAAATCGTTTAGGCCGTCGTTCCATAATCGATCCTTATCTGGTAAAAACTCTTAGCTTTTAGTTAAATCGGACATTTGTCATATAGAATTCGGTGTTGAGTACAAATTGATGGTTACTACGATACTCTGGCTTCACACCTTTGGGATTTTACATGGGACTGGGTCTGCGCGTATACTACAGTGGTTATAATTATCATCCTCCACATACCTTTGAAAAAAATCTGGGTTCGATTTTTTTTTAAACTTAGACCATCTCAAATCCAAGGTAAGAATTATTAATGTACGCAACAGTTTAAATGAGGGATTGTCATTATATACAGTTAGAATAAATCTCAAAGCGTTGTTTGCCTTGATAGGCAAAGAGATTTGAATGTTTTATTATTCGAATGGTGCACACGTTAAACCATGTTTGGTAACAATTTTTATGGTTTGAGGCATTGGTACACCCTGTAGATTTCGGAAGAACCATAAAATAAGACATTTAAATCAGTAAATACATAAACGTATGAACAATATACAGTAAATATGATACAAAACATACCTTGTAAAGTGAGTGTTCCAAACAATTCCCAGAAAACATCGAATAAATGCATCTTTACATTTTTAGAATATCTTGAAAATTTCATAAGAAAATATGCCAAGAAAGCGCATGTAACCAGTGAGGAAATGATTAATACCCATACCTGAAAATCCAGAAAGGTTTCAATTAACACATTTTAGTATCTGAAATATAACCAAGGTATTTGAATGAGTAATGATTAACCTTGAATTCTAAGAATACTATTTTTATTTTTATTTTATATAAATGTGTGACACATATACAAATATGTCAGATCAAAGTTGATTTCGACCTTATAAATTTAAATCTCTCATCAATGTCGTTGTAAATTTAGGTATTGGTGCCAACCTTGCTGAAGAACAACGGGTAATATTTTAGTGCAATGTTTCATTGTTCAGTTTCTAACATCAAAAGCGGATTCAGCAGGAGCGGGAATTCACTTTCTATCTCAGACATGAACTGATTTTCCCACATATACGAGGGGGTATCAAAAAGTTCGTACCCTTACCTAGAAATAATATCCTTGGAAAGGTGAAACTTCACAGGAACTTTAATCCTTTTCTATGTACTCTCCATGTATAGTAACACATTTCTTCCATCTTTGGATCAGTTGTTTAATGCCTTAATGATAGAAGTCCGCACTTTTTGACTAAAACCACGATTCCACTTCATTGGTGACTTCCTGAGACCACTTCCCTCTACTACTTTGACATACTTTTAGTCTCGGGATCATACAGGTACACCCAGCATTCGTCATTTGTCACCAACCTTTCAAAAAAGTTCTCAACATCCGCATTACACAAATCTAACTGTTGGCGAGAACATTGCATTCGACATTGCTTCTTCAAAGGCGTCAGCAATCTTGTAACCCATCGTGCAGAGACCATAGAAATGTGCAGATGGTCATGTAAAATGCTTTGAGCAGATCCATAACTAATTCCCATTGCATTTGCGATGAAATAAATTGTCACACGTCTGTCACTCAGTACCACCTGCTCAATCTTTGCAACCGTCTCACTGTCTCTGGATGTTGATGGCCTTCCCTCTCTTGGCTCGTCAAAGACACTTGCATGACCCCACTAGATCTCCGGTCTCCACATTTTTACAGTGTCATAAAATGGACAATTCTCACTATACGCTGATGTTCTATCTAGGTCAGTTACGAACTTTTTGATGCCCCGCAGAATTTCACATATATTGTGTGTGTGTGTGTGTGTGTGTGTGTGTGTGTGTGTGTGTGTGTGTGTGTGTGTGTGTGTGTGTGTGTGTGTGTGTGTGTGTGTGTGTGTGTGTGTGTGTGTGTGTCCAAGAATGCACGCGTTTCAACTGATCGTATTTCAAACCACGTGGCCGCCAGTTATGGATAAGGAAAACATTCTTTTTAGAGGTTTAGATATTAAGGTCTCTGATCTATGCAGTCATGCCAAAGAATAAACAGGTATTTTTTTGTCCCTTGCTTCTTCGTTTTCCACCTATTGATTCACCACCCCTCTCGCATAAATTGATGTTCCTCAAGATTCAGTTCCTTTCCGTCCACTTTTCCAATTGTATATTAATGACTTTCTTCCAATGACTGGAAAATCCTATCCACAGTTTTGTTGATGATAGCACACTACATTCCACCTCTAATTTTGAGAAATCTTTTCTTTTTCAGAATACAAATTCGCACAATACGCTTCATTACAAACCTGCCAAATGCATCGGCAACTTATGTCTAACGATAGCCAGAGGAAATGATCAGTTATATCTTGACGAACAGGTTCGCATTGAATAACAAACGAAATTTGTGTAATTTTTGAGTATGACGAATACATTGAATGCGATTATCTTTTGATAAAAGGATGTTCCCTCATATAACCTAACTTTTAAAAGATCTTGAAATCGTTTTATGAGTAATCGCCATTATGGATTCCATCAGTGTGTATTCACTGGTGATGTACTGACTCGTGTTTCCCATCTATGGACAAATTCAAAGGAAAAGTTTGGCGAAACTCAAGCAGTTTCTTCTGAGATTTCAAAGGTTTTGGTCGTGTTTGCTATACATGTCTTCTAAATAAGTTTCCCCCCTATGGTTTGTCGACTGTTTTGCAATTGGGTGTCCAGTTTACTCTCTGATCACTTACTGGTGTGGTGATGGTAAATGGCTAGCTGTCTTCTAACTTCTTCCCTAATGCTGGTATTTCGAAAAGTTCAGTTCTTTCTCAGACTCTTCCCCTTTTATATTAATAGCTTTTTTCCTTACTGGAAATGTTATCCATAGATTTGCTGATGATACCGCACTGCATTACATCACGATGTTTATCAAATATTTCAGTCCAGAAAGACCTTAAACTTCTCGAATATCCGCCATTAATTCCTCTAATGCCAATCCTCAGGAAATTCTCCAATGGAAGAAAAAAAACGTAACTTCAATCCTTCTAAATCTGAGTCTCTTATTTTTTGCAAAAAGCGTACTGCTTCTTAAGACACTCAGATTTATCTATTAGGGATTATCCTGATTTCCACTCTCCCTTGGCAAAATGCATCGCAAATGCCTTCCCAGCCTTCAACCGATACACAAAGTAGGTACTATAAGTTCTGATACCTTCATGTTGTTTTTCTTTTACCGTACTTCATTTTTATTTTCAGTAAATTACATCAATCTTTAATTTTGTAAATATTACCCATATATGACTTACCATCAATGAAAAAGGCTGAAATATTGCATTGGGTGAGAATACTTTTCTTGGGCTTTGGGTCATGAAAACAATAGAATTAACGTAGGTAGGGAACAGCAAGTCGGCCGAGAGATCTCTGTCAGCGCTAAATTCCATAGAAACGCCATTGATATCAGCTGACTGCAAAAATTGGTATCAAAGTCATAATCCAAACAAGGTGATATTTCGAAATATAGTTAAGAAGAAAAGTCATTTTGAAAATATAAGAGAAAAGTACTAAAAATACCTGATTGTATAGCATTCCATCTATGCCTATAAACGTGTGGTTCTTTATACCTGCCAAATTCTCAAACTGAACACTCAGTAACCGATACCTATAAATACAAATACATTTTAATTTTGCTGAATTTTATCCACGAGAAATCTGCATATCCCAATATAATGGAAAAGTTGAGCACATATTTTAGCTCCTAATATTTCGATGTGTAGCCTAGTGATGAAGTTAAATCTTCAATAGGGATTCCATCATTGTGGATTCGCTGGCTTATGTTACCCATCTGTGGACAAATTCAATGGAAAAGTAAGTTTGGTGAAACACATGGAGTTGCTCTTGATATTTCGAAAACTTTTGATCTCGTTTAGTATACAGATCTTCTAAATAAGATTCCATCTTATAGATTACCGACTTTTTTATAATTGACTGTCCAGTTTTCTCTCTGAACACGCGCTGGTGGTGGTGATGAGAGATGGGTGTCTGTCTTCTACCTTTTTCACTAGTGCTTCGTGAAGAATTTTATAAATTATATACAAAGGATAATGCAAAAAACAGACGGGAGGTAGTAAAAGCCTGAGTTCGAATTCCGCCACTGAGGAGGGGAAAGTTTATTGATTTTTTTTATCAACGTGGCCGAGTTATTCCGTCTCAGGTGTTTGATGATATTTCTACAAAAAACAATCTGTACAAGAGAGTCTCTGCGCTATCAGCGTAGAGTTAGCACAGTGATTATAATCATCGTCCTCTCACTCTGGGTGGATAAAGCCCTGTTTAGAATCCCATCAATAACTTGAGGAAATTTTATGGGCTTTATTCGCTCCATGGTTGAGTTAGTTGGTCCTCCTTTCTTTGAGTGGGTTTAGCAAATTAGGAAGATTGACCAGAGAACATTTAATTTATAAGTATAATACACAATGGCAGATAATATAGCTGTTGGGGCGCCCTAATACGAGATTTGTAAAACAGATGTTACCAACCCTTAACAAAATTAAAGACACTCATTGTCTTCTGAATAACAAGAAGCGCAGGCCTCACCTTTTTAGGCTGATCGAAATTTTGCGATCAGCCTAAAAGTGAGGTTTTTCACTTACAAATATAACTATATTTAAAAGAGAATTGAGAGCCCATATTTGAAATATTGTCTACTTCTAACGTTTACAATCAAATTAGGATGACAATTTACTTACCTGAAGTTTAAGAACTTTGAAAGCGTTTGTATTGTGAACCCATCTATCCCTCCACTTATAATCTGTTTACCGTACTGGTTCACAGACACCTCGAAGAAATTTGGAAGCTTAAAAGATAAAAAAGATTTCATTAAATTAAAAATATTTGGACAAAATTTTACCTAAATCCAAAGTCTGTTATAACGACCAGTTCGTGGCAAATATACAATGCCCTCTAAAAATATATAGACTTCCTTGTTCTCACAGTCCATTGGGCCCTCCAGGAAAAACAAATAATTCGTACCCCTGTGAGAGGCAGTAATATGTGTCGAACAAGTAACTTCTTTTCACTGCACGTAGAACCAAAATAACTGATTTCGAGAGGGGATTTCTGATTGCTGTGAAGGATGCCATACGTGCCAACACCTACCTTAACGTTTTTAGACAATTTATGCTCTCTACAACATGGTAGTTGAACTGCAGTAGGGGCGGGCAAATATTCTCTTAGAATGATTATCAATGATGTCAGTGTTAAAAATGAACTTTTATTCTGATATTTTAGTGGTCGTACACAAAGGGTATTTAAGAAAAAAGTCCAAACATTAATAAAAATCTGGTGAATAATTTCAGTAAGGGTTAAGTCCTTTATAAGGTGTTTATATAAAGTATGGGAATTTGTAAGTTTGTAATGTGTTTAATGCATCTAGAAGCCAACTGACAATTTTACTTCGACACTTGGACGTCAACCATGGTCAATATCTATTCTTGATTTAGTTGACACAATATACCCACCAATTCAAACGGCTGCTGTGTATTGGGCCAAAGAACGCACTTACAGCATTTTGTCATGAATTTCCCCAGAGATTCATGACAAAATGTTCTCCCCCTCTCTTAAGCCCCCTACAGCTGGTATCTCTGGATATAAACTCTACTGAAGATCTGCAAGCTATAAAATCACGTTTTACGAAAGGAAGTCTTTATGATTTCTCTCAAATATGACCATAAGATAGTCTCCTCTGAAGTAGGTGTTCTGAACTCTCCCAGACAGCTCTTCCAGGGAAGGTCTGCATGGGAATAGTACGGTGACTCCTATGATTTTAAATTTCATCCAGCAAACCACGCAAAACCTATGGAATACACGCAGACCCAAGCATATATTTTCCATTGAAATGTTCATTATACAGCTGAGAAAATATTAAATAGTAGCAAACATGTCGAAAATACGGTAATGCGCATGCACTCTACTTCGACTTGACTAGTCGATTGCATTATCTTAATATTTCTTATAATCTGTAACACTTGTCTCTTATCATGCGTGTTTGAACATGAAAACAAGTATTGGTGTTCCTTATCGTTTTTTTCAGATGGATATATGAACAGAAAACAATTATAAAAGGAACATATTTGTATCCAATAACCATACTCAAAAACATTAAACACTCTTGAGATAACACTGAACAACAAATTTTGGGTCATGTCTTTGGGTTACGGCATGAAAGTAAGTTAACTTTGCAGATTTTGGGGTGCTTAACACGGAAATATTGCTTAAAAATGGCAGATTGGCTCTTGTTATCGATAAACAGCAGTTTGTTTAATTATTTATACAAAGTATTTTTATTTATTTGGCAGAAACAAGCAGCTAGGAACATATCTCATATCTGCATCAACCACGGACCTTTTCGCCTTTCGCTTGTTTCTTTAGCTTTGGGACCATCCCTTTTCCCTTCATTTTCTTTTGTATCTTGCTTCCATCGCTACGATATCTTGATGGAATGGCTCACCATGTTCGTCGTTAACAGCACCAGAGTTGGCGGAAAGAAACCCAGGAGTGAGCGTAAGAAATGCATCTTCGATGACATGTTGGACCCCAGTTTTTCGTAAGAAGTAATGCGATCTTCCACAAGCTACCTCTCATTGCCGGCCTTAACATTTCCTAGAAAAGCAGTCGAATCATTTCGAAAGGATTTCCACGCTATCGCTGAGGACACATTCGAACTGTTCATCTTTGAAACATTGCCTTATTTGTGGACTAATGAAAGCGCATGCCTTAATCTTGTCTGTAATAAGTCTTGAGAATTTCTCTTGCAAGTATGTGAACGCAGGACAGTTTACTTGCAATGACTTCACGAAATATTTCGGAGCCCCAGTTAAACGTGAAGTGGAGGAAGCAAAACTTTATTTGGATCTACCTGAGTTTCAAATGCTACGTTTTTCATTCCAGGTGTTAATGATTTTCGTTGAGGCCAACTCCTCTTCTCATAGTACATATCCTCGGCACAACTATCCAAATCGCAGAGAAAGTAAGAATATTTAGTGTGAACCTTTTTTAGCCCTACTGAAATGGCAATTAACTTTAAAACACCACATATTTACCACTCATACTTCTGATAGTGTTCATCTTTGAGGTTGTTCTCCATTTTTACGTATGTTTCTTTTTTGTGGACGGTACACTCAAGAGGTATTGAAGGCAGCATATTTCCATTGTGTAACACAGCCTTAAGGCTAACCTTATGGCCGTGTTATTACACCATGTTGCTGACATTCACAACAAGGTCTGCAGATCAAGATGGCTTGCCGAACAACACCACCTTCATGTCACACAGCCTGAGTACACGCTCCAATACATATACCGGTTTCTGCAGCCAGTCATCATCTACGGTTCAGAAATCTGGGCGTCGGCAACGGAAACCACGCTAAAAACCATTGCATCTGATGAGTACTGGCTTCTTCGGTGGGTCCTCTTCAAGCATAAACTGCCACCACTCATACATACTTCAGATATCACCCAACTTCTAAATTACAGAAAAGTCTCCAAACGGATATTTGCCCTCCGCTTGCTTGTGTCATTTAAAATGATAGCGGGTGAAGTCAATACGCCAAATTTTTGGCATATGTGCAATTGAAGGATCCCCACAAAACCCTGAAGAGCCCTTCCCTCTCTGCAGTCTGTAGCGTGGAAGCTCAGAATAGGGGATAGATTCCTGCCCACGGAGATGCTCCGCAACGTCCAGGAGATAGATGTGGACTACAAAAAGTTCATAGAGGACAAATCGTACAGAAGACGCATCATCAGGGACCAGCTTTCGTCTTCAACCGAGTGACTGCCATCGTCCTTTCATCGCTTTTCCTGGGCCTTCATTTCACATTTTAATATTAATCTTATATGTAAAATATGTAAATATACGTTTTATGTCCTAATATATGTTTTAAGTAATTTTTGTTGTATAAGTTATTGAATGTTAAACCCCTAGCATTGTCGCTGTTGTGGGTATTATTGCATCAGGCAATCATGTAACCAATCACTGCTTGCAATAAAGATATTTAAACCTTAGAAGTGTCTATAAATAGTCACCATTCTTCGGGAACATGCCTCATATTGAATGCTGCCATTAGACCATCAACATAATTACAAATATTGAGTTCGCCTTCTGTTTGATAGAATTTATCATATTCTTCATTGCAAGTGCGAAATGTTGTCACTTTCACAGAATGATCTAGAGGATTCCACTGTTGTATCCTCGAGGCCAAAAGCTCTGCCTTATTCTTTGACTGTTCGAGATCCTTGAAGAGGTCATTAAGCTAACTTTGTGTGATCTTATGTGGTTGAGAAGGATAAAGGTTTGGACAAATTGTTTTGCCCAGAGCTGTAGCTGATAACGTAGAGTAACTCGCTAATATGAGACCCCAACTGTAATTCGAAAACGAGAGCCAATCGACAAATTTTAATGTGATTTTCGTATTCAGCAGCGTAACATTAGTCAAGATTGAGTATTTTTATTTTCGTAGCATTGAAAGTGTTGAACAGTGTAATTGCTACTTAAATTTATACAATAGATTTTAGAGAAAGATTACTTTTATACTTACCTCGAAGAATGTAATATTTAGCTCAATGTTATTCAAATTATTACACTTGTAAATCATGGATGATTTCAGTGAACGAAAGTTTCTTGCCATGTACAGCTCTTCTTCAACCTCCTTTGTATTTGAGGAAAAACAGGGTTTTCTGAACTTACGAATCAAGTAATGTTTTAAATTATATAAAGCCTTTTTATTTTTAACAAGCGGACTATTATTAATTGCTGACACCTGCAAAATATTAAAAGAAATAATGTAGTTTGAATTTTAAAACACAAAATTACACTGCTCATTAATTGAAATGTAAAATCCAAGAGTAACTGCATCAAAAATAAACATTGATTTGAGTCCGGAAAAAATCCAGTTGAAAATTTCACTTTTCTCAGTTTTTTTCAGTTATAAAATTTGTCAATCAAAGTAAGGACTATTAGGACACAACTATATGCAAATTATTTTAAATAAATAGCATTCTTTTCAGCAATATCATCTTATTATTGTTGACGTATACCCTTCGTTGTATTACTGGTCTGGTAACCCCCAACATGGATACTCGTGTCAGTTCACTTCTGTGAGATATTGATCTAATATGACTATTTTAAATCAGAAGAATATATTTGATAGTGGGGTGAAAACTAGCGAATTTTATTCACGTAAATCAAACATTAACAGCAATTGTTTACGGAATTAAAATTTGCAGTCTTCGAAGGTATTATACTTAAAGAATGAAATGAAAGTACTAGTATGTAATTTAAGCAATTACGAGCTTCACGATTTATTAGAGACAGGTAGATAGGAACAAGCCGTCCAGTCAAAACAGAATGACCTAATAGTTGGAATTTATTCATCTTGCCATTAATATCGTAGCCAAACGGCAAAACATGGGCTATATAATTCCCTGAACGTTGTAGGAGGTATACTGTACCATATCTCCAGGATTGTGGCTTGTAGATCAGCAATAGTCCACAGAAGACCCAAACACCCAGATCTGTCGATCCATGTAATCACAGAGATGTATGGGAGTCAAATCCCACGAAATTGGGGGCCAAATCCGTGTTCAGAGAGTCACTTTCAAACAATACCGGCATCTTGGCAAGGCTCATTATCCTCCTGGAATCCACCTGAACAGACAACATGGATAGGCAAATTTAATTATTTAGAGTGAGGTTGATGGGTATGAGGGGACTCCAAAAGGTCATCAAGAAAACATCTTCAATAACAAAACACTGCTGCTTCTTGCTTGTTTCTGTTGAACTAGACCGCGACATCTATCAATCGCCCTCACTGCCTAGCAAGAAATGTGATTCATCGTTCATCGGAAAAGATAAGTTTTTCTAGTCGTCAATAGTCCAACGACGCTGTTAAGATGGAAATTTTAGGCATTTTTAGCAATGGATGGTATTAGAATAGGTACCTTTGCCGAACGCCTATGCCGGAGATCCATACATCGGTGGATTCGTGGCGTCCAGGATTTCGAAACACTGCTATTCGGCCCCTATTTAAAGCCCAATAGGTTGTAGATGACACTCATCAATCGGTGCAATATTGCCACTTTGCTTATTGGAGGCTTAAAGTGTTGGAACCCATTATAGTCTCCAGTGAAAAAGTACTGCAACACCTTATCACTTCCCTCATGCAGTGTGATCGATGTATTTTGAGGTTATGATGAACGTCATGGAGCAATCCAATCTTCCTCATATTTCGAGGTTACAGCTATAAACGGTATTCTGAGGGAGTTTGCTACATAGTCTATTGACTCAACGTATTGGTATCTATATCTAGTCACGATCCAACTTACTGGATGGATTCCGAGTGGTATGTTTGTGAGGACCCATTGTCGAGGCGATGTTATATCAAAGAGCTGAGTATATTCTTGCCATGTGTACACGATATCAAAAAAATTCATTATTCTTTTTCCCACAGTTTCTTATTACTGAATTCTTCATGAATAGCAAAAGTAATAGAACAAACCTATCTGCAAAAGAGAGCTAAACCTACCATCGTTACACAAATATACGTGGCCTCAATTCCAAGCTAAATGATATCCATTTCCACTTCCAGCCTACCACTTACATTTTCTGAGATTTTCTGAAATTATCGGTTGATTCAAGCGATAATTGGGATTCTCTAAGAAAAACCTATCCCTGTACAAATACCTTCAACACCCCGAATATCCACTACCAATTCCTTAAATGCTGATCTCCATAAATTCTCCAATGTGGCAAAGATAACTTAGTTGATTTTAATTCTTCTCAGTCTTGCCTTATACCTCGGAAAAAACTCTTCTTCTCCTATTCTTATCTTCGATGACAATAAGATTTTTAGACAAAATACCATATCCCTATTAGGGATTACCCTGATGTCTAGTCACTCTTGCATAAATCATCACAAATATTGCTTTCTCTGCATCAAAAAAAAAAAAACAAACAAAAAACTGGGTGTTCTCTTTTGCTCTCGGCGTTACTTTTCTTCCAAACAGCTATTTGCTGTGTAGAAATCGAAAATCAGCCATACCATGGAATATTGTCCAACATCTGCGGTAGTATTTCCAAAACCACTCTAAGCCTTCTAGATTCCATTCAATGGAGAGCAATTAAGTTAATTAAAGATTAATCTTTAACAGAGTCTTTCCAGTCTCTGTCTCATAGACGTACTGTTTCTGTTGCATGCTTTTTCTATAGCTAATTCCATGGGCAGTGTTCTGATGTGACGTCTATGATTCTCGCTCTCTCTTCCAAACCAGTCCAACACGTGCCACAACCAGTTAGCAGTCTATTTACTGCCCAATTTCAAACTCACAGAAACAACCTTTCTTCTTCCTACAGGTTCTATTATCTCACGTGCTTGGCATTTCCGCAAAAAGAAATAAATAAATCCATGGTCAGCCGTTCCACCGTTTTCCGTCTATCGGCTCACATCAGGCGGTACAGCTTACATTCATCACGACCTTCGTGTGGGCTCCCCATTGACCCGGCGACTGCTGCCCTGTTCGCAATCCAGCAACTCTTGAAACATCTCAGCTGCAAAACTTTGCAACTGACCCAAATTATTCGTAGTTTCCGTTATATTGCCACCATTCAATTCATACGCAACAATTTTCTTTTTTTGCAAAGTCTGTCAGATCACATCCCTTGCCCATATCGGTCAAGTGATTCATATGCCCGCATATCACAAACTTCTGGGGATGTAAAAACTAGTTCGCTTCCTCGTGACACCCTGCACAACACTAAATCAAGTAGCACAATTGGCGGCGACTATCTTCCGATTATCTCTAGATCTCCTGGCTGTCACACATCGAAATGGAAGGATCTTTTGAGGCTCAAACGACTAGAAACCTTAAAAAGTACCCTTCGAATTTGTCATCTTAATATGAAAGGTATAACTAGAACCAAATGCCAATGCCAATGCCGATGAAAAGTTCTGTCTGATAAGAAAATTGGCACGGTTGCCATTGAGAAGACTTATGCTATCGGTGAAGACCAACTCTGATCAAAATGTAAAATACTAGGATATGATGTTATTGATGCAATTTATCAACAGGCATATGGCGTGGCAACTTATGTGCGGTTGCCATTGAGAAGACTTATGCTATCGGTGAAGACCAACTCTGATCAAAATGTAAAATACTAGGATATGATGTCATTGATGCAATTTATCAACAGGCATATGGCGTGGCAACTTATGTGCAGAACACAGTTGAGCCAGATTTGGGTCCATTATTCACTGTTAGTGCTCAGCGCTCTAACATCCTGCATCCGCCGGATGTAGTGCATTACCGGCAGGTACCAGCAATCCCGCTCCCTGGGAGCCAACAAAAAATAAAATAAAATTATAAAATGATAATAATAATAATAATAATAATAATAATAATAATAATAATAAAATAATAATAATAAGTACGTAAGAACAAAACATAACAAAAGGTGCTTTTGCACCAAACTCATCCTGACAGTTTGTCAGTTCAACTGTTGACAATTTGTCTTGCCCTTCGAACAGAACCTGTCGCTGCGAGCAGGGAGCCACATAAGACCACTTCCCTTTGCAGCCTAAATAGTCCGACAGTTATTTTCTGGAAGTCTTCTCAATCTTCATGAACGTCAAATAACTGTTCACTCAACCTATACTCGTTCTGTCTGATCGCTGGTATCTTCTAGTTGTTAACCACTGGAACTTGACCATGGAAGTTTTCCAGTAGTCAATGTCACACTTTGTGCAGAATACACTTAAGATTTGATTTGGCATATACCAACCACATTTTCAAAGTCCAAAGATCCTCTGGAGCACAAAATGCCATATAAATTCAAGATTGAAATTTTCATCCTCAGTGGCAGTTAAATATTACATACATTTTCCTGATCCATGATACTCCATAGCACACTTGCCATGCAAGGCCTTGAAATTGAACTTGAAATATTCATCCACAATAGAAAGAGGAACTGTATTGTACATAACATATTAAAATTTTCTCCCAGATTACAATCACAACTTGGTCAAGTTATTCTAGGAAAAACAAATTTTCCCAAGACAATTACTCTCAAAAATGTTAATATTTGAAAATCCATAACTCTCGAACTAATTACCAGAGGGAGGCAAAAAAAACCAGAAAATTAAATGTGTCCCTAATATACATCCGATCAAAAGTTTGAGATCACAGAACCTGTGCAAGTGGAGTTACTGACTGTTAAAACTGTCCCAATTCTGAAATTTCATAATAATTACATAAAACATGTATGTATATTTTTCTATCATGAAAAACTATAAGAGGTATCATTTCCACTGTCCTCGCTGTAGCAATGATGTACCTATCCAGGTTCACTTCAAGAGTCCAGACGAACAAGTAAACTACTTCTGAAAAAGTTATATTTAGATTTCCAGGTCCTCAGAATCAGCCAGCCGGAGACTAGATGATTCAGAAAATGAACATTTATTCATATATATAAATTAATCCACCAGCAGAAGACCACCGATCCAAAGGTAAAGGAAAAACAATCACCAAATTCACGCCCTAAATTGATCCAATTACAAATTTCTTCTATCAATACTGACTTGCGCTGAGAGAATGATTGAGGCAGCACTAACCAACATTTTGCTACCACCACGGATGTAAATAAATGTGAATATTGTATATCAATTTTCTAACATATCAAATAGATTATATACATAAAACTTACTCGTTTCTTCTCAAAGCTGCTCTAAGTTCTCTCCTTCTGGTAAACACCAAGAAGGAGAAGTTCTAGAGAACCGCAAAGCTTTCAGGATCATCAACTAAAAGGTATACGGTAGGTTGGGTAGGTTGTATAGCAAGGTAGCTCTGATATTTTCGTATTCTATGCAATGTAACAACATATGCAACCATGTTTCGTCCTCTCCGCAAGTGCACAAAGGATCTGGTTCCAGCCCCATTTGATATAACTTGGATCTAATTGAATCATGTCCTGATAACAAGAATGAAGTAAACATTGTAGAGTAAAACCAACGAAATACTTTTCCTTTAGCTGCAAATTCAACCCGCAGAAAGAATTTTTTAGTAACTTCCCCAAATACGCTTACATCCCATCTTCTCTGCCATTGCTCTATTAAAAAAACTTCCAAATCCTGTTTTTTTTCTGTTTAAAGTTGTTAGCCGGATCAGAGACAATATTTAGACAACTCACTAAAAACCCCTTTTTTAATTTGTAAGCCATTCCTCGATATTGTATATAGAGGTCCAGAGGTATAATTCCTGCCAACACTTGCAGGGCATTATTTGAAATTGTTCTGGAGACTTTTATGATGGTTAATAAAATAGATCTCTGTAGGGCTATTAATTTTGATTTGATCTTAACCTTAGACACAGCTTGAAACTAAATTCCACATGCTTAACCAATAATGGGAATAAAAATTGTCTTGTAATAAAAAATAACACTTTTTTTTTACCTAAACCCCAATCTTTACAGGAAAGCCGAATAATTGCCGCAGTAAATTCCTTAACGTTTTCCTTAAATTTATTTACGTGGACCTGGAAGCCCAGCCTATCATCGAGAATGATACCCAAATACTTAGTGTTGGAAACATAGGGTACTAGCGTGCCTTCCAATAATACTTTAGGCGGTCAGTCATAATAAAAATGTGATTTAAAAACCATAAAGATGGTTTTATTTACAGATATTTTGAACTTATTTAATTTTGAACAGTTTTGAAAGTCATCCAACACTGATTGAATTTTATCCTCAAGAACGCTCCTGGACCGACCTGATACTCCGACCACCAGGTCATCGGCATAAGCCACTTCCATGTAAATTTCACTTTCCTTCTGCAGCCACTGGTCCAGAACCGCGTTCCAGAGGAGAGACCTCAGAACAGAACGCTGTGGGCATCTTCTGGACAAGGAAGGAAGTACTGTATAAAAATGTTTGGCTTGAACCTGTATTGAAATGTCGATGAAATATGATCGCAGTACTTTATAAATGTAGTTATTACAGTGGGCCATCCTGAGGGACCTGAGGGACTCTCCCACCAAAAAGAGTCGAAAGCGCCCTCAAAATCCACGAAAACCATCGATACGTACTTACATGGTGAGTCAGAAATATAATTTAACACTGTGATAATTGCATCCTCTGTCGAATGCCCCTTCTTAAAGCCATGCTGCCAATCCGAAGAGCGGTGGTTTTCCATGAGCATATTAGTGAATCTAGGGGACTAAAGTCGCTCAAATAGTTTTCCCATGTTGGCCAAAAGAGAAATGGGTCTATAAGAGCTGGGATTTGTTTTGGGTTTACCTGGTTTAGGGAGAATCTTCAAAAATGCTTGTTTCCAAACTCTGGGGAAAGTTCCCTCCATAAACACTTGTTGTACAGATTAAGTAATACATTTGGAAAGAGTTCAAAAAATTTGACTATAATTTGATTTTCTATTAAATATTGTCCAGGGCATTTTTTCGAATTTAATTTTGAAATTGCAGCCCCTAATTCAATCATGTTGAAAAGCTCAATATCCGTGGATCCAGTATATCTCTCATTCTTCACACGAATTGCAGCCTGTTCAGGTGAATGCAGATCTGCAGAATACAAGGGAAAAAAGATTTCTAACAATCGATTCTACGATTGATTTCTAGTCCGTGGTTTCCTGGTTGTTATCAACAACAGTATTGTAAACATCCCCACTAATTAATTTATTTCTCATTAATTTATAAACCAGACCCCATGGCTCCATAATACCAACATGTTTCACTAAATCTTGTAACATCTAGTCTTGCTCTCCTCTATGTTCTTGTGAAAATTTCTTCTATTTAATCTATAATAATCTTTAAGTTGTTGTATATCTTGTTCCAACAATTGCCTCCCTCGTTGGTAGTCCTTTCTCATATTCTGTACTTGAACACTCAAAGTGGTCAACTCTGGTGTCCACCATGGGACCGAAGGTTTTTTGATCTGGTTTCTCCTGGTGGAGTGCGAAATTGCAACAAATAAATGGTACTGTACAAAGTTGACATGCTCAAGAGCGGTGATGTTGTTTAGTTTCATTAAGTCCTGTGAAACAGAGATCGTTCCTAGATGGGCTTTAAATTTATCCCATCTCATTTTGTTCATGCAGAATCTCCTTGGATCATGCACAGGCAATTCTTCATTGGTATTCTCCGCCCCAACACAAAACGTGATGGCACAGTGATCGTTGTTAACTAATTACGGTTTTACGTTCCACTTACGTATTTTATCTACAAATTTAAATGAAGACATAGTAACATCGATGTTTGATTGCACGTTTACCGTTGAAAAGGTGACAGGTTTTCCTGCAAGGTTTTGAATTAAAAAATTGTATGCCAAAATTATGTCCTCGAATAAAGCACCTCTGGCATTCGTACGACCACTGTGCCAGAAAAGGGATTTTGCATTCAGGCCGGCCGTGATTACAAGATTGTTTGCTGCGAATTTAGAACAGCTTTTGTCAAGCTCATGTATAGCATTTTCTATATTTTCTGATGGTGGGCAGTATAAAGAAGCAAGATAAAAAGAAAAACCCCTAGAAGAAAATTGAATATAAGTGATGTTGGTGGAGCACAGTCCAGTAATTGATGTAATGACTATTTCACTGTTAAACACTGCAGTCTTTGGAGGGACTTCACTCGTTGAAATTACCCTGGCAGAAGTTGGAAAGCCCATGATCTTGTGGGCCTGCGCTGAAAAGAAAGGCTCCTGTATGCATTCTACATCGTAACTGTATTCAACTGCAGATGCCCGGATTTCATCTGCTGCTACACGAGATCTTTGCCCGTAATTTGTAAAATCTTTATTTCCACAAGAGACGTACTCAAACAGATAGTTGCAGTATTTTGGGTTGTTCATTTATCGTTTTTATTTTTGACAACTCCCCAGCTCTAAAATATTCCGGGTACTTGCTGTTCCGCACTGAGTGGTTACTATCTTTATTCCTACGCTTACAGTTTACGCACTGTGCAGGATCTTCTTTGTGCGTACACTCTGCAAACACGTGCAGAGTGTACGCACAAAATTGTTCGCGGAGTGACCGTACGCAAGGCAGCGGACACATTTATTTACTACTGTAAATTTGCGAAAACGATGAGAGGTGAATCCAAGTTATCTTCTGTTTGATTGCATTAAATATCTTAAAATGAGAGGGCTGAACTCAATCATCCATTTGGTAACACGTGTTTCAATTCCAGAGTTAAATCGGAAAGTTGTCTCTCGAGAAACCACCTCTCCTGAGACCCCAAAGTCCTTGAGGTTCTTAACATGGAGATCTTCGAGAATATCTTCCTTAGTGTAACCTTTGGGGACTCTAAACACCAACACTGTAGGGTATGTCAATTTCGGTCAATTTTTTTATGCCAAATATATAGGGGTCTGCAAACTTGTTTTGATTTTTGGAGTCCGTGAATCTCAGTAGGAGTTTCAGAAGCGCTGATCTAGAGCAATTGTGTAATTACAAAGATTGAGTCTTTAAGCAAGTGAATGTTGATCCTTCTCAATTTAAAAAATATATTTTTGGATTTCAAATAAGTTTCCTTTAAGTTAGATTAGATAAAATAGAACGAATGTCTGCAGATTAATGAGATGGAAAAGATCTTTTGCAACCAGAAATGGGTGAAATTAAAATAATCAGCATAACGAATTTTTGTACTCATTCAGTATTTGATGTGTACATATATATTCCATTATCAATAATGAAATCAATATTATTGGCAAACATAAAAGGTGTGCAAACTGTTTTACAATTTCCTTGATTACTTACATTACTACTTTCTGCCATGGAGGAATTATGGGAAACGAAGACAACATATTGAATCCCCGTCATAATATTTGAAAAGCTTGTTAACTTCTTTATATCCTGTTCTCTATCCAGGAAAACGAACCATTTGAGGAAATACTTCAGAGGAACAGGAACCTACAAATAAGTTAAACATTGCATAAAAAAAAAAAAACATTTCAAAAAGAGCTGCTGAAGCTAACGGTGGAAAAACCTTATAAAAGTTAAAATAAAAAGTAAGGGATGATACTAAATGGTGACTGCATCTTCGTGCAATGCTGGTTTTCCAAAGAATTCCAACTAGATCCTTAACAAACTTTCTGTGTGTGTGTGTGTGTGTGTGTGTGTGTGTGTGTGTGTGTGTGTGTGTGTGTGTGTGTGTGTGTGTTGAGGATCTAGTGGGACAATGCCGACTGGGCTGACCAGGTGGGTAAAGTGCCTGCCTTGCAAACCAAAGGTCACGGGTTTGAATCCCGCCTCGGGCTTGGATACTACGATGGTGCCATACTATCCGGTTGGACCTAACAGCCACGATACGCGAAGGAAGCAGGAAAAAACGGGTTCCTTCATGCATTGCTCACATCATACGATAAAAAAATAATGTGGGACAGTTAAAATTGATCACGGTTAAAAGCTTCAGTGCCTGTGCTGTTCCAATTATAATATTGTTCAATAGACAGATTCACAAGCTGACACCTTGATGAGTCCTCGTTGGTAGCACTGGGCCACTGACACTGGCTTGAAAAGAGCTGACTTTGATCTCATTGATGACATGAGGTATTTTTATGGGTTTTTTCATAACCTGGCTGATTCCCCACTAGGTGACACTGCCATCCAAACACTTTGAACCAAACTGAGCAGGGCGCAGTCTACCAACCCTCCCCACTGCTATAGGGCGCTGCTGTCGAAACAATTTGAACAGAATTTCATAGCAGGTAGTCTACCACCTGCACACTCTCCCCACCGCTAGAGAGCGCACCCATTGAAACACTTTGAACCGATTTTAATTGGGATTGCTGCCACTAGGCGGCACCACCATCGCACACAGGTTTCGTCACACCACCGTCGAAACTTTGAAGATGATCACGTCACCAATCACATGAATCCTTCCCATGATCCTTTTCGCTCACCGAATTTCGTTAATTTTTTATTTTATTTTAAATTTTGCTGCCGGATGGCAGCACACATATATTTAAAAGGAATCTTAATGGTATTTGAACCCAATTTTTTTAATTAGAAGACTATTTTAAGCAACGCATTAATGTTATTTTCAGACCATAAATTAGTTAATGCTGTTTTGAATTGTTTTTTTTTTATTTTAAAGTATTCATGAATAATACCATATTCAATGGTATTATTTGAACATAATTAAAGTATTCATGAGCAATTTTTTAACCAATGGTATTTTGTCAGTTAAAAGTGATTTTCAGTATAATTTTTAATGAAGACAGAATTATAATGAACGAAGTCTTTTATTGAACACTGTTAACAAAATTATTTACAAAGGAATCATTATTCTGATAAAATCTTGACACAGCTCTCTTTTCAAGGATAGTCCACAATTCTCCAATTACGAAAAGTATGAAAACGACTATAAAGATATCTTCTGTTCCAGGTTTAGTGTTGTTTTACCTGAAAGAAAGAGAACATGTCAGAAGGTTATTATAATCCTACTGTGGTGGAGAGCTTTGCTAGTGTTAATGCTTTACAAAAAAAATTACCCAGACATACTGTGAAAGAATGGTTATCAGGACAGCCCACATATTAGAGACACAGACAGCAGCGAAGAAATTTTCCTCGTAACCAGATGAAAGTTCCTGGTCTTCACCATACATTTCAATGTGATTTAGTCGAAATTCAAGTCTTGCTAAAGCAAATAACGATGTTCATTTTCTTCTTGTGTGTATTGATTGCTTTTCACGATATGGTTGGGTAAGACCATTAAAATTGACCAAGAAGTAGTTAAAGCTTTCAAATCTATTTTTAAAGAAGAAGAGTTTAATATTAATAGTGACCAAGGAAAGGAATTTACTAATAAACAAGTGCGTGCATTATTCAAATCTACAAATATCTACTTTTACACTACAAGAAGTGAAAAGAAAGCTTCTATGGCAGAAAGATTTATTCGTACATTGAAAGCAAAATTTATAAATGGGTTACATATTCAAAAAATGATAAATATATTCATATGCTGCAAAAATTAGTGCAAACTTATAATGAAATTGCACACAAATCTATTGGTATGGCCCCTGCAGATGTCACCATGCATAATGAAGAAATAGTGAATACTAAATTGTATAGAGCCCATCCAAAAGTTTCAGAACCCAAGTTTAAAGTCGGTGACCATGTTGTTCTTAGTGATGATGGCCATAATTTTCGAAAAGCGTTCAGAGGGAATTGTTCCGAGGAGGTTGTTTTCATAGCTCAGGTAATCAAAAGGCACCCTGTAATATATAAGGTTAAAGAGAGAGATGGCGAGGTGATAGAAGGTACATTTTATGAGAATCAGCTGCAGAGAGTCAGTTTTGATAAAAAAAGCTACCAGAAAACGTGTATCTGATTGAAAACGTACTTCGCAAGCGTACAGTGCAAGGCCAAAGACAGTTACTTGTGAAGTGGCTTGGATACCCTGCACCCTACAATACTTGAGTACAAAGCAAAATTGTTTTACCTAACCCTACCAAGTAAGGCCAGTATGGACTTGTATCCTGATAACACCCAATGATGTTTCAAAGTTCAGTTACCTTGGGAAATTAAACTGACTGGGAAGTGGGAGGTGGCACTTTCAGCAATCCATATGCCTGGAGTGTGGAACAATATCACAAAAGGATATGATGAAAATCATGTACACTACTTGGTGATGATTATGACTCTGAACAAATTTTTCATCTGCTTTCTTTAATGTATAAAGATTATCAACATCTTTTAGATGAGTTGAAAAGTGTTCATCCCCTTGTTTCATTTACAGTACACACAAAGACTTCTGAAACACATCAGTTTTCAGTGAAGTGCATGGAAAAGGCAAAATACAATTGCCTGAGAAATTAGTAAAATTATTTGGACTTCAAAAAAGGAGGTGTACGGAGAAAAGGCTGCGTGTATTTACAGATACATCTGTAGGTGAGAGTGTATTACCTATCAAAGGTCAAATTTCTTTTGTCCCAAGTGCAAGAAATGTTGTTTTTACTATTCTTACCGGTGGAAATTACCAGATGTGTGTGCTTCCACATGGAAGCTATAAATCCATCTCTAGTATTCTTTATTCAATGTTGAGTGTCTGCCCAAGTTTAAGTGGAAATGTTAATTGAGACGATACCCTGACTTTACATATACCAGAAACCTTTTCATTAGTGTTTCCAGCAGATTCCCCACGTTTAGGGCTTATGCTCGGCTTTCACCAGATTGGCACTAAATTGAGTCTAGCTCTCAGCGGGAACTACCCTGCAGATATAAAACGGAGTGTCTCAGCGTATATTGTTCATGCCAACCTGATTCGGGACCAGATAATAGGCGATACGTGCACTCCGCTGTTACGTGTTGTTCCCTGTATTGAAAGAACACATTTACATACGGAAACCTAGACTACTACCCCCCTTTTGAGACACCGGTTTCGCACCGTGTCCATCAGTATCTGTACAGACAGAGGACAGTTTCTAGTGTTTAGAAGTGAGAAGACTTTAGTGAAGCTGCATTTTCGCAAAGATGAGTTAATATATTGATTACTACATGGAACAAGCAGGAGATTGCAATGCATTTGTCAGACAACGTTTGCAGCGTGGGTACGGACTAGGAAGCATTTTTCGTGCAGCATTCTATTTTCTAACACCACTTTTGAAACCCGCAGCCTGGTTTGTGGCTAAGCATGTTTTAAGAGCAGGTGAAAACGTGATTGGCGATGCTTTGGATGGGTGCCCCTCACACGTTTATTTCTAAACAGAGCATCGGAAGTTGGTCAGACCATTTCAAAGAAGGTTCTGAACCAGAAAGGAAGAGGGAAGAACAGTAAGTGCAGAGATATTTTATAAACATGGAGCACATGATGTCAGAACTAGACCTATTTCAAAAACCTGCTATTAACCTATTTATCGAACGTTCATCTTATGTAACTTTTCAAACACTAGGCAGTGTAGATAGTGGTGCCCCCTTTGAATGTTTTATTCCAGGTACTTCAGAAGAATATTCAGATTTTGAAAAAACATTTTTTCGTCTGAAAGTTCCTGTTACACATAGTGACAGGAAAGAGATAGATGCCAGATCTGTGAGTGTGATGAACAATTTTTTTTTCATTCCCTTTTCAGTCAGGTGGATCTGTTTTTACAAGATAAATTATCAGTGCATCATCTGATACTTATCCCTACAGGGCATATTTAGAAAAACTTCTGAATTACGATCGCGGTGCCAAATGTGCCCAATTAACAACAGAACTCTATTGTGAAAGATGATGTTGCGGAAGTCAGTGAAATATTTACCAAGACAGAATGTCGGATGTGTAAACAGCAGGAACAATAGCAAAATCAAGGAGTGTTGAATTTCTGGGGTGATTCATCTGGATTCATGTCACCAGCAAGATATATTGTTAATAATATGTCACTACATATTCATCTAGTGCGAAGTAACCCAGAATTCTCTTTATTGGCCATCACTAGAGACATGAAATGCAGAGTTCATATTCAGGAAACAACCCACTTTCTGCACACAGTAAGATTAAATCCGAAACTTCTGTTAGCCCACTTGACTGTGCTTGAAAAAATCCTATTCACTATCCCATAAACACGGTGCAAGTCAGCTATTACTCGATTCCTAAAGGTATGAGTGACTCTACAAGACACAACATCTATCTGGGTAACATTCCACCTCGATTAGTTATAGGTCTAGTTGCAAGTGAAGCATTCAATGGTCCGTGCAGTCGCAATTCATTCAATTTTGCCCACTTCAATTTATGTTATCTGGTAGTGACAGCTGATAGTATTCGACATCCAAGTCAACCTCTCACACCTAATTATAGAGAGGGTCACTTCACGAGATCATACCTCTCTCTCTCTCTTCAAATCACTAAACAAGTGGACACGTGATGTGGGAAATGATATTTCGTATAAAGAATACCTAGAAGGTAACGTGTTGTATGGATTTGACCTCTCTCTTGACCATAATGCCGTGGGCGAACACTTCAACACTCATCACCGAGGAAGTGTAGGTATAGAATTGAAATTCTTTGCTCACCTACCCAAGAATGTTACAGTGGTGTTGTTAATTGGGTACATTTGGCACTGCGATCGTCATTCAGAAATTTTTCTAAATATGCTCTGTAGGGATAAGTATCTGGCAATGCATTGATTAATTTATCTTGTAAAAACAGATCCACCTGACTGAAAAGGGAATGAAAAAAAATGTTCACCACACTCACAGAACTGGCATCTATCGCTTTCCCGTCACAATGTGTAACACGAACTTTCAGACGTAAAATTTTTTTTCAAAATCTAAATATACTTCTGAAGTACCTGGAATAACAAATTCAATGGAACCACCATTATCTACACTGCTTGGTGGTTGAAAATTCGCATAAGATGAACGTTCGATAAATAGGTTAATAGCAGGTTTTTGAAATAGGTCTAGTTCCGACATCATAAGCTCCATGTTTATAAAATATCTCTGCACTTCCCTTTTTTCCTCTTCTTTTTGGTTCAGCACCTTGTTTGAAATGGTCTGACCAACCAACTTCCGATGCTCTGTTTATAAAGAATTGTGTGAGGGGCACCCCCTGCAAAACATTGCAAATCACGTTTTGCTCTGCTTTTAAAACATGCTTAGCCACAAACCAGGCTGCGGGTTTCAAAAGTGGTGTTAGAAAATAGAATGCTGAACGAAAAATGCTTCCTAGTCCGTACCCACGCTGCAAACGTTGTCTGACAAATGCATTGCAATCTCCTGCTTGTTCCATGTAGTAATCAATATATTAACTCATCTTTGCGAAAATGCAGCTTCACTAAAGTCTTCTCACTTCTAAACACTAGAAACTGTCCTCTGTCTGTACAGATACTGATGGACACGGTGCGAAACCGGTGTCTCAAAAGGGGGGTAGTAGTCTAGGTTTCCGTATGTAAATGTGTTCTTTCAATACAGGGAACAACACGTAACAGCGGAGTGCACGTATCGCCTATTATCTGGTCCCGAATCAGGTTGGCATGAACAATATACGCTGAGACACTCCGTTTTATATCTGCAGGGTACTTCCAGCTGAGAGCTCCACTCAATTTAGTGCCAATCTGGTGAAAGCCGAGCATAAGACCTAAACCAGGGAAATCTGGCGAAATCACTAATGAAACGTTTTCTGGTATTTGTAAAGTCAGGGTATCGTCTGAATTAATATTCCCACTTAAACTTGGGCAGACACTCAACATTGCATCAAGAATACTAGAGAGGGATTTATAGCTTCCATGTGGAAGCACACACATCGGGTAATTCCACCAGTAACAAAAGTAAAAACATTTCTTGCACTTGGGGCGAAAGAAATTTGACCTTTGATAGGTAATACACTCTCACCTACATATGATTCTGTAAATACACGGCAGCCTTTTCCGCGTACACCTCCTTTTTGAAGTCCAAATAATTTTACTAATTCCTCAGGCAATTGTATTTTGCCTTTTCCATGCACATTCACTGAAAATTGATATTTTGTTGCAGTATTTGTGTGTACTATAAATGAAACAAGGGGATGAACACTGTACAATTCATCTAAAAGATGTTGGCAATCTTTATAATTTAAAGAAAGCACATATAAAATTTGATCAGAGTCAGAATCATCAAGAAGTACATGAAATTAATCAAATCATTTTGTGATATTGTTCAACACTCCAGGCATATAGATTTCAAAAAGTGCCACCTCCCACTTCCCACTCAGTTTAATTTCCCTGGGTAATTGAACTTTAAAACGTGATTGGGTATTATCAGGATACAAGTCCATACTAGCATTACTTGGTAAGGTTAGGTAAAACAACTTTGATTTGTACTCACGTATTGTAGGGTGCAGGGTATCCAAGCCACTTCACAAGTAACTGTCTCTGGCCATGCACTGTATGCTTCCCAAGTACCTTTTCAATCAAATACACATTTTCAGGTACCTCGTTATCAAAACTGACTCTCTGCAGCTGATGCTCATAAAATGTACATTCTGTCACCTCACCATCTCTCTCTTTAACCTTATATACTACAGGGTGCTTTGATTACCTGAGCTATGAAAACCACCTCCTCAGACCCTCTGAATGCTTTTCGAAAATTATGGCCATCATCACTAAGAACGACATGGTCACCGACTTTAAACTTGGGTTCCGAACCCAAGTTTAAAACTTTTATCTGGTTACGAGGAAAATTTCTTCGCTACTGGCTGTGCCTCACATATGTGGCTGCCCTGATAACCATTCTTTTATATTATGTTTGGGTAATTTTGTATGTTTTTGTGAAGCATTAACACTAGCAAAGTTCCCCACCACAGTAGGATTATAATAATCTTCTAACATGTTCTCTTTCTTGCAGGTAAAACAACACTAACCCTGGGACAGAAGATATTTACCTTTATAGTACTTTTCATAATTTTCGTAATTGGAGAATTGTTGACTCTCCTTGAAAAGAAAGATGTGTCAAGATTTATTCAGAATAATGATTCCCTTGTAAATAATTTTGTTAACAGTGTTCCATAAAAGACCTCATTCATTATAATTCTGTCTTCATTAAAAATTATATTGAAAATCACTTTCAACTGAAAAAATACCATTGTTTAAAAATATTGCTCATGATTACTTTAATTATGTTGAAATAATACCATTCATTTGTTCATGAATACTTTAAAATAAAAAGAACAATTCAAAATAGCACTAATTAATTTATTAGCAAAAAGTAACATCAACATGTTGCGTAAAATAGTCTTCTCATTTAAAAATTGGGTTCAAATACCATAAAATTGTTTTTAAAATATAGATGTGCTGCCATCGAGCAGGAAAATTTAAAATAAAATAAAAAATAACGAAATTCGTTGAGCGCAAAGCATCATGGGAAGACAAAAACATCAAAGTCCTTAGAGATGATTGTGCAAAGGATCATGGAAAGGATTCACGTGATTAGGTTTGGTGAGAGCTTAGAGGGGAACAGGTATTCTATGTTTTATCAGACACTCAGTCTAAAACACTGATGAATCCAATATCTTTCTATTACAGATGATTTAGGAGAAGTCCGGTTGGCGTCCCTCCCTAAAATACACTCATGCTCACCTTCTCGATGGTAAGCTCTGTTATGTCACTTAGGTGGCAACGAACGTGTAGAGTGGTTCTCTTCAAGATGCCTGGTCAGTGTGAAGAGGAAAAGACCAAACCCTCCAGCATATGACAACACGACAAAACAAATGGCCCTCAGTCCCCAGCGGCTTTCACTCCCCCTCTTACGGCAGCGAGAGGATCAGAGTGGAAGCAGAGGATGCTAAGAATCTCTGGGTACGACCAGGCTGACTTGCACGGAAACTGATCTTAGCCTGTTACAACGTAAAATCACGCATCGGTGAAGACAGGATATTAGAACTGGAAAAGGAATTAGAAAATGTGAATTGGAATATCATCGGTTATACCGAAACAAGAAGAAAAAATAAATCTCTTAAAGTTTATCAAGTGTAAATCTGCTGTACAACAATGGAACCTGCGAAAGTAGTGAAGGTGGAGTTGGGTTTCTGGTCCAAAAGATTTAAAAAACAACATTTTGGAATTCAAAAGTACATCACCAAGGGTGTTGAGACAAATACTCAAGATTCCTAACAGGTACAAACTAAAGGTTATAATTATTTATGCACCAACATCGAGCCAGGATGATGAAGAGGTTGAAGAAATGTACACCGAAATTGAGAATCTTCTAGTTGAGAAGAAAACTCACTACACTATTATTATGGGGCACTTCAATGCTAAGGTTGGAAAAGACAAAACAGCGCAGAAATGGGAACTATAGGAAATTTTGGAATTGGTGAAAGAAATGAAAGAGGCGAAAGACTTGTGGAATTTACAGAATCCCAAGGATTGTCAGTCATGACCACTTTTTTCAAAAAAAGGGTGAACAGAAAGTGTACATGGAAAAGTCCAAATGGATTAACGACTAATGAAATCGACTTCATCCTCACTAACATAAGATATATTGTGAATGATGTTACCATCCTGAATAAGGTAAATGTTGGAATTTATCACAGAATGGTAAGATGAACACTTGATATAGATGTAGGAAAGGAAAGGAAAAAACTGACTCGAGTAAATAATACAAAGGTCTTTGAGATAACAGAAGAGGAGAAAAAGCAATATGTACTGGAACTTAAGAACGTGTTTGAGCTTCTGCAGTCTGCTTAGGACCAAGATATCGATGAGGAATATTACATATTTCTGAAAGTGATAAAGCCCAAGAAACCTATAGAGGAAAACGAAATCCAAAGAAGAAAAAAATTCGTCAAGAAACACTTGTCGTGATGAATCGAAGGCGAAAAATGAAGAGAAAGATAAACACTGACAAGGAGAAAATTGAATATACTGAGTTATGCAAAGCCATTAGAAAGAGACTCAGAGAGGACATAAGAAGATTTAACACAAGAAAAGTAGAAGAAGCATTAAGGGAAACTAAAGGATGTAAATCAGCAGCCATGAGCAGTAATACAGAAAGACAAATGATACTGAAACTGAAGAATAGCAATGGTGTACTTATAAAGAGCAGAGAAGGCATAATTCAAATAGAAGAAGTCTACTATAGAGAATTATACAAGGAGCGAGGGAATGATGCCAGCAGTGGGGAAGATGGATTGCAAATTAGCAACACATATGACATACCCGATATTCTTCCTGGTGAGGTAGAACATGCATTGAAGGAAATGAAGAATCAGAAAGCCCCGGGGGAAGATGAAGTTACTGTAGAGTTGTTAAAGTTGGGAGGAAGAGACATAACACAAAAAATGGCAAGACTCTTCACAAAGTGCATTAAAAAAGGTGTGACGCCTAAGCAGTGGAATAATGCAATCATCGTTTTCTGCATAAGAAAGGAGATAAATCAGAAATTAGAGACAAGTTAGTTTGTTATCGCACATGTACAAATTGTTCACAAGGGCCATTACTAACAGATTAGAAAGAATACTTGATGAGAATCAACCAAAAGAGCAAGCTGGCTTTAGGACAGGATTCTCAACTATGGAATCACCTTCACATAATATCACAGCTAATGGAGAAAGCAAATGAATAACAAACACCATTATGCCTGGCATTTGGGGATTATGAAAAGTCATTTGACTCCATACAGCATAAGGCAATGGTTCGGGCACTGGAAAGACAAGGCATAGATACCCCATATATTATGATTTTCAAGAAAATATATGAGAACGCTACATCCTTTATTAGACTAGACAAAGACAGTAGCAAATTTAAAATCGAGAAAGGTGTTCGACAAGGAGACACAATATCTCCGAAGTTGTTTACTGCTGCCCTTGAGGAAGCTTTCAGAAGATTAGACTGGTCGCAGAAGGGAGTCAATGTGAACGGAGAGTACCTAAACCATTTACGATTTGCAGATGACATTGTGGTCATAAGCCACGATCCCAAAGAATTAGAGGAAAATCTTAATCAGATATGCAGAGTTAGTAAGGATTTTTGGCAAGAGATGAATATGGCTAAAACAAAGGTACTGATGAAAAAGTATGCCGCAGAAAGGGAAATAATGATTGAATGAGCAGTAGTTGAAAAGGTGGAGTCATATAGTTATCTGGGACAAGTTATTAGCTGCAATAATGATAAATGGCTGGAAGTCAAGAGAAGAATACATTTTGGATGGTTAGCATTCAGGAAATATAGTCACTGACTGAAGAGCAATATCCTAGTTTGTCTGAAACGTAAAATAATGAACCAATGTATACCCCCCACCATGACTTATGGAAGTGAATCTTGGGCACTCACCAAAGAATGGAAGAGAAGCTGAGAACTACACAGCGAAGAATGGAACGAATTATACTGGGAATCCGACTGTTAGATAAGAAGGGAAACAGATGGATTATGCAGAAAACTCAAGTAAAGGGCATTCTTATCAAAACAAAAGAACTAAAATGGTCTTTGACAGGGCACATATCTCAAAGACATGATGACAGATGGACTAAGCAAATAACAGAATGGTACCCAAGAGGAGCTTGAAGAAAACCTGGAACACAAACGCGCAGATGAATAGATGAAATTCATGAGTTTCTGGGTAGTATATGGATAGCCAGTGCTCAAAACAGAAGGAACTGGAAAGTTGCTGGAGTGGCTTTGATCCTGCAGTGGATTGAAAACGGCTGATGATGATGATCAAGAGCTAATTATCAAAACTAATGACCATTTCCTCTCTTATGAAGTGATTGGAGGAATGCAAAATCTTCTGTAAGGTGACCCAATGTGTGCTGACGTTTTGGTAACGCTGTGGTAACCTATGCTGATAACAGAAAAGGATCTCACGATAATTATACTAAAGGCTAAATGGGAGAGAACTGCCACTCTCAGTATGAAGTGCCTACAAATTTGGAATGTTATCTTTCAAACTATGACATACAAATTAACCCTCCAAATTCAGCTACGTGGCCTTTCACTGAACCCGCACACCACAGTTTAATGTAGTGTTTTGCAGTTTTACGATATTTGCATTTCAAGTTCATAGATCTTGAGATTCAGTTCAACGACAACCAATCCTCAGCTCCCGAGAGATCTGACAGTTGCCAACAAATAATATATGAAGATCCAATCGTTGATTCATTAACACTGATAAGAATTCCCGATAAAGTGCTCCTGAGAAGTAATAGAGTCCAGCCTGCGTGTCATCTGTACCTGCAAAATCCCCCACCATTGCCAGGTCCCTGTCTCACTCACAACAAATCAAGAAGCATAACTCCCAGAAATTTCTACATGAGTGACGTGTGGAATCTTGAAGATGCTACTTCTTAATTCGCCTTAATAGTGAGCAGTAATTTTTTGATTTGTCTTTTTTTCGATTTGACTTTTGTTTGAATTTTAGCGTTGAAAACTTTTAATGTAACCTCATTCCTTCTGTTTTATCTTTCTAAATGACATTTGGGCTGCGCTGCTGTGGTTAAATTTCAGGGCAGTTGAATTAAAGTACTCGTACTAGCAAAGATTTGTGGGGACTTGTCGTAGGTGATCAGAATGGATAAACATATCCATGATGACATATCGAGATTACTCCGTCACGCAAATGCGAGGTAAACATCGCAGCAGAGAGAATCCTTCCTTTTTGGACTCGTCGAAGTGATGTGCTCATAAGGAAATTCTGATTAACGTGTCCAAAAGATTGATTATTGTCCGTTTTTCGTTCTGTAGAATTTTTATGGAGTTTGATAAAAGCACTTTTGAATATTGAGACGTATAGCCCTTTTTCAAGAAATTTTAGCACGATGGAGGTTATTAAAATGGCTATAAAATCGTTTTGGGAATTTCGGTTCTTGACCAGTTGGATTGGCTTCGCAGTGTATTGCTTATAGATTGTTGGAAGGGACCTTGTGTGTAGTATTTCTCTTAAAATACAGGGTGCCCCAACAAAATGTATAAAGTTAATTTTATAGTTGATCATAATAGTAAAGCTCTAGAAATTTCAATGAGTACAATGTTGGCCATTCAAAGCGAGAAGATTCAGGGTGTCCAAAATCAGTTTGGACAGGAAATTCAGTCCATTTTATTGACGTCTTTATTCCAGATCAATATGGTGTCACCTATAGGTTGACGTCTGTTCTGTTTATACCTTCCAGCGACTGAGACACAGCATTCCATTTGCTAGGTCTTCAGATGGCCGCTCTGCCTATTTTGAAAGTAATGACGTCTTCAGGGAATCGCCATTTTACGATTTTGCTAATCTGCTCTTGGCGTGATTTAAATGTAAGATTTTCAGATTCGCTTTAAATTCATGACGTTATAAATTTGGGATTTCAATTAAACATTTAGTATTCGTATGATATAATAAATCAGTAAGGACGTTTTCTGACTAGAGTTTGTCTAGGTCAGCTGATCCAAGTAGATGACTGAATTAATGCAATTATGTCCTGGAAAATGGTTAGAAGTTTGCACGTAACATTTCAAATATAGACATCCAATTTTCTATCATTTTCTGCATTAACCATATTAATATTAAAAACAAAATAAGGTTACATTTACACATTTAAGAAAACTTTTTTTGTATTACTTCCCTCATTTTATTTTGGTATAAAGAGTAAAAAAAATTGACAAAAAACAAACACACAAAAATGACACTCCTAAACGTTTAAGAAAATGTATGACAGATTGAAATTCGAATTAAACTTACCATATTTAGAAATTCCAAAGTATTGTCTTTAGTGTCCGAAAGAAGGATTACCAATACTTTATGAATATTTAAAAAGTACCGCTGCTGAACATTGAATGGGTTATAAATGTCGATGAAACTCACAAGTCCCTCGTCCATTCTGAAAAGCATATGTGGATGACCCTGCTTGGATAACACAGCCGCTGTACATGAAAGCGTTGTGGGATCTGTGGAAACGAAACAGACCAATTTTATTAAAGTTTCGAAAATAATGGCTAGGTTCGCGGTCAGAGTGTGCAAAAACCACTAAAGCTATATGAGGTGAGGCTATATTGTGTCTGTAACTTTGGTCGTTTGATACTTGCTGGAAAAAATCCCTCTACGCGTGTAGTAGTACAGTGGAATCACCACGGTCTTCCCTACACAGGGTGAAGAAGGTTCGAGTTTTAATCCAGTCGATAAAACGAGGAACTTTTTTGTTGGGCATATTCATTCCGTGGCTGGGTTAGTCGGTCTCCGGCGTAGATAACAAGGTTTTTACCTCCAGAAACTCGGTTTGTTTCGTTTAAGAAATCAGGTAAATCGACCAGAGAACACATGCAATTTACAGACACAATAACATATGGGTATATAAATTCACTTTCTGGGAGACCCTGATGTAATAGTTTTTTTTTTTTGGATGAAAAACAAAAGTTACAGGGCGAAAGATAGTGCAACCATTATATGGATCTACCTTACTCAGCCAATAAAAAACCGATAAAAATCCTTATCATCATTGAAGATAGGAATTTATGACAGTATTCCTCGAATCACATCTACAGATCATGTTCTTTGTTTTTACTGGTTTTGCGTGTTTCTAAGGTTGAGCGTTCGGCTTATGTTTCTCTTATTTGAATTGGTCTTTTCTCGTCTCTCATCTCCTGTTTTTCACCTAATCACTGAACAGTTCAGGACTTGATATCATTGATACATTGATATCAGGACGTCATTTGGCCTAGACAAATGCAAACAGATGGATTGCATCAGGGAAATCCAGTCGGCCGAAATTATCAGCTGAAAACGGCTGAAGAGATTGACGCCATGGCAGAGGGAGAAACCTACGAATATCTGGGATGATGCAGGCTTACCAATTAGAACACAAGGAGATTAATACCATCAGAGAATGACGAGCCTGCTGAATTCAAAGCTGAATGGCAGAACATTGGCGAATCATAGAAAAAATTGGGCGAATAAGGCACTCCATGGCAGACATTGTAATGATGTGTGGGGGTTATCTTTTCTTCTACTTTTTTGATTTATTTAATGTTAATATTAAATATCTTGTTTTGTTCCCTAATAAATATATAGACCCCTTGGATTATATCCCCACTTACACATCTGACTTTGGATTAACAGGAGAATTTCAGGTTCAAGGGAACTTCTCAATTATATAAAATTACCTCCGGAAAGGCTGAGTGTTCAAAAATAACAAACACACCAATTACTAAATAACATAGTTTATTTACATATATATATACAACATGATAAATTGATCAAAACTCAGGCACATACTAATATTATCCAAATTTGCCTATCAGATATATGCAATTAAGTACATTTGGTTTACACTAGAAGGGTTATTTCTTTCTACACAACATAATTAATATCCCTAAAGAAAACTGCTAAAGTTTCTTCTTTCTTCACACATGATTAATAAATACTTAAGAGGTTTAGTTAACACCCTTTCTCCTATGTTAGTCAAATTCTTACTTTATAAATTGATTTAGGAATTTCACTCTTAACTTCTCATTTAGTTAGTGCCCTTATCTCGTCTGTGGGAATATAGCTTCACAAACTATCTCTAATAAAGATAAATCGTATATTTGTCATCAATTTCTGGACTAGTGTTTGTCCCAAGGGTTATCTACATTAAGAAGACTATTCCTTTCTCTGTATTTCTCGAGCCTTGCCTTCCAAAATTTATCATGCATACAGGGTGATTTACTACCTGTGCGACAAACTTGCAGGATGTGTAGGGGGCACAAAGCCGAATCGGAATCACATAGCATTGCAGGGTCCGAAATGCCTCGTCATGCGGTAGAGGACATTGAACGGGAGGTCGCGTGAACAGCGATCCCGCTAAAAGTCAGCATTTGCGAACCGTTTCTGTTGAAGAAACCAAGTAGTAAAAGTCCTCCATAGTGGATAATCCGCAGGCTCCAATGATTGGACGCGTTGCAGATGGTATGAACTTATTTGGTTCGTTGACAGTATCCTCCATACAGTGGATTGGGAAATACCCAATCGTTGGCCAATCGCTCGAGTACTCGTACTCGGATTGCCTTCTGAAAGACGCAGGACATTCTCCTCATTGTCTGGGGTCCTCGTTGTTCGCTCTCGATTCATGGTACCTCTCGTGAAACAACCAGTCTCATGTAACCTTCTGTGCACACGTGCGAAAATCGTATGATGTGGAGCACTCCTGTGCGGGAAACGTTCCTGGTACAAGCGCAGATCGGCGCGCCCGTTTGCAGCTCCATACGCGAGGTGCATGTCGGACAGTTCAACGTTTGAATACTCGTCCATCCTACTGCCTCGGGAACCGGTTCGCAAATGCTGACTTCCAGCGGGATCGCTGTTCACGCGACCTCCCGTTCAACGTCCTCTGCTGCATGACGAAGGCATTTCGGACCCTGCAATGCTATGTGATTCCGATTCGTCTTTGTGCCCCCTACACCTCCTGCAAGTTTGTCGCGCTGGTAGGAATCACCCTGTATATGGTAGACAATAACTAATAAGAAATATCAAATTTCTGTCCTTTGCCTTTCTACATATGTCTAATAATACCTTAATCAAAACCATAACTATCATCTGACTTATCCCTATATTTATGTATATATATTTATCTTTTTTTACATCCTTCCCTTAGTATCTTTCTAAACTTCTACTAATCTGATATTAGGGTTCCTACAGTCCTTTATAGGTAAGTGAGAATACTATATAACTAGTCACTTACTTAATTTTTACGAACCGAACTTCTCTGTTTTGGGGCCTTCCGCTCCTTGTTTGGGACTGTCATCATCGTTTGCCAAGGGCATTCATCTCAGGACTTCCAGAGCATTTTCGTGTGGGTCAGAGTTCTGCTACTCTGCTTAAACTCACTGTTCCATCTGGTGTGGGCTAGCTCTTTGACGTACGGTCCTACTCCGTCATTATGGGGACTCTTTCCTTCTGTGGTCTTTCTCCGTCTGATCGGGCTACTTTCCATTCGCGGCTTCGCTCCGTTTATTCGGGCTTCTAATTCCGCGGCTTCGTTCCATCTGATCGGGCTGGCACTTTGCCTTCACTGCCTGTTAGTTTTGATGCAGGGGCTGCTTCATACCGTCTGGGACATCGGAACTCGGTGCCTTCATCGAAAGGGGCTTCCTCCGTTTGCAGTCACTTTTGCCTTCGCTGATTTCTATCATTCCATTCCCTTATTTTCTCCATTACCTTTCTCTCTCTCCCACTTCTCCGCTCCAGCTTTTCTTTAAAAACTGATTCACAAGAAGGAAATGTCAGAGGGCGCTTCTCTCACTTCAGTTCTCTATTTTGGTTCGTCTCAATTCCGTACCGCCCCTATATTTCAAGCCGAACCTTGTTCCGTGTCTTGACCAATCTTCTCATTCTCTGAAACCTTTCTCTCTGTCCTATTCACCCATGTTATCCTTTCCCATGCTGTCCCTTCAATGCTCGATCCATCTTCTCATTTTGATAAATTTAAAATATTTCCAGGCTGTCTGTCCCTTTGAAGTCGGACGACCACTTCCACAACCAACTGGTTCTACTTAGCACCTTTACTTCACAAGATCCACAAAACTTGCCATCACGGACAGCCAGAGGCCAGTCTTAATTTTAATCCGAGCATTTGTCAAGTATTTACTGCTCGTCTTGTCTCGTCTCCCGGTGTTACCGATGAAAGGAATGATCCGACAATACGGTCCTCACTATTGTTTCTCCAGAGCTACCCGTTTTCACACCTATTCCCCAACAGGCGCTGCTACCTGTTCCCGTTGTTTTGGGTTATTCTCGTGTACTAGGAGCCGAAGTGTACCCGTCTGCTACTAGTCTTTCTCATGCTTACCCCTCCCTTCTTGTAACCTTGTCTAATTTAATCCGTAGCGAGTGACCCATTATCTTAAATAATATTTGTGACTGGTAAGGTTTCGCCGCCCCATATTGTTATACCAGAAGCTTTATTTTAATTAATCTCTCGCGTGTATAAAATTTTTTTCTTGTAAGATTTCATATCTTACAGATGTTCAAGTCTACATAGATAAGCTAGCCTCTATTAGATGACTGATGAGCGAGAGGCCCTTCTTCGAGACTGTAGGATTCATGCGCGTCATTCAACACGAGATAACCAACACAAGAAACTACGGAAATACCAAGGACCCCCATAGTGACAGATGACACATGTCGACAATGCCACTTGGCCCCAGTAACGGTAATAATCCAGCACATCATCGTAGGATGCTCTGCTGTACTCCATCTGAAAACACAGACGGTGTACACTCGTGGACACGATTAGATCGACAGGATTAGAATCTAGATAAAAAATAGTCGTTGACAAAAGAAAATGTACCGTATTACATGTACAAATACGAACTGCAGGCCATACATGAGATTCCTACTCACAAACTATACTGGTACCGTTCCATAATAAGGAACAAGGTGGTCCTGCACATCAGATGAGACATAACTCTCATCCACAAGTAGGAAAATATCTGATCCAAATAGCGGTGTCCAACACCAGCAATCTCCAGAAAACCAACGAGGAAAAGAAGTGAAAGAAATCTGGCATACGTAAAAAGGAACGACCATCGCGATAATTTCGTCAACCACCAGCATGGTGACAAATATCGACCCAAGAGCCTAACAGCAATAGGCCCCCCAGAAAACACTGATATGGAATCCAGATAGTCAAAGATTTCTTCGACCAACCGGAAATAATAATAATAATAATCGGAAGTGGACGCAACCAAACACTACATGCTGTTGGTAGCAGAACCCATAATAGGGTAGAAATAAAATCCCTTAAAGTAGAAAAGTAAAATAATAAAATAATAGCCGGATGTAGCAACAGCCTGTGCACTTTTTGCCAGTACCCGTATTATGATGTTCTTTTTCCCACAGAATGGGGAAAATTTCGTGATAATAGTATTAGATACTGATATCAATGATAGCTACTCATTTATGGCCCAAATTTCTAAGAATTCATTGACCCAACATAGCTCTCTTAGGCTATTTTCTTCCTCCACTCAAACGTCTCTGTTAAATACTTTTCCTTATATCTTTGGTTTTTATTTTAAACGTAATTTCGCTGTTTTGGTTTTTATAGTATATAATACACACAGTCACATAATGTGCGGGCCGTACTTTTATGATGGAATTAGGACCTGAGAACAATAAAAAAATATATTATAAACATGTACTTTCACTGTGACCGGTTATCGCTATTAATTTTAAAAATTGGCTCTGGAGTATTTAATATTTTTACCATTAAAAAGTCCATCATTTTTTTTTTTTAAATTCAAGCAACCATAACCGCGTAATCGTTCAGGATTGGATGGATCTTTATATCAACTTTTTTCAACTGTTTCCAGCCTGAAACCATTCTGAAAGTACGGCTCATACGATGTGAAAAATTTAAGTACTTAATTAATTAAGTTTCATGAAATTTGGGGAATCTTATTTGAAGCACATCATGACATACATTATCAAAAATATATTAAAACTGAAACAGTTATCCAACATTCTAACAAAGGAAGAAATTTCCGTTTCCAGCTTTGAAAATGATTCTTTAATCTCAATTTGCAATGCTTTTATTTTGCTACCAAATGGCAATGTAGAAGAATGAGACTTCAAATAATATCATTTAATTAAATAGCATATTTATTTACCTGATTTCGCGGAATAGAAGATTGCTATACTGTTCTCAATAGCTTCTTTCCCATGATAGATGTCTTTTAAGAGCTTTGCCACAGCTGAGCACTTCCAAAGTTCGTTGGATTCTTTTTCAAAAATAACTGTACAAAAGAACAAGCTGAGTGTGGTGCAAATTATTAAATAATAAATTATTGAAGTATAAGTTTTTATAGATTAAACAGTTTTATAATTATTTATTTAAGACAAACGAAGTGAAGAATGCATTAATTTATTATTATGCTTAACCTCATTTAACATTGTTTATTTAAAGCTTACATAAACACTTAGCTTACATATTTTATAAAATGGAGGGCGTGAGGTGAATTAAAGAATAAAAAAATGCCTTATCAGTTGCAAGCATACGCAAATTTAATGGCGGGATACTTTTCCCTCCTCCTCAAATTGGAATTACAAACAATCTAACCTATGCAACAGAAAACGAAAGAAAGGTGAGAAGAAATTGGCAACGCGCGTCGTTGGAATTCCTGCGTGAGGATGGATGGACCCCGCCCGTTTGTCCTTTCGTCCTAGGAAAATTTGCAACTAGCTTAATGCTCCCAGAAGAATCAATCGAAGAAAAGTTTCGATTATTTTGTCTTTAGGAAGCCACTGGCGAATTTATGACATGCAGTTCTGCCTACCGTGTACATCGATATTTTGTGGCAAATTCAAAATGAGAAGAATTCCGGGGCGTAATCACAAATACCATTAAGCATTTTTGTTTAAGGTTTAGTCCTAAATGGATATCAGGTGATCTGAGACCAGTGACAGAGAACAAAACTGCATGGGATAATTATAAATTATCGGGAGGACACAGGAACCAACAGTAAGCACAGACTGGTCTGCAATCAGGTCATTAGGAGGTAAAGCCAAATAAGGCAGACTTTGAGAAGTCACTGGTTCAAAATGCAAAGAATAGCAGGAAAGAATGAATTGTTTGCTTACGTTAACGCTAGAGGGAACGAACCGATATGGTTCATCCCTTAATCTTGCCTTTGTAGGGACTAGGTGCTGTTCATTCCAAAGTTGATCGCGATTCCTCAAAATTAAACTGACCGTTTTAAGAAATCTGTTTTGTTTTCCGCGTGTAAAAGTACCCATATCCCCTGCACATATTCCTCTTATTTTTAAAATATAATTTTTTTAACTCTTTTCAATATTTATGTGCAAAGATGAATGAAATAATGCAGGATTAGAACATTGGGGCTTACCTTCTAAGCTAGTGCAGCGAAATATAATTGAGACTAAGCATATGAGTGAAATGACTATCGGTTCCATCATTGTCTTTACAGGCGATTTACATTCGAGAGATGATCACTCATAGAATTAATCTAGCTTCGTATTCAAGTTCCAAAGTGAAACTGTACATGAATCATTCATTTATATCTACATATATTGATTTCCATTAGTTTTACTGGCGTTATAAAAACAAAACCAACCATGCACATGAGACATCGCCGCATATTTTGAAAATATAATGATAATTTTGCGTGTGAATATTCAACGTTTGTCTTCTTCAATTTAATTAAAAACATTCTTTTCATTTCGGTTAGGCTTTCGAAATGCAATGAGTGTTCACGAATACGAATGTTATTTACTGTTTCCGGAGTACTCGTACTACCTCCCATATGGATTTTTCGAAAAGAATACTAAACTTACACGCTCACTGGACAAAATCAAAAGTCAGAAACCTTTCGCAATTGACATAAACAGATAATTAAACTCAAGATGTGCAAATGTTTGGTATGTAAGGTGTCACATGCTACGATCACAACGTCCTTGGTACCAAGTAGATAGTGTACGCTCTTCTGTGGGTTCTACATCGGTCCGGTAATGGGGAAGGCAGGTGATTTTTTCAGATTTTCAGAAATGATTACTGTTGGAGCAGGTTTAGCACGAACCACAATTGACAAAACGAAAGAAACCACTGGTTTATCAAAAGTGATCATCTCAAAAATATACAATGAGTGGAAACGGAAAGAAGAACTGAGCTGCAAAAGAAAAAGATCTTGCAGAAAATTGGTACTACGAGAACGAAACCGTAGCTATTTAAAGGAAATTGTGCATCAGAATAGAGAGTCCAGGGCAGCAAATGACTAAAAAAACATTCAATTTAGACAAAGAAAGGCCCAACCGAACTATGGGCGGGAGGTGAAGAATGCGAGATTTAGTTTTGGTGTCCTACACGAAAGTGACTTTGTTCTGTAAAATATGAACACTTCGATTAGAGTGCTGCCACCAACGCCAAGACTGGAGAGATGAACAGTGGAAAAGATCATGCGGTCTAATGACTCTCGATTTACTCCTTTTTGCACGAATGGCAAGATGAATGTGGGGCGTGAAACTCATGAAGCCTTGCATCCAAACTGTCGTATCACTCGAGAAGATGGAGGGGTATCATTGTATGAGGTGTGTTCTGTTTCCATGGGCCGGGTTCTCTCATACCGTTAGAAATTTGTGTTACCTGCAATGAATATCTTTCTGTCGTGTCGGACCAGCTTCACCCTGCAATGCTTCATTTTATCCGGATTGCCACTCCAAATAACATATTTATCTCCTAATTTTCATGACTACTTGGAGACAATGACTATTGCATGACTAATAAAAAAATAAAATGTTATTATTTGTCTTCTGTTTTTTTTAGTTTCGATTTGTTTTGACATCCACCCTACCGAAATTTCAATCCCACCCCACAAGCGCAAATCTCTCTGCAATTCACAGAAAGTTCTAGATTGTAGGGTGTGTATAGCGGCTGTTAGCTGAACATTAAAGACACATTTATTTACAAAATATTTACAAACCTTTAATGAACATTATACACAGCATTTCCATAAAAGAAACAAATAATTACATACCAATTTCCATACATTCGAACCATTCTACAGTACACTACACTTCACTCTCTGATCAACTATTCTCAATTTTCGAATTATTACCATCAGTTTTATTTTACTAAAAATGAATCCTCGATAATTACTCAATAATTCTCTTACATTACCAATTTTTATCACTTACATCAGTAAACTCATTTCAACTCTCATTGCCCTTTTTGTATATTTGTTTCTAGCATTTAACACATGAAATGTATTATAACTGGTGTCCCCTTACCTCAATAATATTCAATATAGATCACCCATTCTACCTTAGTTATTCTCTAGTTACATTCTTAGTCATCCCTCCTTACTCTTGAGGTTTCTCTATTAATAAAATTTCTTTCTCTTTACACCTCAACTGGTATAAACACTGGTCGTCCACGGATTTCCTGTTGACTTCCTAACAGTGGCTTAGATCAAAAAAGACGCTTTGTAATCCGATTTCACGGTCCCTTGTTGTGGCCCTTAGCAACCCTTTTACCCAGTTCTCAAATGCCACAGTTCTCTAACCATTACGCTCTGTTTGTGCGCATGTATTATTTAAATTACTTGTTTACCTTTTAGCCACTATTTTAATTCCCACGTCTGAAGCATTCCTAAATCCACTGTTCCATCAAACTTTAACCTTATTTGCATTAAAACTAAATATCCAATCTTAATATTTACCATCTTTAACTTAATACTCGGGCATTAATGCTAATTCTCACTTTCCATCGCCCGTTCTGGATTTATTTAGCAAAGCAAATATTTTCGTTTCAATTTGTAAGACCTACATCTTACAAAGGCATCTAACATAAACATTAAAAATTTATTAGGCATGAAATTTTCTACCCAATTTGCATTGATAACTCTCAGCAGTGAGTGGTACGTATTAACTTATTTCTGGGTAACAAAGCATTAAACAGAAATATTTATAAAATTTCAATTACGCGGAGAGTTCCTTTTGCTCGGGATGTTCTCTTAATTTCTCCTTTATACGGCACTCAACAATAAAAGTTAAATAAATTGGTTCGGACTTACTTTCTCGCCTGGTGGCTCACTTTTTTGGTCGCTAAGGTCGGGATTTCTTTTTGGCAAACTTTTCATTTCCCTTTTTTTCCACCATAGTTCCACAGTGCGATCAGATTCTCATATGACGTGGTCTTTTTTTGCCGGATGCATTCCGCACTCTAGTACTGGACTCGCAGGATTCATACACAGCAATAGAAACATTTTCAAAACTCATACACTGCTGGGAAGCTTTGACCGGTTCCGATCCTCTGTTTGCGTATGTATTCCCATCTGTTTGGATTTCTTCTTGATTGGACATATATCCCACTCGGCTGGATTTCTTTCCTTCCTTTACTGTTGATCTACTCTTGATTTCCTTTACTCTTTCCCTCCCAGATTTGCATTCTAGGATTCTTTCTCTCATGAATCCCTTTTGTCTTTTTTCTTCCTTTCTTATAACTTATATATTTACTTCCTATTGTACTTCATTTTTTATTCCTGTCCCTTCTTTTTTCAGCTCAGGAACCACGCGCACACACCAACGAACCAAATTTTTTTAAGTTCATCTCTCTACCACGATTTGTGAACTCTGAACCAAAAAAAAAAAAATTCTCCTTCGACTTCAACCCTTAACTCCCGAAAGCAGTATCAAAGCCTTTCCAGGACTCGAATACTGGCTCTTGAGATGGCTAAACAGAACTTCAGCTAAGCCTTTTACCATCTCAAGAGCTGTACTATTCTCCAATTTCGAGGTCACTCCCTGGAAACAAATAATCACGTCAAGAAACATAATGACGCTCGCTCAGCTTTTAACGGGACGGCTAAATGCATCGAAAGCCCGAGAGTGGATAATAATACCCGGCGAAAAACCAAGACGAGTTGCAGATAATGAACCGCAACTCAAAGCGGCATTTAAGCAGTTGGATAGCCTCGGAAGATTCTTTCCAGCAAACACCATCCAGCTATTCAACAACTTCAGCTAAGCCTTTTACCATCTCAAGAGCTGTACTATTCTCCAATTTCGAGGTCACTCCCTGGAAACAAATAATCACGTCAAGAAACATAATGACGCTCGCTCAGCTTTTAACGGGACGGCTAAATGCATCGAAAGCCCGAGAGTGGATAATAATACCCGGCGAAAAACCAAGACGAGTTGCAGATAATGAACCGCAACTCAAAGCGGCATTTAAGCAGTTGGATAGCCTCGGAAGATTCTTTCCAGCAAACACCATCCAGCTATTCAACAACCCCAATATCAGCCTCTGAAAAGCTCTGCTCTTGCAAATCCGCTTGACTACCCAGAAGCGTGAGTCACCTGGACAGATGATTCTGGGTACTCGTCCACACCACGAGAAGGTGGGCTAGTCCCAGCAAAACACGGACTGCCTCAAGAGAGACTCTGACCCACCTGATGTTGCCAGAAGGCAGGCCAGGATCCTCTGGGGGGCCAATTCCAGAGGGAAAAAATGATCAAGAATAAAAATGAAATAATAAATGAAGCAGAAGAAAATAAATTAAAACATGTATAATAATAATAATACAAAAAAATAAAAATAAATAAATTAATTAAAAAATAATAATAAAATAATAAAAAAATAAGTAAAATGGAAGAAGTGCTGCTAAAAAAATTAATAAATAAATAAAAATACAGTGGATTATGGTTACTTCAGCCACCGGTTTTTTTTTTTTTTTTTTTATGTGAACCCCAAACACGAGAGGTATTAGAACCTATAGTACTTTGTACTGTGCTTGGGTTGAAGGTTGAGAAGACGAAAGAAGATATTTGTTGACATTGGACTTGAACTTCTGTAGACTGTAATTTTCAGGAAATACGTATGAAGGAAGGTTGTTCCAAAAACGGCAGTTGAATGAATAAATGAAGAAGATGAAACGTTGGTCCTGTGGGTTTCAAGTTGGACAGTAAATGGATGTTGGCTGGTGGAGGCACGTGTTTCGACTGTTTTGAAAGAGAGAGCGGGAATTATAGAAGCCAATTCAGAAGAAAAGTGCCCATGGAAGTATCTGTAGAAGAGGCATGCAGCAGAAACAGTGCGTCAATGAGAAAGCGAGTGGAGAAACTCTGTTAGAGATGAATCATTAATTAACCTAACTGCCCTCTTCTGAATGGAATCAAGAAGCTTGAGAGAGGTTTTGGGGGCACGAACCCAGATGTGGGAACAATATTCCACGGCAGGGCGCATTTGCGATTTATACAAAGTGAGCAGCTGTTTGGAAGAAAAGTAACGCCGAGAGCGAAAGAGAAAACCAAGTTTTTTAGATGCAGAGGAAGCAATATTTCTAATGTGCTTGTGCCAAGAGAGATTAGAAGTCAGGGTAATCCCCAAAAGAGATATATCAATTTGCCTAGAAATCGGAGTGTCATTAAAGATAAGCATAGGAGCAGAAGAATCCTTTTTGCAAGATATAAGAACAGACTGAGTTTTAGAAGGGTTGAAATCAACTAAGTGGTTTTTGCCCCACTCGAGAATTACCTGAAGATCGGCATTTAAGGAATTGGTAGCAGATTTTCAAGAAGTTGAAGCTGATTGAGCAGGACAAGGTTTCTCAAAATGGAAAGGGGAATGCAATGTGCTATCATCGGCAAAACTATGGATAGTATTTCCAGTCAATGGAAGAAGGTCATTAATATACAAGAAGAAAAGAGAGGGGGAAAGAACGGAACCTTGGGGGACACCGGCATTAGTGGAGAAGTTAGAAGACAGAGAGCCATCTACCATCAGCCTCAGTGAGCAATCAGTAAGAAAACTGGATAACCAATTACTAAAAACAGTTGCAAACCATAAGATGGAAGCTTGTTTAGAAGAACTTTATGCCCAACAAGATCAAAAGCCTTTGTAATGTCAAGAGCAACTACTTGTGTTTCACCGAACATTTCCATTGAATTTGTTCACAAATGAGTAACATAAGCCAGAATATCACCAGTGAATCGACACTGACTGAATCCATACTGGCAATCGTTGATCAGACGGAAGGTTTCTAGGTGGTTTAAGTGTTGGCGGTTAATTGATTTCTCCATTACTTTAGAAAGAGTAGGAGGAATTGCAATGGGACGATAACTGGATTGAAGGGATTTGTCACCCTTTTCAGGAACTGGCTGGATATGAGCAAATTTCCAAGCAGAAGGAAAAACACCTTTGGAATAAGAAAGTGAAAAAAGGCGGCAAAGAATAGGAGTACGTTCAGGAGCACAGGTTTTGAGAACAAGTGGAGAAATACCATCAGGACCTGGAGCTTTATTAGCATCAAGATTCATCAAAATCCTTCTGATATCCTTTTGACGGAAGACCACAGGAAGCATTAAATGGAGCGTGTTGGGAATGGTGGGAGGTGTTTTACCAAGATCATTAATACATGAGCTGGAAGAAAAATGGGATGCTAGCAGGTCAGCTTTATCCTTGGCTGAAGTGACAACAGAACCATCTGGTTTGGACAGAGGTGGGAGCAGAGATGGGCAAAAGTTGCGGCCAATAGCTTTGGCAAGAGACCAGAATGCTCGGCTACCGTTAGGGCAAGAAGCAAGTTTTCTACTCTTAGCCTGTTTAATTCTACTCTTAGCCTGTTTAACTGATTAATAATTGCTTTACAATTGTTGCGAGCATTGGTGTAGGCAGAAAATGAAACTGAAGAATTAGAAACAAGCCAATTACGATATGCAACATTCTTCTCTTGGACAGCCTTAGCACATTTATTGCAAAACCAAGATTTAGATAAAGGACGAGATTTTAAAGTGGAGTGTGGGATAAAGGATTCCATTCCTGCAAGAATAATTTCACTGACACGTTCTGAGCAAACGTTGACATCAGAAGTTTTGAAACAATAATCAGATCAAGGAAAAGAAGAAAAGAAATCTCGCAGGTCATCCCATTTTGCATTCTTGTAATGCCAAACAACACGTTGTTGTTATTTGTTTTTTAGGAGCATTTAGCAACTAAGGCCATATTGCTCCATGATATGCGGCGGTCATTCCCTGACCTTTCCACATCCTCCGTATTTGGTGGTCACGGGCTCGAACCCCGGTCTAATCAAGAAGCGTGTGCTACACACTGCTGCTGCTCTTTCCCACCTGGCTACGGAGCCGCCAAACAACACGAGGTTGGGAATAGCCATGAGATAAAGGTTCCATTGGAGAAGAGACAATCACCAAGTTGTGATCTGAAGTGCCTAAAGGACCTCTCACTTCCAACCTGTACGTAGAAGCGTTATTTGTGAGAAAAAGATCAAGCGTATTGGCTGTATGATTAGGATTGTCCGGTATTCTTGTAGGTGAATGAACAATCTGTGCAGGGTCATTAGTGTCCCAAATAAACGGCAGCCGTTTATTTGGGGCAAATCTTAAAAAAACAAAAACCAATCGAGAAAATATCCAGGGCTTATTTCGCTTAATCGGGACAATATGCAGTTTAATCGGGACAGGAGATCGGAGCACTAAAGATTACCCTATGATTGTCCCGGACCGTACCACGTGGTTTGGTTGGATTTCTGGAGGTCACAACCATAAAAAAATAAAAACAATTAGCAGTCACCTGTTTATTGGGCTTTTCTGTTAGTGAAATCTATCATAAACTGATAGTAAATTCGATCTTATTGAATTTGTGATAATACCGACAGCTGGAATTCTGTGGGTCATTATGGTGAAATGTGTTCACCCTTCTACTCCGTTCTCACCTGCGCCTATTGTGTTACTTGAAATTTGTGTGTGCCATGTTCTTTGTTATTGATTGCTTAACTTATTACTGTTTTAAATTTTAACCCATAAATATCAGTGAACAGAAATGTCAACTAGTTAGTACATATTCCAGTGCGTATTAAATATTCCGATTATCTTATCATTTAATTTTTTAATGGGTAAGGTAATAAAGGGTAAATTTGTGCTTAATATATATTTAATTTTATAGCCTGTGGATAATATTCCTCCGATTTTCGCTAATTAGAATCGTTGTTTAGTAGAATTAAAATTCAATTCACAAACGTGATCACAATGACCGGCGCTTACTACACATCGTAAGGTGAACGGAATTTTACTGTGTTGACTCCATCGTAACGTGATTTGATTGTACAGTGAACCAATTGGAAAGTGCGGGTCCATTGTATTTTTAACTTTTTTTACGTGAAACGTCGGATAATTGCGCCAAAATGCACTAGTCCCGATGTGTCCCAAATAACCGGAATCGACTGTAATAGTAAACAAAAATAAAAAAAGAAAGAAGTGGGGCTCATAAAAAAAAAATAATTTAATAAATAAATACATAAAAGAAAGAAAGTAGTGATGCTGCTATAAAAAAAAAAAAAAACAAAACGAGAAAATTTCACTTCTTGAGGATATTAAAAGAGATCTAACCAGCTGTGCATCAACAGGACCATTGTGCTGCATCCTGTTGAGATCTCTCGACACTGAACGCCTTCGAAGAAATACGCCTGGAGCGAAAGCCTGGAGAATCAGATATGACTCCGAGCTTTCAATCCATTGAGGACTGATTTTTGGATATGGCGTACACGTGGTAAGAATATACCCAGATCCTTGACATAACGTGGCCTCGACAATGCTCCCCGCATACACACTACTCGGATTCCCTCCAGTCACTATCTGGCAGAGTTGAAGCAGTGAGATTATACACTAGCTGATCCGGAAGCCTCCTAGAGAGTTACCAATAGGTTCGGTCCGGTGTACTAACTAGCGGCCGGTCTGCGAACACCGTTTTAGAGCTGTACCCTCGAAATGTAAGGAATATTGGATCTCGCCACGACGTTCATCATAACCTTAAAAGTCATCAATCATACTGCATGATGGAAGAGATGGGGAGGGGTTGACTGGAACTAAGCTCTAGAGACTAAACATGGGTTCCACCACTTCAAGCAATACGTACTTCACCACTCCAATAAGCAAAGTGGTGGTATTGCACCGGTTGATGAGAGTCACCTAATCTAAATAAACACCACCTGTTTATTTATTTAGAGTATTATTTAAACACCACACTAAATATTAGAGTATTATTTATTTAAACACCGCTCTAAATAAATAAACACAAGTACTACTCTAAATAAACAGCTGAAATGGCGAATTACAATGCCCTTCCATTGTTATCCGAAGGCATATCGATCGCTTTATATTCAATCAACACGAATGACAAATAACGATAAATAAACAACACTACTCGACAAAATTAACAGAACAGAGGTTTTTCAGGAATATTTTAGTGTGAACAGGTGCAGCGAAAGCGAATATCTGATATAATAGGCGTCCTGTAATGCGAATTCCGAATATCCCATCGGAATCGGTCAACCACCTTACAGAGCCGCACAGTATGCAAATTATTCATGCCTATAAAAACATGGGTTGCTATCATTTCATTTCACTTTAGTTTTATGGCTTGTCAGTGGGACAGCCACATCTCTGATACTCGGGATGGCAAGCCATTGTTGTACAGATAATCGTTTGAGATTGCAGGTCATTGGACGACTTGAAGCAGGCCAGTCGCAGGCGAAGGTAGCAGGTTGGCTTAATGCAGTGGTTTTCAACCGGGATCACGCAACATTTTTTAGAGCGCCGTGTAATTTGGATTTAATTTACTTAAAGTTATTATTATTATGTTTCGAAATTTATGTATTTATTTCTTTATAAAAATGGTACAATATATAAAGGTTCTTTTTAATTTTATGGTGATCTATAATTGATCTTTATTTAGTACCTCTATATAAAGAATAAAATTATTATAGAGCTATATATTAAAAGGTCCTAAACCACGGTGTTAGGTATTTCTTTTGGCGTAGGAGCGACGTGAAAAAATTACTGGGACTGTAAGGGCGCCGTGAACCGAGAAAGTTTGGAACCTCTGGGTTAATGTGTCACACTGTGCCGTCTCGACACTATGAAAGTAGTTGTTTTGTCCAGCAAAGCAAGCAAATGCACCAGAGAACACGCGATTTACAAACACAATGCACATTGGTAAAAACTATTCATTAGGGTCACCCGGAAAGTCATTTTATCAACCCATGTTTATTGTGTGTGTTCTCTGGTCGATTTGCCTGCTTTGCCTGACAAAAACCTGATTCCTGAGGGAAAAAACCATGGTGTTTACCTCTGAGAGCGACTAACTCAGCCAAGTAATGAAAAATAAAGCCTGTAAAAGTTCCTCGCGTCATCGACAGGATTCCAACTCAAGTATTTTCAACACTGGGTTGGGAGGATGGCGATCCTACCAACTGTTCTACTCACGCAGGTCTCAAGTGGTCATTTGTTATTTGGGGAGCTCTTATCCTATGTTGCCTCCTGGGTCTCTCCCATATGCGACACAGTTCTCATTGTTTTAAATAATTACAATTTGTTAGTAGATTATTTTATAATAAAACAAGACCAACTGGTCAACCAAATAACAGTGAATTATTTATTCTATTTCAGACCATTTGGCCTCATGGAGGAGATGGAGCAATGACATATCCTCCAAGAGTTGCCGTCACCACTACGGGGAGGTAGGGCGCTACTATCAAGACATTGCCCTTCAAGTGAATACAGATTTAATGTATTCTATAAAATAGCTATAGTTATCACTGATTTCTATTAACTCACTCAATCCTAAAGGATCAAGAGCCAGCGTCCCTTGCTCCAACCGAGCTCTCAAGTCCATATATAATGTCCACTCAAGGACTATATGGAGGCCCGTCTCTGGCTCTCCGCAAGCATATCTATTAGTATCAGAGAGCCCCAGCTGGTACAATCTTCATTTTAAGCCATGTATAGTGAGTACTCAGCAGGACTGCAACCCAAACTGCAGACAAGAACGTCTTCCTCGACTTACAATATGAACAGAAGGCATAAAGGCAAACAAATGTCTCTCTCTTTCAGATGTCGTCCATTGTGTTTGCCGAATTAAATCAAGTTCATCATTAACTCCCTTCTGTTCTGATGTCAAAGTATGCTGCTGCCCCACCTGACCCACCGGGTAAGACTGCTCACCAAAAACCTGGAATGATAAGCCTCTTTTTATTGCATACCTTAAGCAGCTCTTTGCTACCTGCAAATATTGAAGGCAGTTTTCCTGCCAGACACACAGCGCCTCTGAAGCTACCGTGCGGCATCTCTGGCAATGCCCAAGAGAGCAAAACGCTGTGCCGATATTAACAGTCGTCTTACATGCGAATGATCTACGCGATCTACCCACAGCCCCAGCCGCGTAAGTCAGGATTTGGACGAAGACATTGTCGAAAAGAAGGTGGAGTGTAGCCCCCTTTATGCCCCAATCTACGCATGTTACTCGTGGAACTTGGCGTACAATCTTTTTAATTTATTCCTTATATATTGAGCATGAGGCAGAAAGCTCAATCGCTCTCCCAGGCATACCCCCAGGTACATCGTTTTCTTGACATCTCTTACTGATAAGTCTCCAGATCTACAAACTGGTGGTCTTGTCCAGCTGAGGCCTCCCCTCAACAGTACAGCAACAGCCTTTTGTCACGATACCTGTAGTTTGTGCTTATCTGCCCAATCTAACAATTGAGTTAGACAGGTGTCAACTCTTTCCTATAATTGTCTTTGGGAGTCGGCACTCACCAGGACAACGAGGTCATCAACATAAGCTATCAGTTCTGTATCTTCCACAGAGTACAAGTGCAAGTACTCGTCCAACACCCAGTTCCAGAGTGTTGGTCCCAAAACTGAACCCTGCGGGCATCCCCTATTAACTGGTCCTGTGAAGTCAGTATTGGAGGTTCTAACCACAATCTGTCTTCGACAGAAGTAGTCTCTCAAAATTGAGAATACGTTCCCCAGACAGAGAGCAGCTGAGCCCTGCAGAGGACAGAGTCCCAACACAAGACTTCGAACGCCTCTTGAAGTCCACGAACAAGCCCAAGATGTACCACCCTGTCTGTTCACTAACCCAAGTTATCAACTTGGCAATTGCAGTCTCCGAGGAGGAGCCCGCCTTAAAGCCATACTGCCTTTGAGAGTCCAGGCTCTGAGCAGAATAGTGGGCCATAAACGGCCAAGAACCATCCTCTCCAGCAGTTTCCCCATCACAGGGAGCAGGACTATAGAACGGTAAGTGTCAGGGTCATTCATGGGCCTTCAGGGGTTTCGAGGATCATTCTCAACATTGTCCCCCTTCCAGACATCTGGAAAAACACCTCCAGTAAGACAAGAATTATACAGGTCTAGTAATATGTCAGAACTCATCTGACATATTTTCCTGATCATTATCGTCTCAATAAAGTCCAGTCCTGTGGCTTTTCCCTCTTTAGTACTTTGAACCGCGAGATGGAGCTCGACGAGACAGAAAGGAGGCTCGCTTCCAACAGTACTATACATCTCATTTTGTTGTTTCATTATTAATTGTCGCTCACTATCCTCCACATCCAGAAGGAGCAGACTATTAACAATTTAGGAGACAGAGTACTGCCAGCCCGTGGTATCCCCATTTAAATCCACAATCATAGACAATTTAACCTTATGTATTTTTTCAGTGATAAGCTTATATATTGGAGACCACGGATCTGTGGACCCCTTCTCCCTAACAAATTCTTGCCAGGTGGCCTTATTTTCAACAATTTTCTTGCTATACAACTTTTCTAAGGATTGGTACTGTCTTTTTAGTCCTTCAATATCATTAGCAGAAAAATTCCTCCTCTGCCTCTGATAACTCTTTCGAGCTGGATGAAGTTCTCTCTTCATTGAGGAAAGCTCTGAAGACCACCAAGGCACTGGTCGCTGCAGTTGTCTCCTCCTTCAAAGACCCAGTTCACACACGCGTTGCATAGTTACAGTTATTTGTTCGGCCTTCTCATTAGCAGTCATACGTGACGAATCAGTCTGATTTATCATAGTCTGCCACAGGGCAAGGAATCTCGTCCAGTCTACCCACACATTGCGAAATTTTTTTGGTTGAATCCATCTCCTAACTGGAGTCTCTAAATTCAATTCAAAAGTGATCAATCTGTGGTCACTTGTTGTTTCACCATTATTTACCCGCCAGTTCTCCTCCATCCTCAGCAGTGAACCAGTAGAGGCAGTCACATCAATATAGGATTCACCCATCATTGATGGGTGTTATGGGTATAAAATTTCGAATCTCGAATCTCTCGCCGACGTCCTCCTATCTGATCTTTCTTGGACTAATAAGACAAACAAGCAAAAACAGATAGGACTATGTTATCGTGGGATTCGAGATCCGAGCGAGATTTGCCTGTGAAGATGAGAGTCAAACCTTCGGCATTTCCCAAAACTAAAAAGTAACCAACTGCCTAGGACTATATTCGAAATGAGGGTCCAAAGATAGAACCTGGGGATACCCTCTTGAGACTTTTCTGGTTAGAGACTGTTGTTTTGAGATGACTGCGATATCTTGAATGTAGCTTCTAATTACGTAGAACAGTCATTGGGAGCAATTGGCCTTGAGGAGTCTATCCAGAATACTACTCATTACAAGGAGTCGAGAGCGACCACGAAGTCAATAAAAATGGCTAAATCATAATTAGCCTGAGAGGTCTCAATGTGATAAACGAGATCCACGAGGGCATCTTCCCAATATTTTTTTTTCTTAACCTGACCTGTTTGTAACAATTTAGTTTACTGTTTTCGAAGAGGTTTATAATTCTTAGAGCAAGTAGTCTTTCAAATAATTTTCCGTAATTTGCTATCAACGAAATTAGTCTGTAGGCTTTTGGATTTGAAGCTGGCTTTCCCTGTTTTTTTGTTTTTTTTATATACTTCTGGGCAATATTTCTCTGTGTGTACTGTCTGTAAAAAAGCTGCATATGTTCTGAGGTCAATTTCCTGTTTGCTGGAAGGAAAACCTAAGTTTCCGGGAGAAGAAACTATGCTACACCCACCTTAGATCAAATAACTCAGCCACGTTGTGAAAAAGGCCCATAAAAATTCCTCACGTCATTGACGAGATTCGAACTCAGGTCTTTTCTACCCAGTGCGGAGAGAACGGCGATCCTACCAACTGTGCTACCCACGGTGATAATGTCCCAAAAGAGATGTTAAAAGTAATAGGACTGTGAACATTATTTGTAAGGTCAGCATTTACTTTCCAGTCTGCACTTTTTTGAGAGATGAATGCCGTTTGTAGACAAGTTAGGTCTATATTACATTCTCCCAGATATTGGAGAAAATATGGAAAATTATGAATAGTCAGATTGTGTTCAAAGATGAACTCTTAAATAATCTTTCTTGGTTGTTCAATACACCACTCTGCCTTAAATGTGATTTGGAATTTGAGTCTGTTGTTATTAATAAATTGGCAGTTCCGAACGTTTCGAAGGTTTTCAGAAGTACAGTAACGAAGAGGTACTGTATTTCGAAGTACACTAACGAAGAATTCAAGTCTGCAAAAGAGGGTAGTGCAGGGATATAATGTAGAAAGAAAAAGACGATGCGGTTACAAGAATACTGATGACACAGGCTTGAGATGACTAATATCTAGTTTCTTGTTTAGAACAACAATATCCGATTTAGGTTCAGGCACTAAAGCATGGCCAGCGAAAATCACTTGATTTTTAAATACTAAACCATATGATTTTTGAGAAGTATGGCACCAGTATGCATATTAAGTACAGATTGTGTTCTTCACTGACAATTATTAACTTCTCTTAAATCTCAATTGCTATTTTTTAGTCCAACTTCCTAATTTTTATAGATCTTTTTACAGCAGGATAACATAATTATTGTCATTAACAACCCTACCAACATTTGTATCATCTGCACACTTAGATATTAACCCTCACATACCTCCATAAATAACATTAATGCAGAAACAACAGTGGGCACAGCAAAAAACCTTCGCGGACTCTATTGATAATATTAGCCTATGAAGAGTATTGTCCAATGGTAACAACTCTGTCTTCTCCCACTCAACTGACTCTTTATTCAAAAGAGGAACTTGCCCTCAATGCCACAATGCTGCAATTTGTACAGCAGTCTAATAGGTGCAACAGTATCAAAAGCTTTTTTGAAATCGAACTATATAATATCCAAATTATTTTTTGTATCCAGTTTTTTGTTACTGCATCATAGTATTCAGTCAAATTAGTCTGACAAAATTTCCCCATGACTAGCCCACGCTGTGGCTAAAGTATAATTGCACTCCGGTCTATATCACCTTGTGTTAACCAGTGACTTTATTATTTTCCCTGGAGTATAAGTTAAGGACTTCCAGGGAAACAGGTCTGTAGTACTCATGTCACTCTTTTGATCCCTCCCTCTTTGTGATTTGGGGATATATTCGCACATCTCCGTTCCAAAGGGACTTTCCCTAATTCCAAGGATTCTTTCATAATTAGGGCTAACGGTTTGCTTGCCTTCTTTGCTGCCTTCCTTAATATAATTGGTACGCAATACTCAAAATTCCGTGCGCAATTACGTCCGGAATTTTGGGCCACGAGGGACTGTAAATATATTCTCAGGTTTTCCATGTTCTATAATATCGAATCAAATTACTATTTGCTAAGTATTACAAAAACCAAAGAGTCATTTTTAATGGATCTGTATAAGTCATTTTATTATCTGTTAAAACACATAATTAGTTAAAATCCTCAGTTTTTATAGACCCCTTTATTCTTTCTTCTGATTAATACCCACTTGTAAACGTATCCCATTTTCATGAAATTTAAATTAAAACGTTATAATTAGAATTACATTATACTGTGGTAATTAAAAATTTCAAGGCTTCAATTGAAAAATTTTAAGTATTATATTTTACTTTTCAGTTGAGATAATATTTTAAAGCATATGATTTCAGGCAGAAGAGAAATTAATGAAATTATATATCCTGATATTAATAAACCCATTGCCATTTGAAGATGACTTAAATTTAAAGCTTGGAGTCTCTTGTTTCCTTCCTGAATATTGGTGTTTTTTCTTCTTCCTTTCAGCTGTACTTTAAACTGATTGATCCTTACTATCTGTTGTATCACTCCAGAACCTTGTAGCCGCATTATCCTGCAAATTCAGAAAACATTGGTTTCACAACATGAGAAATTTAAAGCCTGTATTATCTTTGTGGCAGTAAACTATCGTGCTTCAAAATTTTTGCTGAATATTGAATATTTTTTGGAGAAATAAAATAATAGAGAAAAATTTATTCTGTTCATATTAATTTAGTTATAAATTTCAAAACTAGTGAATACTAAGAAAAGTATTATTCTTACGTAATTGAAAATGTCTCCAAACAAGAATAGGCTTTTGGAATGTAGTAACCCAGAGGAATAGTATAAAAGCTGTCTTTTTGATAAGCAAATGTTTTCCGGCCCATTTTCTTGAACAGAATATTCTACAAAACGTCTTATCGCAATGCAACAATAATTCTCATTCAAAATTTTTTGAATACAGTCCTTTGGTCTTGGAACATTTAATGACGGATCACGTTCAATTTTACTTCGGATTAATTTGAAAACACTACTGGTAGAACGCTGAAAAAAAATAAATAAAAGAAATTCAAAAAATGTACCAATATTTCTTGGAGAATAATGGTTACTATTTATGGTTACTATCCAGGCGTGCACTACGTTTTCAAAATGAATGGGACCATAATAGCGTTTTAATATGGTGACGTATGTGAATATCTCTTCTTGTACAGATATTCGACAAGTGTATTTAACCAATACAATCTTGCATATTTGCAAACGAAGCTGCAAATATACAAAATCTGCTTTGTACTAGTTTGATGAGATAAATCATTTTCTTTCTACCAATGTAGTAGATTCAAATTCAGTGATGCCATATACTTTAAGACCTTATTTCTGAACAAGTTGTGTCACAGCAGAGTGCCACAACTTGTTCAAACACTTGTGGAGTCAATGACAAGAATTATAGGGTTATATTAAGGGTAAATGTTGCTCATGAGGTATTAGGTAGGTGTTTCTAGTGAAAATCCACATCAATGGTATCCTTGATATATTTCAATATATAATAAAACGTTTGGATTTATTTACATGATTTTTTCTTATTTATTCTTACATTTTTAAGTACCACTCTACTTGTATATTACAAAATAATGGGCTCAGAGCAAACTTGACTTACCATGACGGAGTTAATTAAGAAACCATATTGAAAGGTGCCACAGCTCATTTCATTTTTGCTCAGCGCTCTCTCAAGTTCAGGTATGGTTTCTATGGGTTTCTCGTCGTGCAAAATCGTTAAGAATGACAAAAGACAACCGCTGTATGATTCTGTCATTATAAAAGCAAAAATCAACCAGAATAAGGCAAAAATCTGAAAGGCTAGAGAGTGAAAGAATGTCTTCATCCCTGAAAGAGAAAATGACTGTGAAACAAAAGTATTTAAACTGGAGGATTTGCATTTTGAACGGTTATAAAATTTCTCGTTTTAGACAGCGCTAATATGCGTCAGATTATTAACTGAACTGAATATATTTAAGCATTTTTTTTTAATGCAAATAACTTGAATTTCAAATAATTGAAAAAGCGTGCAATTTATAATTAAAATAGTATTTCGACTATTTGTAAGTATTATTAATTGTGTGGATTGGTGTATCCAGGAGAAATTTAGGAAAAGTGCATGTTTTAGAATCTAGGTTGTTAACTTATCAGATTTTTAGTGACTTTCCGAATTCTACTTTAATCTACCTTCTCCACAGGTTGGTGTGTTTCACGTGTCTACGTTTCCATTAAAATTGCTCCACCCTGTTACGAACCGGAACATTTAACGTCTCTGCCTGCAGTCTGTCGTCATGGACACAGGTCTACATAGCCAAAATGTTTTGCCAGAGAAACTGAATTTTTTTTCGTTCAGCAAAACAGGCAATTCGACCAGAGAACACACACAATTTACAGCATAATACATTTATGGGTATAGGTAAGAAATTGCTGGTGGCCCTAATATAATAGATTGAGTTTCAGTTTGTCTTTATGGACAGCAGCGATTATGGACTGAACTCTTTCAGCTCTTTCTAATCCAAATCAATTGAATGCCGAATTGATTATCTAATCCAAATCAATTCGGCAATGGGCAAGATGAAAAACTTAAATTATTTCAGATGCGGTAGGACAGTCGCCCCCAAGAAATGCTATAACGAATATCTCAGACATTGCCACCCTGCTGTAGTTGAAACTTACCACTGTGTCTCGGATTTACCGAGACTGGTCCAATTACCGAATAGTATTTAGCCAATGTGTTCAGACATAACTCAATGGGAGAGGGCTGATCTGTGATCATCTCTTTCCGGTCACAATTCAGTTAATTGTACTAGATGGAAACTACTTTCAAAGTTATACCCTAAACATTAGTAGTATTTAAAACTTTTAGGCGTTAACATACTTAGTCAACGCAATAATCTCGGAAGCTTGTATCAATTACTAGAATGATTCCACAAAGTTTCTTTATCAATGGGACTTGTAAAATCCCATTGAAAAAGAATGAATCTTATCGCCCTTTTGGCAATAAGATTCATTATCTTAGATGCCTATTTCATACTTTTTTTTAGAAAATACCAAGACTTTCTGTTATACACCCAAGTATGAGAGGAAGTCACTCAAACTTTAACAGTTATATTACCTTTTATCTGAAATCAAATTTCTCCAACAAGAAACCAATATGTCATATACGAAAATAAGGAGGAAAAAATATCTTTATAATTTTCTTTAAATATTGTCAGATATTTCATAATAACCGCCATGATTACCAAAGAGAGACCACTTACCTTTTGATGTTAGAGTGGAAAATAGCATCCAAAAGATTTCAAGTAAAGTCTTCTTTTGACCTCTACGAAGGTGAAATGAAATTGTCAGAATGAAATAGCCCAATACACTGCTAACTGCCAAAGCGGTTAGGAGGAAAGCCCATACCTGGAAACATTAAACGGTATAATTAGGTCATATAAAAGAATCTCAGTTTTATTACTATTTTGGCTTTTATAATTTAAGAGGAACAAAGACGTTAAATAATAAAGAAGTCGCTGAAATTGTCACCTCCACTTTTTATCCAGGATGATGGAAACACTTCACTTGTTTTGGATTTAAACTGAATTATCACCATTGATGAATAAAGAAGTATTCATTTAGCGTTAGTCGCGATACAAAAGTATAGGCAAGAAGACCACCTTGCAGACAATTCCAACTCATGCTGCAACACTTCCATTGGAATCTCCCTTTTGTTTTCATTACATTTTAATTAATAAAATTATATGTACGTGTGTTGGGAAGTTCCGCCATAATTTAAAATTATTCATGTCCAATGCAATATTGATTTAAAATAAAATAAATCGCAATCAGAAAACTACTATTACGATTCTTAAAATTATATTATTGTCTTAAAATCGTAATGTTCATTATCAATTAAAATTATTAATATTATGGGTACAATTATAAGTATTATTTCGTATTAAAGACTAATTTAGGACTCACTGTCAAGGAAAAAGGTTGAAAAATTGCATTTGTTGAGAGTTTTTTTTGGGAACTCCTGGTCACGAATGCAAGAGAAGTAATGTGAATTGGAAAACGGATCTCAGCTGCCAAACTTCTATCATAGGTTAAAGCCAATGTGAGGATCGAAATATCAGCTTCCTAAAAAATATGGGTATAATTATATTCTTTAATTATAAGATGTAGCTATCAATAGTTTAATTAATTAATTAATAATGAAATGTAAAACAATAGCATTTGGTGAGATATTATTTCTGAAATATATTGTACATATATGATCAGAAGGGTTTATATTTAAATAGTAAGTATTATAAGTATATATTTATATCTAATTAGAAATCATGCGTCTGACTACGAAATACCTGCGTCTTACATTTTGTCAGATTGACTCAAGTTGTAGCATACATTTTTAATACGAATAAAACACATGTGTATGGAGGGTTATCAGTAATGAGAATCAACATTTGTTTATTTATAGAGCTAAATCTTCGCTGTTTGTTCGTGTAAGGTAATAATAATACGTACCTGGTTATACAACATATTACTGATTCCCACAAAACTGTTATTTTCTATGCCTGCCATAGTTCCCACTGTAGGTTTCAGTACTTTATATCTATAAAATAAATCATTTTAATTAAAATAATTATACGTTAAATTATACAACTAAAAATTATTAAAATTGATTTTCATTCATTGCTTCGAACTGTACTCTCTGAGTATAAATTTATCCTGACCGAACTAAAGCAGCTGTAGTCAGGCCGTTTTGTTTAATTAATTTATTTTAAGTAAACCGCAAATACCTTCTTTTGCATTGCTAGGTTATATTTATTAACTTTGCCCATTAAGTGGACATTATTAAATGATGGATAATATCCAGTGTCAAACTAAAGTGCTTTTAATTCACAACGTATTTTATTCTGTTTGATTGTACTTTTGTTAGTGACATTTAACGAACTCGTGTTTTCGCAAGCCGGTTTTATGTTCTGGTACATAAAAAGCCATCGATACGATTTACTGAGTAATGTCTCTGATTTAGCCATTAGAAAGAGACTTAGAGAGGATATAAGAAGATTTAAAACAGGAAAAGTGGAACAGGCATTAAGAGAAGAGAAAGGACTTAAATCAGCAGCCATGGGCAATAACACAGAAAAACAAATGATACTGAAACTGAAGAATAGCGATGGTGTACTTATAAATAGCAGAGAAGGCATAATTCAAATAGCAGAAGACTACTATAAGGATTTATACAATGAACGTAGAAATGATGCCAGCAGTGGGGAAGATGGATCGCAAATTAGTAACACATGCAACATCCCCGATATCCTTCTTAATGAGGAATGTGCGTTGAAGAAAATGAAGAAATCGGAAAGCCCCGGGGAAGATGAAGTTACCGTAGAGTTGTTAAAATTGGGAGGAAGAGACATGCCACAAAAACTGGCAAGACTCTTCACAAAATGCATTAGAAAAGATGCGACGCCTATGTGGTGGAATAATACAATCATAGTTTTGCTGCATAAGAAAGGAGATAAATCAGCAATTGGAAATTATGGACCAATTAGCTTGTTATCCCACATCTACAAGTTGTTCACAAGGGTCATTACAAACAGATTAGAAAGAACACTTGATGAGAAACAACCGAAAGAGTAAGCTGGCTTTAGGACAGGATTCTCAACTACGAATCACCTTCACGTAATATCACACCTAATGGAGAAAACAGATGAATATAAAACACCATTATTCCTGGCATTTGTGAATTATGAAAAGGCATTTGACTCCATACAGCATAAGGCAATGTTTCGGGCACTGGAAAGACAAGGCATAGATACCCCAGATATTATGATTTTGAAGAAAATATATGAGAATGCTACCTTATTTATAAGACTAGACAAAGACAGTAGGAAATTTAAAATTCAGAAAGGAGTTCGACAAGGAGACACAATATCTCCGAAGTTTTTATTCCTGCCCTTGAGGAAACTTTCAGAAGATTAGACTGATCGCAGAAAGAAGTCAATGTGAATGGAGAGTACCTAAACCGTTTACGATATACAAATTACATTGTGGTCATAAGCCACGATCCCAAAGAATTGGATGAAAATCTGAGTCAGTTATGCTGAGTTAGTAAGGATTTTGGACTAAAGATGAATGAGGCTAAAACAGAAGTAATGATGAACAAGTATGTCACAGAAAGGGATATAATAATTTTAGCAGAAGTAATTGAAAAAGAAGAGTCATATATTTATCTGGGACAAGTCATCAGCTATAATAATGATAAGTGGCTGGAAGTCAAGAGAAGAATAAATTTTGGATGGATACATTCAGGAAATATATGTGTGTTTCTATCCCAATCCATGTGTTTCTATCCCAATTTGTCTGAAACGCAAAATAATGAACCAATGCATACTCCCCACCATGATTTATGGAAGTGAGACTTGAGCACTCGCCCAAAAAATAGAAGAGAATGTGAGAACGACACAGTGAAGAATGGAACAAATTATTTTGGTATTCAGACTGCTAGATAAGAATAGAAACACATGGATTAGGCAGTAAACTCAAGTCAAGGAAATTCTTATCAAAACTAAAGAAGTAAAATGGTCTTGCGCAGGACACATATCTCGAAGATATGATGACAGATTTGCTAAGAAAATAACTGAATGGTACCCGAGAGGAGCTAGAAGAAAACCTGGAAGACGACGATGGAGATGGATAGATGAAATTCATGAGTCTATGAGTAGTAAATGGATAGCCATTGCACAAAACAGAAGGAACTGGAAAGTTGCTGGAGAGGGCTTCATCCTGCAGTGGATTGAAAATGGCTGATGATGACGATGTCTCTGCTTTTGTCTCCTCGTCTTTTAAAATATAAAAATATGTTCTCGGAGCTAGCAAAGGCTAAATTTTAAATATGTATTTTGAAGATTGTTAAAACAATTCTTTGATTCCTTAGAATTGAAAACCAGAAGTTTATATTGATGAAAATTTAAAGCTGTTTGTATTAACAATTTTCGGTGATCTTGTTTTTGACACTTTGCTGGAAGTTTTGTTCTTGGTTTACGGAAGCATTCAAAGAAGAATTTTGAAAGCATTAGAAATCTGGTCTATTTTAATTGATTTCTATTGTGATATTGAGCCATACCTGTGAAAGTGAATATCTTGCTTAGTTAGCTTATAATAGAACTCCGCTAAAACAATATATTCCTTTTCGTTAGTGTTACACCTTGATTATCTCCATTTTCAACATATATTACTTATGGAATATTTTCTGTGTTGTATCGGCTTTTCGAATAAGCAAACAATCTTCGAAACCTCATAATTTCCGTCAAAGACTGTGTACTGTGTTAATGTTTTTATTTTTATGTATCGTTAAAGACAAAAATAATTAACATAATCACTGGAAAGTGTTTCATTGATGCAATACGTAATACCTTCTGATTGTAGGTGCTGCTTACATGAAGTTTAAGATGTTTGCTAAAGTCATCATCGCAATCGCATCTTCTCCCCTAGTTTTAATCAACTTCCCATTTTTGTTGCGAAATATCTCAAACATGTAGGGAAGCTTAAACGAAATGAAATATATTGCAATCGATTTTATGATAAAATAATGATATTTAACCAATATTTATAATTCTAACTTATAAATAGTCAAACTTATAAATAGCTCAAACACGTTTCGGCTTTGGGGTTAATTTCTTACAGCCTTCGAAATTCAAATAATTACCGTGAATGGAATATTCGTTATAATCACAATTACCGAAGCTGCATTCAGCTCAACCTCCTTTAAATTTTTACAATTGTAGAAGAGCGATGATTTTAACGAGCGAAAATCCATTGCAATGTGAACTTCTTTGCCAACCTCCACTGTGTTCGATGGGAAACAAGGTCTTCTGAATATCTCGATGAAGTAACTCTTTATAAATTTGATACCACTTTTAGATTCTGACGCCTGAAACATTAAACGTGTAGTCAATTTATCTATATATATGTATTTTGTAATATACTGTATAATATAGAATTACACTATATTATTACAACTCATATTTGAAACAGGAAATACAAAATGGCGGTATGAAGGAATACCATCGTATTCGATTTTGCGGTTTCATATTTTCTAATAGAGTGTAATTAAAAGAATTATTAAAATTATAGACTGTTTTATTTTCCATTACGGTTATGGAATTACTTTGAATTACTTACATTCCCACCTTTGATCATGCGAGAATTAAACGAAACGAATACAACGTAGTAGATCCCAGGCATACTCTGTGTAAAATTCATCGGTAACCTGTCAACATGATCCCTGACCTTCACGAAAACAAACCATCTGATGAAATATTTAATATAAACAGGAACCTAAAAATAAACTATAAAGTATAAGAAAGAAAGGCATATACGAAATATTTTATACAATTTTTAGGCAAACAAATGCATTACATATTGTGGATCTCATTGATTTTTTCTCCCCTAACCCTGTATTTTTATTCCGGAAAATAAAAGACAAAAGAATTCACACAATTACAGATACAATATACTGCACACACCATAGCATATTAACATGAAACCTTACCTTATTTAAAACCTCCACAGCAGTGTTTTCACATTCAGCCAGAAATATTATGAACAATTTATCAATATTGTAAGAATAACGCTTTACAGGATTATAAAAATCATAAATTTCTAAAATCATCTTTAGTCCTCTTTCAATACTAAACAGTGTGTGGGAATATCCTCGCATGGATAACGCTGCAGCTGTACACGACACCATGGCAGGATCTGCAGAAAATGAAATGGCGATTTTTATTACTTGGAACAATAAATATATTCGAACAGAACAAAAATCCAATATGATTAAATATCGATAACAAATTAACTTTATATTCGAGAACACTGCCATCTAAATCACTTAATCTTGCAAAAATATTAACTCTGAATAGGAAAAACAAGTAAAAATAATTAAACCTTATCATTATTATTATATTTCTTCCACTTGGAGGGGAATTTCCACCCTGGGAAGGGAACTTTTAACAAGTGTAAACCGTGGTTATTATATCCGGTTTTACTATTGTTCGAGGAACTCTAATTATCCTATAGGTGTCCAGAATCACGGCTTTTTAGATTCAATGTAAGCGTTCTCTGGGAGTCGTTCTACTGATAGTTTCTTATAGAGGCTATTGAGCATCATGTTGATGGTAGACATTGTGATCGAGATGATCGCAGCTTCAACTACCGCTTTGCTTTTAGCAAGCGGGTGGTTAGTTGCTGGAACAAGCTTCCATTTGTCGTTGGGGAAGTTGACAACTTAAATAAATTCACGGCAGAACAAGACAAACGTTTGGAGCAAACTGATGGGTGAAATGGAAAACTTTTTTTTTTTTTTGGTTTAGTCTGTATAAACTTGCTTTCTTGAATCATATGCCTTTACTAACATTAATTACTTGTTCTACTTGCCACATTCTTGACTTCCTGTCTTAAGTCTGTGTACTTCCTGATCTTTACCTCTGTTTCTCTTTTCTGGATGTTGCTGGTGTTGGCCAGTTGTGTCGATGTGGGTTATGTCTGGTCTATTGTGAGGGATTGTCTTGTCCATTATTATGGCTCGTTTCCAGGATAGTTTTTGTGAGGGGTCTCCGGTAAAGCCTGGGTTCATAATTGCAATACATTACATATTCTTTGATTTATTTTTATTGTTATTAACTGTTGATGTTTTATTGATGATGACTAATAATTGCTCATCCTTTATATATGCTTACAAAATATTTTAAAAATCGATTTTATTCATAAATGATTCGTAACATGTTTGTTGGTAAAATTTAACAATTAGTTATGAATTGATAATGATATTTAATGTCTAATTCATTTCATGATATTTTATTATGTATTCAGTTTTCTTTGCTTCTAGTTGTATGAATTTACGACTTTATGTATAAAATACTGACTGTCTATTTTTAGGAATATGTTTTGTTGTAAATAATCATACAGATATTTCAAACAGAAAATAATTATTTATATATTTTAAGGAATAGTAATTGCCTGATTCTTCAGCGTAGATAATAACTATATCACTTCCAACAGATAAATCTCCATGATAGAGATCTTCTAGAAGCTTTGGTACAGCTGAACATTTCCACATTTTCAGTGATTCCTTCCCACGTGGATCTGTATAAAACAACATTTTTAAGGCACATTGATCAAAATCAAGTATCATTTTATCTGAAAACAAAAGAGGAAACCGATATTTAAAAAAAAACTATCAGACAGCTCATTGATCTATTTTTAATTCTGATGTAAAATAATATTTTTAGTAGATAAAACATTCTAAAAACGTAACACAAGGAGACCGATTAGTCTATTGAGTACTACTGTCATTGTGATGCACTGTATTTCTCTTTGTTCGAAACCTAGTTTCAGTTTCGTTTTGGTGACAGAAAATCTCCAAATAAAATTTGATAATATCCTATCAAATTTAAATTTGATAGGATATTATAATGTGGTTACAAAGGAACTGGATGCAAAAAATAATTTGATATCATATATTTCGATTTCAGGAAAGCTTTTGACACTGCTGCGCATGGAAGACTATTGTACAAATTGGAGCAGAATGGTATTAAGGGTAAGTTGCTACAATGGATAAAAGGATGGTTAAGTGAGAGAAGACAGAGGGTGGTAATCAATGGGTGCTGCTCTTCTTGGATTAATGTTATTAGTGGAGTCCCACAGGGTTCAGTGTTGGGTCCTCTGTTGTTTTGTATATTTATCAATGATATTGATGAAGGTATATCAGGCTTAATGTCGAAGTTTGCAGATGATAAAAAGGTTGGCAGGGTTGTTAATGACAGTAATGGCAGTGTGCTACTGCAACAGGATCTAGATAATTTGGGAAGATGGGCTAAGAATGGCCACTGAAGTTTAACCTTGACAAATGCAAAGTACTGCATATGTGTAGAAGTAACCCCAGAGAAACGTATCAACTGTGTGGTACTACACTTAAGGTGGTAGAAAATGAAAAAGACCTGGGAGTAATTGTGCAGTCAGATATGAAGTTTTATGAGCACTGCAGCCAGGCTGCCAAGGCAGGTCATGGGGTTTTGTCAATGATATATAGGAATTTTTCTAGCAGGGAAAAGGAGTTGATTATCTCTCTGTATAAGGAAATGGTCAGACCATGCCTTGATTACTGGGTACAGGTCTGGAGGCCTCATTTTAGGAAAGATGTAGATTTACTTGAGCGTGTACAGAGAAGGGCAACAAGATTGGTGAGGGGAATGAAGGAATCCTCTTACCAAGAGAGGCTTAAGTTCTGCAAATTGCATTGGCTGGAGCCTAGGCACCTGCGCGGTGATCCGATTGAGGTGTATAAGGCCTTGAATGGGTTGAGCACGCTGAATTCTGATGGGATCCTTCCACTTGTTCAGATTACGAACCTAAGGGGGCATAAATTCAAATTAAGAAAGGACAGATGTAGAATAGATGTGCGGAAATTTGCCTTTAGCCAGCGGGTGGTTAATTGCTGGAACAAACTTCCATCTGTCATTGTGGAAGTTGATAGGTTGAATAAATTTAAGGAGGAACTGGACAGGCATTTGGAGGGAATGGTGTGATATTTTTTTTTTGGCTGACGCTGCATAAGCTCATACACTTGCTTTGTTGCATAACATGCCGCTACTACTACTACTACTACTACTACTACTACTATGTCAGTGATCATATATACAAATTTAACGAAAAACAATATTGCCTCTATCAGATAGCATCATTCTAACCTCTTGATGAGTGGAGGAGACTGTGTAACTCTCTCCTCAGAAACAAACGAACTTGGCCACATTACGATCATTGTATAAGTTTTATACTCAAAGAACGAGACCTCAGGAATTTAAAGCGAATTTTGCATCAGAATAGAGAGCACAAAAGGATGAAAAAAAATCATTCAGATAATGAAAAACACATTTTTATCCGAACTATGCTGTGGAAGTTAGACCTTCTGGGATTTGAAAAGACTCTTATTTCTTCTATCTACAAAAAACTGAAAGATGCAATTGTGGACTGGAACCTTCAACAACCGCCCACGGACAGCGGAAAATAATGTCGTCTGAATACTTGTCCTTTTTTTTTTTTGCATTTCATGAAGCCATTTTTCCCAGTCACTCGCATCCACCACTCAAGCAGCTGGACATGATATATGGTATGGGACATGTTCTGTTGGTAAGGACTGGGTCTGCTTATACCATTAGAACATCGTGTTTCCTCCAAAGAAATATATTTCTATTTCATTGGACCAACTTCACCCTTCATTTCTACCTGGATTGCAAAGGTTTCTTTCAAGGCGACAACGCAACTATTCACCGTGCAAAAATGTGTCTGAATCATTTGAGGCGCATTCCCAAGATTTTCAAACATCTACCCTGTCCGCCTCATTCTCCAGATCTGAATCTATTGGGAATATCGGAAATATGAAGGAAAGGGCTATTCGCATTCTTCGTTCTATAACGACCATAGTACAGCACCTGACAAAAACATCCTGATGGAAGTATGACAAAATTGGAAGCTAGACTCTCTTAGATTTATAATGGAATTATGTGTCGAGTACGGACAATGTGTCGGCAAAAGGTGGCCCTGCTAAAGGACCTTTATTGAATAAAAGTGTCTAATTTTTTGACCATTAAATATTTATTGCAATGTTATTCTTATTATAAAGAAATTCAAGGTCTGGCGAATTTAGTCTCTTTATCATATTCTTTAACTGTTTTTCAATTAAATACAAAGGCATGTATTGATAATAATCACGCTTGTGATTTATAACGCTTAAGGCATTTTAAAAATAATTTAAGAATATTAACGTGTACAAGACTATAACTAGGGATACTTGAAATATATATTAATGACACTAAAAAGAAAGAGCTTTCGTGTTGTGCTAGTAAATTAAAATATGTACTTACCGAGACACTGGTCATCACTCTTTGAACTATGTGTGAAACTGATAGAAATGAGGAGTAAACAGACACTAATCACTCTTACTGACATTTCTTAATACCGGAGTCTTTCTCTAAAACTATGCGATTTCTGGGCATCTTTTCATATATTCAACTTGCATGACGCATAGCTTCGTTCTATGAGATCTGTGTGTGCCCTGTTACGTACAAGGGCAGCTCCCAACACGCACAAAATCAATAGGACACTTTATTTCTAATTATTTTATCCCTGCATTGCTCCAGTTTGTGTTTGTTGGGCGTTGCATATTTCGGTTTGTTTGTATGTTGTGTTTTGCTGCAATTTTTTCCAGAAGTTTAGTGAATAAAAGTTATTAACTGACCAGAATTGCTTGCTCAATTTTATTTACTGACAAAATACACATTACATTATAAAAGAAGTGTACCTGTAAGATTTTCGATTGTTTCATTTTGTTTTCCTTAACAACCAGAACTGCTTCTGAATTCACGGCTCAGTTCATATTCACCTGTTTCTTTATTGATTTGTTTTGTGCTAGAATTTTTATCACTTTGATAAATATTTCAGAATATTTATTTCTCCATTCGAAAAACAAAAACCAAGTGTCATTCGGAGCAACATTGGCCTCTACAATCATTTTCTCACTTATGGAAAGAAGTAACTCCAACCAGTATCTCAGATGATGCAGGAGAATGTCGCGTACACGTAGTAAAATTATATAGAATGAATATGTTGAATTCCTTTAATAACGCAGAGAAGAAAATTGTGTCTTATGTAAAAGTGATGAAATTGGAGAGAAATAAGGTGTTTTCAGCCTACGACAGAGAGAAAAAAGTAGTTCTATTGGTCAAAGCAGAAAGAGGAAGGCAATTATTCGATGGCCATGAAATGGAACACTGTTCAATGGCAGGATCGGCGTATCTGAAGGATATATTTAGTGAAAAGGACAGCCAGTTCTGACCAGATAAGGAATGTTATCGCGCCCAACGCAGTGGGTTGCTGGAAGATGGTTGCAAATTCTATTCCCATTGAACCAGTTCACATCACTTCTGCTCATTGTAGTCGAGTCGTTTGAAGGCCGAATGGCGTTCTAGACTGAGTAGTGATGGGTGCTCTTTCAGGTGGAAGCCATTGAACGTGACATTAGTATTAGAGTTAGTACTGGCAAAAGATGCTAAAAAGCATGCTTATAAAGCATCAGCCAAAAGAAAACAACAACAAAAAAAATCTTTCCCATATCACGATCCATCCAGTCCAATAATGTGACTATTTCTTCCTTTATTTTATTTAAACTACCCAGTTCCACAACAATATATGAAAGTTTGTTGCAAGACTCAACCACCTGTTGACTGAAGGTAAATTTCAGCACATCAGTCCTGCAACCGTACTTCCTCAATTTGAATTTATGTCCCCTCATATGTGTAATCTAAGCAAGAGAAAGAATGTTATTAATAGGCTAGGAATGCAGTCCAAGCTTTACTTGATTGACACAATCCGGTATAAATATTCTGGTCCGCTGAATGGAGATATAAATTTCTTCAAAAGGTTTCCTTTTGTTGGTGACTTGTATATAACAGAATGCATGCAGGAAATGATCTATCTTTTATACAACCTTAGTTTTACAAAAGATAGTATTAGATCATTTCCTACAGTGCGCCCAGTTGATGTACAGAATTTATCAGTAATTGCATTTTATAGAGTTGAAAAAGGTATTGTAATTTTTATTTTTCATTTATCATTTTACTGTTTTTCAGATAATATCGTGGCTTCTGCAGGACAACAGTCCTTATTTCTCCTGCTACAACTGAAGAAAATCAGCCTCCGAAATAAACAAAAAAAAAATTACAGATTTTACAAGAAAGTTTAACATGCATATTTCGATATTAAAATTAATGAGAAAAGGCAACTCATGGGTTCCACATTTTCTCCATTTATTTTTTCCCCAACCCTTTTGAATACAGTGAAATTAGGCCTGTATTCCTGGTGTGCTGTAATGCATAATATTACACTGTTATTTCTGTGTCTGTGCAATATTCCAGAGCACAGTATAAAATCGACAGTTCGTTATGACATCCACAATGAAGAGGTTCCAATTCCAAGAAAATCACAAAACGGAACAGCTCGATGCTGGAAGATTTCACACCTTCTGTATTTCAGAATATGTACTAAACATTGACGATAGGGAAAAATCAATTGCAAATTTGGAATCAGAATCTCAAGATACAAGCTATTTATTTTGCTTTAAAATGCAAAAAAAAAACTTTCTTAAAAACAAGTATGCGGAGTGCCACGAAAATCAGTCAATTAACTAGATTTAGTAAAGTTTGTACATTGTTTTTCTAAAATTATGAAATATAACGATTTTATAAAATAATTTAAATTTGCATTTTTTCTAAATTGATTTCCAGTTCCTTATAATTCCTATATCAAATTCCGAAGTCGATCTAGTAAAATCAACTTTTATATGTCCAAGATTGGGGACTTCTTTATTAGGCAGTCGGTTGGTTTTAGTGAAAATCCTCTGAACCACTTCAACCATATGAGAGGTATGTTTGCACTTTGGTTGTCTAAGAAAAGCTTTCAGTGTCCTCCAGAAAATCTGATGGTAAAATCCAAGAAGGCAAAGAGAGAGAAAAGAAACTGGATTCTTTGAAGAAAATGAACTGTCCTCACAGTTCCTGTGTCTGGTCATCTTTGTTTTCTCTCTCTCTCTTATTTTTCAAATCCTATAGCAAACATTTCATCTTGTTTTCTGGAAAAACAGAAGAAACCAGCACACCGTTAGAATCTCATGGATGCAAAATATACAAGAATTCTTTTGTGGGAGATCGAATTTTAGCAGTCTGTGAAAATTTAATGATGCAACACATACCTGATATATATTTTACAATTATATTTACTTTGTTGGCGTCCCATTATCTGATTTATTTTTATTCTGAATTTCTATATTTATTCTCTTTTTTTCTGCTACCGTTATTAGCGTGAAGTAGTGTTTCTCTTGAGAAAAAGAAACATATTAAATTCAATCTTTAAGAAAAATGTTTAAATTACATTTCAGAAAAAATTGAAAGAACGTAAATATCAGGATTTATAATTAAAATTTAATTGAATAAAAACATTCTATTCAGAGTTACTTTGAAATTGTGTTAGAAAGTTCTTCATTCCTTCAATTCAACCCCTTTTCATTTTGTCCTTTTCCCTGAAGGAAAGTGCTTCATTTTCCATTCTAACAACGGACATTATTTTTATATTATTTACGATTCATAGAATATCAATTAATTTTGTAAATGTTAAGTTTCTATTATTTTATTTGTTAATTAGCATTTGGAAATCAGTGTTCAGAATAAAGCATAAAACAAACTTCACTATGATATAAAATAGCCAGAGAAACCATAAAAGAATATTCGAAAGTAGTTTTTAAAGCGGTTTTCAATGTTATTGCACCAAAATTATTCTACTGTGTAATTTATATTTCTAGATATATGTATTACAATAGGATTTTATTGACTCTCTGTTCACCATTAAAATTAGTCGTTGTCAGGTTAACTTATGAAAGGAAATATCTTTGAAATGTTTCAAAGTCATATTTTGTCACTTATCTGGAAACACATGAAAGTTCTACGACATGATATTACAAATAAGTGGAATGAGCATATGGTTAGAATAAACGTAAAGTAAGCCAGGACCGCGAGATGACGTATATGATATTCAGTAAGCATTTTCATTCAATATTTGTCGCTCTATACATAAATAATTTGTAATTACATTAATTTTTCTGCTGAATAATTAAACAGAAAAGTACGCTGAACCCAGTTGTATATTATTCCACAAATATCTTTCTCAGAACACATTACGTCAGAAGTGAACATGATTTGCTTTTCATTATTAAATGGATTATCAGTTCAAGGAAGATAAAGTAAAAAATATACCAGACTGGAAGAAATAAAATATGTCTAATCTTCCTTTGCTAGATATGTCCTCAGGCACAATAATAAAGTGAAACCTGAACCCCAGATTCAAAACGATGTCACTCAGTGGAAAGAGGAATGTACCCTGAACCTCAGACTGCCTACAATAATACACATCACATACAGATTGATGCCAGGAATCAACATAAGACCATTTCATTGGATATTATAATATCCAATGAAATGCCATTTGGTACCTATATAAGTTGGTCAGTTGTAACTATTAAATCATTTAGGTTTCAGCTTGATTTTGATTAGATCGATTATGTCTTCATCTATCTTGAATACAATGGGTAAGTTTGTTTAACAGTTTGTATATGAATGATTTCCAATAATTCTTTACTATTTGAAGTGTAAGAATTTTATTGTAGATTTTCTTTTTTTAGAATATTAAATGATTTCCGAATAACTTTCATTTAATCTGAATTCATTAATTTAAAATATTGAAAAAGACATTTTTAATTTCATTTTGAAGATTATTAATTTGTATTTTCTTTACAGATAGCAATAACGTTGTACCGGCTGTGCTTTACTTAAAAGGAGTTGTTCAATATTCCAAGCACGACGAAGTAAATACATCCTTCAAGAATGCTTATTTGAAAATTTCACTTGAAAAATGTCTTCCTAAGTGGGGCTTGATAACTATTGACATTGGAATTCCACTGAAATAAGCAACAAGTACCATTCCTTTAAGACTTCTGGACAAGAAAGAGAAAAAGAAATTGACCTTTTTAGAAAAGGAAATGAATTTTATTTTAATCTTGTTCAATAAAATTATCTTTTAGGAATCCAGTCTTTTTACTCTCTGTACTACCAGGAATATTATGAAAAATGTGCTGGTGGATGCGGAGAGGTTTCTCCTGGTTAATCAAAGAGAATATCCCTCTGATATGGTTGGTACCTTGCCGTGGTTCAGAGGCTTTTCACTAAACCCAACCGCCATCTATATTCAAATATATCACAATTACAGTGATATTTGTCACCATTATTTTGTTTTTCAAAGATCCTCTCCCGAGTACGTATTTTACACTTTTTCGAATAAAATTCAAATGATATTTATTCTCTGAGAATCAGATAGTGTGTGATCCACGTTCTGCCCTTTTCTAATAGAAATATAAGTAGTGATTTTTTTCAATCAAATAAAAGGTTTATTTCGGTTCATTATCGAAAATATCGAAGCTATTCATAGACAACGATATAAAAGAATTATCTAAGTAATATTCTCAATGATTGAGTTTTGGATTTAAATTAATAGAATTTACATTTTTTTGAGTTATTTAGTGTCTTAATGCACAAAGGATGGGAGAGGTAGTACAAGATTTAATTTAGTGTTGCCTTTAAACATACCTATGATGTCGGATACCAAGACAGTTGTGATGGTGTTAAAATGCAAGCTGGATTATAGGAAGGCTACCTAAATTAAAAACTAGTGGGAAACAAATTCCTTTCAAATCATAAGTGAAATACATAACTATTTTATTTGATGATAATTTATCATTTTTTCGGTTAACGTATTTAACCTATGGCAACTGAGATGGGACACTGGAGCTAGGGGAAGGGTGACAAAGTTATTTTTTCCTGAGGTGACGTTTCTGAAGCAAATTCCAGTGGTTCCCGTCTACTGCAACTGTCCCACCTTCCCATGGTGTGGATGAATATCTGGAAGCAGCCTTCCCGGTGATCGCTGCTTCTAGGTAGCCAAGAGTCCAGCACATATCAACAACACAAAATACATGAAATACACAAATGTGACACTACTCCAAGTCTGGCCTAGTTTGCAAAGTCTGTTAAAACTTATATTGATACGACGATACACAGGATAGAAAGGGAGGAGGTGTTATGCTGCTAATTAAGAAAAACATAAAATCAAAACAAGTGCATCCAGTTGATATTGATGAACAGTGCACTGGTGAGTCATTTTGGTGTGACATAAGCATTGGAAGATCAAAATTGACAGTGGGAGTGTGTTATAGGCCTAATGACTTGAATTAGTACAATGAACAATTGTACAGAGAAATAGAGTGGGCTAGTAAATCTGAATGTCTTATAATGGGGGATTTTAACTTCCCAGATATTGACTGGAACTGATGGGTTGGTCACTTACACACTAGCAAGGTTTTGTGGATTTATTGGATGATTGTTTTCTACAGCAGCATGTTCGAGAGGCAACCAGAGAAAGTAATACTCTTGATCTGGTTATCAGCAGTGATCATTCGTGTATTAAGAATTTGCAGATAAAGGAACCACTAGGTGGCAGTGATCACAGTGTACTGATGAGGGATTTACTTAAAGATTTAATTACCATCAGGGGTAAAGGAAGGGGGTTTTGCTTCCGTAAAGGCGAGTAGAGTGGTCTCCGACAGTTTTTAAATTCTGTACAGTGGGATCAACTGACGATGTTACCAACAGTAAATTCTAAGTGGGAAGCATTCAAGGAATTAATCATGGATGCTACTAAAAGTTTCATACCTTTTAAGAAATATTGTTCAAGGTTTAGGCCTAAATGGTTGTCAAATGAACTAATGAGACTCGTAACAGAGAAGAAAAATGCATGGGATGCTTATAAATTATCAAGCGACTCAGAAGCCTATGGCAGATATAAGCTTGTCTGTAATCAGATCAGAAAACAGGTTAGGCAGGCGAAGGCAGATTACGAGAAATCCTTGGCAAAAGATGCTAAGAAAAACAGCAAGGATTCCTTTACTTATATAAACTCTAAAAGGAAGGGGTTGAATCTGATTGGTCCACTTGACACCGATGGTTCGACTGTTGATGATCATGCTCAGGTAGCAAAAAAATCTAAATTAGTATTTTGCATCTACATTATCACGTGAGGAATTATTAAGGTTTGAAAATGGCAGAAGGTTATAAAATTGTAGCAGGATACTTAATCATTTTGTAATAACTGAGAGCAATTGTTGAACTTAAACGTAAGAAAAGCACCTGGGTGGATGGGATCTACCCAGTTATATTAAAGGAGGCGGCAAAGCAACTAAGCAAACCCATAGCCATAATTATGAGAGCATCCTTGGACTCAGGGGAGGTTCCCACGGACTGGAGATGTGCAAATGTATCCCCAATTCACAAAGGGGGATCGAAGGGTGACACGAATAATTACAGACCAGTTAGTTCAACTTCTGTTCCGGGTAAAATAATGGAATCACTGGTTAAAGGTGCATTGCAGGATCATCTAGACAAGACTGCAGCAATAATTCAGACACAGCATGGGTTTGTTAAGGGAAAGTCATGTCTGACAAATTTGATAGGATAATATGATGTGGTTACAAAGGAACTGGATACAAAAAATAATTTTGATATCATCTATTTGGATTTCAGGAACGCTTTTGACACTGTTGCGCATGGAACACTATTGTACAAATTGGAGCAGAATGGTATTAAGGGTAAGTTGCTACAATGGACAAAAGGAAGGTTAAGTGGGAGAAGACAGAGGGTGGTAATCAATGGGTGCTGCTCTTCGAGGACTAATGTTATTAGTGGAGTCCCACAGGGCTCGGTGTTGGGTCCACTGTTTTGTGTATTTATTAATGACATTGATGAAGGTATATTAGGCTTAATGTAGAAGTTTGCAGATGATACAAAGGTTGGCAGGGTTGTTAATGACAGTAATGGCAGTGTGCTACTGCAACAGGATCTAGATAATTTGGGCAGATAGGCTAAGAAGTGGCAACTGAAGTTTAACCTTGACAATTGCAAAGTACTTCATATGGGTAGAAATAACCTCAGAGAAACGTACCAACTGTGTGGTACTACACTTAAGGTGGTAGAAAATGAAAAAGACCTGGGAGTAATTGTGCAGGCAGATATGAAGTTTTCTGAGCAAGCAGACAGGCTGCCAGGCCAGGTCATGGGGTTTTGTCAATGATATATAGGAATTTTGCTAGCAGGAAGAAGGAGGTGATTGTCCCTCTGTATAAGGCAATGGTCAGGCCACGCCTTGAGTACTGCGTACAGGTCTGGAGGCCTCATTTTAGGAAGGATGTAGATTTACTTGAGCGTGTACAGAGAAGGGCAACAAGATTGATGAAGGGATCCTCTTAAAAAGAGAAGCTTAAATTCTGCAAATTGCAGTGGCTGGAGACTAAGCACCTGCGCGGTGATCTGATTGAGGTGTATAAGGCCTTGAATGAGTTGAGCACGCTGAATTCTGATGGGATCCTTCCACTTGTTCAGATTACGAACCTAAGGGGGCATAAATTCAAATTAAGAAAAGACAGATGTAGAATAGATGTGCGGAAATTTGCCTTTAGCAAGCGGTTGTTTAATTGCTGGCGCAAACTTCCATCTGTCGTTGTGGAAGTTGATAGTTTGAATAAATTTAAGGAGGAACTGGACAGGCATTTGGATGGAATGGTGTGATTTTTTGGCTGGTGCTGCATAAGCTCATATACTTGCTTTCTTGCATCACATGCCACTACTACTACTTTCTCCTGACATTCGCATTCCAATTTATGACTTTCAAACTAGTAGAACATGTGCTATGAATCGGCACTCCAAAGCCCATATTTCGGTTGGTCTGTGGTTCAAGAATGGAAGGCCATACACCAAGCTAGCATTCGTCTAACTTTATCAAAGGTGATTAGTGCCTTATGGACGGAAAACGCCCGCGTCAATCCCTATTACATTGCGTCCTGCACACTGTACTTGTGGTGGCATGAGTGTCCCAATAGTTTCACTGAAGGTTTCTGTGTTTCATGTGTTTGCTTCGAAAATTCCACCTGCGTTCCGATAGGCTCAATTGCATGGCTCTTCTGTCACATTCCTCCAATTTCTGAAGTTTGCCAGGTTGTTTCGTGACGGTTTTAATTGCAGTCCGCTTCAGTTTGTCGATCGAATAACGAATAGTCGACCTAAGAATATTTCGTTCTGTGTTAATGTTACCTACAGCTCGATTGCTTATTCGGAACCCCAAAATCACTCCAAACTGGAAGTATGTTAACTTCGTCAATAGCGGAATCATGCATTCACAGTTTTACTACTTTCTCCTCGATTGTCTACTACACTGCTCGAGGAAATTAACAGAACACATAGAAAACGTGGTGTAACTCGTGCAGCTTGCGATGAAGCCGGACAAAATTTGTTAGATTGGTGTACCATAGAATAAAGATGAGATGAAGGGACAGCGAGAAATTTCGGACAATTATAAGGGACATTTATAGGGGTTGTATAAGAATAATCAAAAAGTTCACATTAAAGAAGTCGATACAAGATGCTCGAAAATATGCCCCATGACATCAGTATGGCTTATACTCCTCTCCAACGTATATACGTCTATACAGGCCTGACAGCGGTGAACCTTCCGTGATATAAGGGTGTCTATAACATTCTTTGGCAAGAAATCCCATTATTCAACAAGCGCAGACCTTAGCTCACCAATTCACCAAAGAGTTACCTGTTTACGGGCAATGCGACGCCCATGGGCGTTGCACACATGTTCGATCGGATTTAAGTCTAGGCAACGTGCTGGCCCGTAGCCACTGTAACGATATTATTACGGTGACGACGGCTGGCCACGCCAATCGTTGGAAATCTTCACTTTCGAGATATTCCTCCACCACTTGAGACCCTCATGAGTAGCACAGTTGGCAGGATCATCGGCATCCTCACTCCGTATGGAAAAGACCTAAGTTCGAATTCTGTCGATGACGCTAGGAACTTCTATGGACTTTTTTCACTTCGTGGCTGAGTTAGTCAGTCTCAGAAGTAAAAAGCATGATTTTATTTCCCTCAGTAATCAGAGTTTTTTTTAAAGTAAAGCAGGCAAATCAACCAGAGAACACACGCAGTTTACTGACACAATAAATATGGGTAGATGAAATGACTTTCCGGGTGACCCTAATGAATAGTTTTTACCCGTGTGTATTTTGTCTGTAAATTGCGCGTGTTCTCTGGTCGACTTTCCTGCTTTGCTGCCTGGACAAAAGAAACTGGTTTCATAGTGCCGAGATGGCACTGCTGGACACATTAAGCCAACGTGCTACCTCCGCCTGAGACTGCCCGGCTTCAAGTTGTCCAACGACTCGCCATCTCAAAGAATTATCTGAACAACGGTAGCTTGTCATCCTGAGTACCGGATATGTGGCTATCCCACTGAGAAAGTCATAAAACTGGAATGAAAGGAAGGATACGGTAGCAACCCATGTATTTATAGGAATGAATAATTTGCATAGTGTGCGGCTCTGTAAACTGGTCGACTGATTCCTATTAAATACAGGACGCCTATTATATCAAATATTCGCTTTAGCCGACCCTGTTCACAATAAAATACTCCTGAAAACCTTTGTTCTGTTAATTTTGTCGAGCAGTGTAGTAAATTTATTGTTGTGTCGGATACGTGCTGCGTGGATACACAGCGATCAACTGATATGTCTTCGGATTGCAATGGAAGGGCATTGCAACTCGCCATTTCAGCAGTTGTGTTTATACAGGGTGTTTCAGTTAAACGTTTCAGAACTTCTAAGAGGGGTAGGGTACATCCTGACAACTCGAAATCATATAGCAATGTGGGGTCGGAAATGCTTTCCTGAAGCGGTTTTGTACACAGACACACCATAAAGAAAAGAGACCGTAAGTGAGAAATCGTTTTAATAATACATGAAAAGAAGCAAAAGGTACATGGATTAAAGTAAGTGTTCGAAGTTTCTTCCACGGGCTACAATGCACGCCTCACATCTCCGACGCATGGACATCCGAACATTCTGGAATACTCCAGGCGAATTTCGAATTTCTTCGGCAGCTACTGCGATTCTTGCAACCAGCTCCTCAGCATTGTCAACAGGGGCGTCATAAACTAGCGATTTCCTATGACCCCAGAAATAAAAATCAAGACATGATAGGTCGGGTGACCGAGCAGGCCAACGCACGGGACCACCACGTCCGATCCACTGTTGACCAAATGTGACATCCAGGTAGTTACGAACATCTCCGCTATAATGGGCAGGGGCTCCATCGTGTTGGAACCACATTGTCTGTTGCGTCGATGCAGAAATCTGTTCATCTCTCAAAAGTTGTGGCAATACTTGCTGCAGAAAGATCAAGTAGATAGGTCCGGTTAGACGACACGGTAACAGGTAAGGTCCGATGAGGTGATCTCCCATAATACCGGCCCATACATTGACCGAAAATCGAATCTGTGCTGCACGACGTCGTATTGCATGCGGGTTCTCGACCGCCCAGATATGGTCGTTATGCGTGTTGAAAATTCCTCCCCTTGTGAAGGATGCCTCATCGGAAAACAACACTTCAGCAGGAAAAAGGGGATTTGTAGCACATTTTCCAAGGTACCACTGTGCCAAAGCAATACGAGGTGCATAATCCTCCGGTTACTGTGTCTGGACACGCTGCACGTGAAACGGATGCATGTATTGTTCTCGGAGAATCCTCCAGACGCTGCAATGGGAAACCCCGACTGCGTTTGCTAGACTTCGTGTACTCGTTCTTGGATTCCCCTGTACATGCTGCAGTACATTCTGTTCGATGGCTGGAGTCCGTGCTGTTCTCACCCTGTCCCTGTCAGCTCTTTCAAATGAACCTCTCTCAGCTAACTTCTGGTGCAGTCTTGCAAAGAAATTATGACTGGGAATACGCCTCGTCGGATATCGTTCCGCGTACAAACGCTGTGCGGCTGGCCCACTACAATTTGCAGCCCCGTACGCCAAATGCATATCGGCTAACTCTGCGTTCGTGTAATCACCCATCCTACTAACTTGGCGTTCTTGTTCAAGAAATTCGAAATTCGCCTGGAGTATTCCCGAATGTTCGGATGTCCATGCGTCGGAGATGTGAGGCGTGCATTGTAGCCCGTGGAAGAAACTTCGAACACTTACTTTAATCCATGTACCTTTTGCTTCTTTTCATGTATTATTAAAACGATTTCTCACTTACGGTCTCTTTCCTTTTTATGGTGCTTCTGTGTACAACACCGCTTCAGGAAAGCATTTCCGACCCCACATTGCTATATGATTTCGAGTTGTCAGGATGTACCCTACCCCTCTTAGAAGTTCTGAAACTTTTAACTGAAACACCCTGTATAGTATATAGACAGTATTTACACATTATTAATGCTTGCTGTAACTTCAAGGTAATTGTCTGAAGCAATAGGCGTTAGAATTTTTATATCATCTGCATACGTGATGATTTTCTCATTGTTACGGACAAGAGGCACAATGGTAGCTTTAAATAATAAGCCAGATAGGATTCCTCCATGCGGAACAGCAGCAGAAATTGCCTTTTTGTGCGATTGTCCATAGGCACCGACTTGCAGTAACCTATCATAGAGGAGTGATGCTATGAACCAGAGAATATTACCTTGGATTAGATAGTGGTCTTCCAGTAAGCGGAGGAGCGCCGACACGTTGATGGCGTCAAAGGCAGCTTTAATATCCAGGTCCGTGATTGCGAGTTCCTCTTGTTGTTCAACGGCGGACAATATATTACATGCGGTTGCAAGGAGGTTCGTCACTGTGCATCGGTTTCGGATTCCGTAGTACATCTGTGGCGGCTTATCTCCAAGAATCTGATTCATTAAGGTGGGCAGCCTAGTCTTTTCCAGGATTTTCAGGAGCGTTGAAGAGTTAGATATCTGCCGACAGTGCCTGTGTAGAGTGGGGTTTCAAAGTTTTGGATGTGGTCTGAAAAGGAACCTATTCCAGGCTTTAGGAAAATTTCTTGTGGTTACAATTCCGTTGAAGATAGACTTGAGCGGTTGGAGGATGAACAGACTGAGGCATTTTACCACGAATTGTGGCATTTTGTCGGGCCCCGCGGTTGCTGTCGCTGGAAGGGAGTTTATCGCATCTGTCAGCTGGTGTGTAGAGATGGTGATGGAATGCAAGATGTCTTGTTGTCATTCATTGTCGGGACATAAACGAGAGTTTAGTTGATCTGGAGGCGTGTTGAATCTGGTGATATGACCCATTGAGCTGGGTCCAGCTGACTAGGAAAGCTATGGGATCTGAAGCGGTATAGGATTTTCCCTTTTTGAAGTTGGGCGCCCAGGTGTGCTGTTATAGATCGTGAATTCTCCCTATTGAATTGCGCTCGTGCTCTTGAATAAGGTATCAGGTCGGAAGTCTCTTGAGTTCTTTTCCAGATCTGGTGTAGCTGCTGCTTTAACAGAAAGACCATGAGTACATTTGGATTCCTCCAGGCTTTGGAAGAAGATAAGATCTTTATCTTCTTTGATTTGGAATATTGTTCAATCGTGTTCATCCAGTTTGTCAATAGTGTTACAACAAGCGAGACGTCATACGTTTCAAGGACATGCCAAGGTATAAGGGTGGCGGCTTGCAGGCATTTTTGGATGTTATGGAGCTTTGTGTTGACGATGACGTCGGTTTGAACGTTTTTTCGGGCTGTTGGTCCACGAGCAGGAATAATTACTTTTGCGTAGATTGGGTCGTGATCATATTTGTAGTGTGTCTCAGGTGGTTCTTCAATCATACATGTTAAGGAGGTAAATAGCAAATCAAGATGGTTTTCTACTCTAGTAGGGCAGTGATCGATGAGGTGTATATTTGCTGACTTCATGTAGTCAACAAGGATCTTTTTGTGGGCAGTGAGCTGTGGAGGGAGGTTGAAATCTCCGATGGCCATATGGTGAGTTGAGGGATGAAAGTGGGGGATTGCCCAGTTGGCTGCTTCAGTAATGATATCAATTGTGGGTACCAGCGGGATATACATTACGCAGATATCTGTTGTGGATGCGTTTCTGAGCAGTGTCATGGCTCGTGCCTTGAAATTTGGTGAGTCACTGTATGTATTTGTCTTGGGCGGCACCTGGAAAGTTAGTTCATCTCCGCCTCGTTTCACTTTTAAATTAGAGGATTCTGCAGAAATGGCCATAAGTGAACTGGCTGTTTGGCTACCCGGAGTCAGCAGGTCGGAAATGCGCCACCACCACCACGGGAAGGTAGACCAGGGGCAACCAACCGGCGGCAACAGAAGAGAGGGACCCCAAGGCTTTACTATCCTTCATTAAATCTACCAAGTAAGAATTATTCGCAAAAAAATTTCAACTCTTAGCAAATAAACTGTTGATTTTAATGACTTGGATTTTATTAAATTCTTTATAATATCGTGACAATATGATAAAGCACTGGATTACCAGAAGGAACTCTTGATGTAAATCCTTTAACTCTTTCGGTCATTGCAGCTGTGTACCAGCTTAAGCAATCTTTCCACGACATCTTATTTGTCTCAAAATATTCTGTAAGGACCCGTCCTTACATTAATTAATAAAAATTGTTAAATATTATGAGAATTTAACTGTAATATGAATAGTGGTTTTCTGGTAAAAACAACATCAGTTAAGTAGCACTGGAATTCAAAAATACCTTCCAGTCACTCCCTGTTTAGTTGTAGTTTGTTTGTATGGAAATTCTTTGACGAGTCAGTAAAAGTAAATAACCGTGACAAATCCCCATTAAGACAGAGGCAGATGCACCATAGTAAGGGCCAAGAGCACTTAAGTTGGCTCTCTTAGAAATTTCACGGTGAAACGCCATTAGAGGTGGGCGACGTCACCAGGTGTGCGCGCGTGAGGTCACGGGAAGAGCTGTGACGTTTCTCAGTTAACCTGAACTTCCGCCTCTCGTTCTAGATGGTTCTCGTATATTCTAGGCCACGGAAGTTGGGAAGAAGACCCGCCCACAGAAGATGAGAGGAGACAAATGAGAGCACAGGAAAAGGGATGCGCAGATCTCCTATTGGCCAGGAAGAAAGTGGAGGGAATTTTGAGAGGGAGATTAGGAAGAAGTTTTCGTGGCATTCAGAGAGAAGCTTTCGTGGCATTCGGAAGAAGTTTCGTGGGATTCGGAAGACGTTTTCGGAGGATTCGGGAGAAGTCTTCGGGGGAGTCGGAAGAAGTTCTCGAAGCGGTCTGGAGAATGATTGGAAGGAGTTGGAGAACGATACAAAGCAGAGCAGCAGTCTAGTTTGGGTGATAGCTGCAGACCTGAGGTAGATGGAAGCAGTGATAGAAATTCTGCATATCCCGACAGCCCGTAGGAATGTTCACCTGTAAGCATGGAAGCCGTAGCAAGGAAGAATCACATCCTGAAAATTATATAGGCAAAGCCAGTCTAATGAGTGGTCGAACCATTGACCTACTAGACAACTCCTCTATCCACGGAAGAAGAAATGCTGACCGGTAAAGAATATACGACCCTGATTGATTCCAGCCACGCAGTATCCGGTAGGGAGACACCATAAATCACCGAGACCCCCAAATGAGCGCCCCCGCATTCCAGTACCTGAATGACCGATATGAAAGGAAGCCGAGCAGAGAGGAAAGTTCCAGGCCAAACATGTAAGTGCTATAGAGTTTACCGAAATAGGTGTACCTAATTTATTAAGGAGAGGACTTTAGGAGAAATAAGTATATATATAGTTAAGGAGGGAGATTTAAGCAATGAATATATGTATAAAGGTGTAATGTATTTAAAACAGACGTAGCCTAAATTTGAAATGAAGCCCCTCATATAAATGCTTGATGGAAGGAGAGGGTATAATAGATAACTGAGAATTGTTTAAAGTTGGGAAAGGTTTTTATATTATATATGAAGTTAAAGGTTGGAATTTTGATTTATAATGAGTTGATTTGTGGAGAGTATTTCTGATTTGAGTAGGGGCTAATTAAAAGTGATATATATAAAGGTATAGGGGATTAACGGTCCTGAAGGGTAATGTTAAATTGAATTGATTAATATTTCCTGTTAACCTGATTGCAGAAAGGGTGTCTAATTGAATAAATGAAATTTTCTTACAAATTGAGACACGAACTCTGAAGGTTTTTGTGAGCCAGTTCATTGGCTGGTAGTTGTTGGTGTATTATATAGACTGTTCAGAAGAAGAGTTGGAAGAATCTATGTGAAGTGAATACCACGACCTATCCAAGTCCCTGTAAAGAACACGAAGAGACACCATTGCATAATGAATAATAATGTGTATTAGAATAGGATATCTGATGATAAAACATTGGAGTTTGAACAAAATATTTACACATATAAAGGTTAATGAAATAACAAGTCACTATTATTAGTTTCTGTATGATATGTTAATAAACATTGTTTTATTTTTCATTCATGTGTTGGAGTCTGTCATTCCGAAACTCAGCCAATCCTGTGGAGAAATACTTAAAGTAATTAAGGTCCCCTACGAGTCAGGTAATCTTCTGAGAACAAACAAGTCAGATGCAAAGTGGGGAATATAAATAACAAATAATAACAAAATAAAAGGTAATATAAAAATATATATAAGATAGAAACCCCACCCCCACAATTGGCGACCCAGCCAGGGATAAATAGAGATAGATTGTTTCATCATTAAAACGCCACCCCCACAATTGGCGAGCGAAAGCCAGGATAATTCTGCACAATGGAAGGCTGAGTTCAGAACGACAGGAAAATATACATACATGTATATATATATGTAATCAGTTGCTGAAACTGTAAAATTCAGCTGGCGAGCCAGAAAGCGTAAGTTAGAATTATATATGTATTACTGAGTTGATTATTGTTGAATGAATTTAGATTGAACAAGTAAATAATGGTGGATTTTAGAGGCAAGTATTGATTTAGTGTTGAACTGGAAATTATTATTTATGTACAATTGAATTAATTAGTGAGACCGAACAGGGAAACTTCAAGGATAGATAGGTAAAACTTAAGGAGTTTTATAATTATTGGGTGTTGAACTTTTACTAATTGATTATTGACCAATCAGGTAAATGTTAATGATAGATTGAATTGGATTATCTAATATAGTTAAAGAATTGTAGAAAGATTAATCGGCAGACATATTGATTAGTTAAAGTTGATAGCTAGAGATTAATAGATATAAAAAAAAAAAATGCCAAGAAAGGGTAGGAAACGCGGCGAGGACTGCGAAAATTTTGGGGGCCACAGTGACGAACATGAAGGCCAAGAAAAACCTGAGGTGAGAATGGTAAGCGGAGTAGCAAGGGGGTCAGGACAAATCAAATACAGCAAGTATTTGAAACCATTCAAGGGGGAATCAGGTGAAAGAGTGGAAAAATTTATTAATAAGTTAAAGTTAATTAAGGATAAGGAAGAGCTAAGCGATATGGATGTCATAACTATAGGGGAATTTAAATTAGAAGGACAGGCATTAGAAAAATACAGGCAGGCTACAGTGGCAGAAGAAATAGTAACGCTCCACAGATTCGCTGAGACATTAAGAAAATTATTTGGGAAAAAGAATGACTTGTTAACAAGCGTAGGAAAGTTGGGAGGATACACGCAAACCACTCGCGAAACAGTAAGCGAATTCCACCAGCGCCTCCTAAATTTAAAACTAAACACAGAAACATCGGAATCGGAGAAACAGGCATTCGAAAAAATACTAACTGGGCAGTTCATCACAGGGCTCAGGCACAGTTTTAAAAAAGAAGTACTAAGGAAAAACCCAGAAACATTAACAGAAGCGTACTCACACTCATTAGAGGAAGAAAGACTTGAAAACTTTAGTAGAAATACGGGGGCAAAGGAGATAAACGCGATAACCGACAGAAAGCAGCCTGAAACAGGAAAGGAATCGAGGGAGTGGGGGAGCGAAATCGAAGGGTTAGCTAAACATTTAAATAGCATCGAAAGAAAGATGGAGTGGATGATGGAAAGGCTCTCTTTAAGCAATGATGCTAGAGAAAATCAGCAACAAACGGAAGTAAAACAAAGATTGGGTATAGTTTCACGAACAAACGAGGGGGGAGACAAGGATAGCAGTCGAAAATGGTGTTATAAGTGCCAGAACTCAGACCATTGGACCCGCTACTGCAAAGTGAAACAGAGTGCTAAAGAAAGCTGGGAAAGGGAAGAGTATTGGGAACGAGACAGGTACCCACACGTAAAAAACCCCAGAAACGTGGACAAGCACAGGGAGGAAAGGCATTGCGCAAAACAAGGGGGGTATCGGAATGAACGTGAGCGCATTAACAATGCCGTAGTCAAGAGACATGGATCCTTTAGACAAGCCCGCTGCGGGAGGCCATCATTACACTTAAACACCGCCAAAGGAAAGGCCATATCTTTAGGTGCGGTAAGTGCTAATGGCAGTAGAAACGACCTATTATATGTGAGAGGCAGCTTAGGAGGGGTACCAGGTAAGTTTCTGGTGGACACAGGAGCCTCGAGGTCTATTTTAATGTGGGACTACCTCATTAAATACTGCAAAAGGCCGAAAAAGGGAGATATAAGATGTTGCCGCGATTTTCTTCTGGAGGGGGTAGGTGCTGAAGAAATTCACACCGATTATATTGTCAGAGACAAGGTAAGAATACAGGGGTGTGATAACTTGGTGGCCCATTCATATTTTGTGGCAAACAGAATAAACAGTCGTCGACACGACGCAATACTAGGCACGGACCTACTAAGGAAATTAAGAGCCAGAATAGATGTGAGAAATGGCCGCATTACCTTCGGCAGTAATACCCAGGCGAGTCCAAAGGTAGACAGGAGGCGAAAGGCAGGCGTCAGAGCCCAGTATGAGCCAGAGAAAGGGGAAACTCCAAAGGAAGCTAGTGGGGAAGAATTAGAAGGGTGTAAGGCAAGCACAGATAATAAAGTTCTGGTTACACAAAACAAATGGAAATTAAATAAGAACACCAAAACAAATAGGAATAATGAGGGAAGGTGCCAAGAGAAGGGGAGGGTGTTACACGTAGGAATTTTGGAAACGAGAGAAAGGGTCGGTTTACATTCGGGAGAGAAAACACATGAAGGGGGAGAGAATGGCTGTGATGAGAAGGATCGTAAATTAAATGGAGCAACAGAAATTAAAGGAATCGAAGGATTAGGAAATTACAGAACTGAAGCTTCCAGTGAGGAGAAGGCACACAAACTAAAGGAAATAAACAGGATGCAGCAAATGTATCTAGGAGCAGTATTCGACGAAAATATGGGATGGGAGTAGTTAATGAAGCTTAATATAAGTTTAAGTAATGTCTGGTATATAAGTGTAATTAGAAAATATAGAAAGGCAATTAGAGGAGATTGGCTGTCGATAAAGTGGATCTGGGATAAGGTCATATCCGTCTGAGGACAGAAAGGAAAAAAATTTATATATGGAATATAAATTTTTTTTAGGGGAAGAGGAATGCTATGTAAGGACCCGTCCTTACATTAATTAATAAAAATTGTTAAATATTATGAGAATTTAACTGTAATATGAATAGTGGTTTTCTGGTAAAAACAACATCAGTTAAGTAGCACTGGAATTCAAAAATACCTTCCAGTCACTCCCTGTTTAGTTGTAGTTTGTTTGTATGGAAATTCTTTGACGAGTCAGTAAAAGTAAATAACCGTGACAAATCCCCATTAAGACAGAGGCAGATGCACCATAGTAAGGGCCAAGAGCACTTAAGTTGGCTCTCTTAGAAATTTCACGGTGAAACGCCATTAGAGGTGGGCGACGTCACCAGGTGTGCGCGCGTGAGGTCACGGGAAGAGCTGTGACGTTTCTCAGTTAACCTGAACTTCCGCCTCTCGTTCTAGATGGTTCTCGTATATTCTAGGCCACGGAAGTTGGGAAGAAGACCCGCCCACAGAAGATGAGAGGAGACAAATGAGAGCACAGGAAAAGGGATGCGCAGATCTCCTATTGGCCAGGAAGAAAGTGGAGGGAATTTTGAGAGGGAGATTAGGAAGAAGTTTTCGTGGCATTCAGAGAGAAGCTTTCGTGGCATTCGGAAGAAGTTTCGTGGGATTCGGAAGACGTTTTCGGAGGATTCGGGAGAAGTCTTCGGGGGAGTCGGAAGAAGTTCTCGAAGCGGTCTGGAGAATGATTGGAAGGAGTTGGAGAACGATACAAAGCAGAGCAGCAGTCTAGTTTGGGTGATAGCTGCAGACCTGAGGTAGATGGAAGCAGTGATAGAAATTCTGCATATCCCGACAGCCCGTAGGAATGTTCACCTGTAAGCATGGAAGCCGTAGCAAGGAAGAATCACATCCTGAAAATTATATAGGCAAAGCCAGTCTAATGAGTGGTCGAACCATTGACCTACTAGACAACTCCTCTATCCACGGAAGAAGAAATGCTGACCGGTAAAGAATATACGACCCTGATTGATTCCAGCCACGCAGTATCCGGTAGGGAGACACCATAAATCACCGAGACCCCCAAATGAGCGCCCCCGCATTCCAGTACCTGAATGACCGATATGAAAGGAAGCCGAGCAGAGAGGAAAGTTCCAGGCCAAACATGTAAGTGCTATAGAGTTTACCGAAATAGGTGTACCTAATTTATTAAGGAGAGGACTTTAGGAGAAATAAGTATATATATAGTTAAGGAGGGAGATTTAAGCAATGAATATATGTATAAAGGTGTAATGTATTTAAAACAGACGTAGCCTAAATTTGAAATGAAGCCCCTCATATAAATGCTTGATGGAAGGAGAGGGTATAATAGATAACTGAGAATTGTTTAAAGTTGGGAAAGGTTTTTATATTATATATGAAGTTAAAGGTTGGAATTTTGATTTATAATGAGTTGATTTGTGGAGAGTATTTCTGATTTGAGTAGGGGCTAATTAAAAGTGATATATATAAAGGTATAGGGGATTAACGGTCCTGAAGGGTAATGTTAAATTGAATTGATTAATATTTCCTGTTAACCTGATTGCAGAAAGGGTGTCTAATTGAATAAATGAAATTTTCTTACAAATTGAGACACGAACTCTGAAGGTTTTTGTGAGCCAGTTCATTGGCTGGTAGTTGTTGGTGTATTATATAGACTGTTCAGAAGAAGAGTTGGAAGAATCTATGTGAAGTGAATACCACGACCTATCCAAGTCCCTGTAAAGAACACGAAGAGACACCATTGCATAATGAATAATAATGTGTATTAGAATAGGATATCTGATGATAAAACATTGGAGTTTGAACAAAATATTTACACATATAAAGGTTAATGAAATAACAAGTCACTATTATTAGTTTCTGTATGATATGTTAATAAACATTGTTTTATTTTTCATTCATGTGTTGGAGTCTGTCATTCCGAAACTCAGCCAATCCTGTGGAGAAATACTTAAAGTAATTAAGGTCCCCTACGAGTCAGGTAATCTTCTGAGAACAAACAAGTCAGATGCAAAGTGGGGAATATAAATAACAAATAATAACAAAATAAAAGGTAATATAAAAATATATATAAGATAGAAACCCCACCCCCACAATTGGCGACCCAGCCAGGGATAAATAGAGATAGATTGTTTCATCATTAAAACGCCACCCCCACAATTCCTTTACCACTTTGATTATTTCATCCCGAGTAGTGTTTGAAAGCAAACATGATTTTTATTTTTCCAACAAAAGTTAATCAGATTGGTGGGAATCGCAAAGAGCTATACCAGGTTAGCGATTACAGAATTCATTCCAATTAAACTGATAAATTTTCGTATAATAAAATTACAAACCAATAAAATTTCTCACGGTTGTACTAATTGGCTTTGAATTTTTATAACTATCATCATTTTATAAAATTGTATCTCTCGCGGCACACCGTTAATCCTTCTGCGGAACAACAGGTGGGAATGTCTACCCTAATCAACCAAGGTACAGACAGAGCATATGTCAATATTTTATAAATATATTAAAGGCAACAGCAGCATCTTTACATACATCATCAAAATAGCATCTTTAATATTTTATTTATTAATGGCAACAGCATCATTACAGGTCAGTTATGAATGATGAATTTCAGATCCACATAGAAAAAGGCGTCCGATAAGGAGAAAATCTGCCCAAAACTATTTTCTGCCGGTTTACAACAAATGTTTACATGCTAAATAGAGATAAAAAAAGAGTCAAGATAAATGGAGTTTAATTTAATCACTTACGATTTGCAGGTAAGGCAAACGGGAATTATATTCCATAATAATGACAGATGAAATCAAATCAGAGTATTCCTGCAGAAAATTGAGCAGTTAACAAACCAGTTATCAGTTTGTAAGGGAACTGATGGAAGTAAAGTGATTTCTATGGCCACGAATGACTAAACATTGTAACGAACTGGTGTCACATCGGAAAAAATGTTTTCTGTCTGCCATTCAGCCCCAGCACGATATAAACGAAAATATGATGAAAGCTTTGTGGAATAAGTGTAAACTTCAGTAATTCTGTAAAGGCACCCCACGATATAAGATACAATTAAAACGTTGCCTTTTACACTACATATGTAATTCAAATTTATGGGTTAACTTTGGTGTATTTACACCGATATTATACAGTTAATTACCTAAACCCATAAGGAATTATGACGTGCATTTCGTTTTCTAATAAAGTTTTAATTAATGAATTCACAATTACGAGTTTATCAGATAGCTCTTCTCATATTTAAAAGTTGTAATAATCTTTATATTAGACGATTAATCTTAATCATTTAGTACATACTCTTCTAATCCCATTGGCCCTTAAACGCTTATTTCCATTAGTGCTTAATCTCTTAATCCTAAATCGGTTATTATTAATACACTCGGATCAAATTTATTAATTGAACTGTAGTGCCACTGGTCATTGCACACACAATCAGGATTGTTGTGTAATTGTTGTACTACAACAATTTTAACAACGTTCCAAATCGGAACACAAATTGATTTATTTGGGGGACAGATATGAAACTTTTTTACAAATCATACGTATTTAATGTCATAACTTCATGTGTTTTCTTTTATTTGTATCTCGTATGTAAGAAAAATCCAAAATAATTAATGTTTCATTAGAGAGTTTAGTGGCACAGATTAATTTTTGATATTATCGACTGAATGAACCCATAAACAATACAGAATTAATTTATTCACTAAATATTTTGACCTAATTACCAGGACAAAAGAGACATTTAAATAAATGAAAGCATCAGATTTTACAGGCAATTTGTACAGTGTGTTACTGCTCTTAAAACGTCTTGTAAAAGGCGATCGCCTTCATCAAATTCCTGGCATAAAAGTTTAGTTTATGTTGCGTTATGTAATACATGCATCGCTTCTTCTGTAAAATCAAAGAATCCGAATCAAGATAAGCTAACTTAGCTTCATCTGGTGCCACCCACAGTCGCATCTTCTGGATAAGGGATCAAATGATGATGGAGAAACTATAAATTGGAAAAATTCCAACCTTCACATTGGTTGTTAGTTCATTGTTCATCAGCAAGAGTAGAATCGTGAACATTTAGAGCCTTGGAGACAAAAAGAGCAGAAATTTTAAAAATGGGAAGTATACCATTGCATACTCGTCTGAAACCGCCACTAACGAACGTGCAATCAAAATAATCCACTAGATAACCATCTGCAGCAGGCATAATTCTTCTTAAAAAATCCATCCCACTGATAAAATCAGAAACGGACAACATGGTAGCAGGAAAAATCTCCCTTTAATCGTATAATCAAATGAAACAGTCCCCAGGTTTTAACTACAGTATTTATGTTAAGAAAAAAAAATTAAATATACTATTGCATGTGCAATTATTTAAATTTTTATTTCAGATGCACAAGGAAGGAAAATGATATTGTTTCGCTAAATAATCTATCAATTTCGTTGCAGTTTCACTCTTGAGTTGAAATCTCCCGGTATTCAAACGCAAAACAATTTTTACTAATTTCCGTACACCTTGGATGTCATTATTATTTTAATACTGATTTGCCAGTCTAAATTTCCCATTTTCTTAAACCATGCTTGTCCTACACAAAGGCTGCAACCAATTATTGATGCATTTAGCCAGATCTTTATTGAAGCGTTGTTAATGGATTCTCTCATGGTATGCAACCTCCAATTTGGAGAAAATTCTAAATGGAGTTTCCACACTTTTCACCTACTAATAACCACAGTTCTGAATGTTTCTTCTGTGTTTGTCAACTTGAATTCGTTTTAGAGCAGAATGGATTAATTTCAATTTTTTTGTTTCTTTTTTTGCTCAAGAAATAACGATTTGCAGTTATTTATTTCGTTTTTTTCATGACAACCTTTAAGGACCATTTTATCGAAGTGCAGTGTGATGGTCGTATCAGAACAGTCATCCTTTTCCCCACAATTGCTTCTCACTTGATAATCTTTAACCTGAAATTCGCTAGACCCTCGCCGAATACCAGGAAGAGTTGGTCCAAAGTGAACATCAAAACAAAGACATAAGACATATTAGATGTATAAAGAATAAAAGGTAATCGGCAACCATGAGCCACCAAGATTAAATATTCCGTCGCAGGGCCTGGCAGGTACCACATCTGAAATTCGACAGTACATGTAGGTGGGGAATATATATTTTTATTAATATTAACAACAGATTTATATGTTACGAAAAACTCTGTATATTTATGAAAATTATAATAAGAGAAATGTTTATTTTTTAACACATAAATACTAACTGTATATATCTTTTTTATGTAAACACCAAACACGAGAGGTATTAGAGCCTATAGTACTTGGTACCGTGCTTAGTTTGAGAAGATTAAAGAAGATATTAGTTGATATTAGACTTGAACTTCTGTATACTGTAGTTTTCAGGAAATACCTATGAAGGAAGGTTGTTCCAGAAAACGGCAGTTGAATGAATAAACGAGGAAGATAAAACGTTGGACAGTAAATGGATGTTGGTGACACCTGTTCGGACTGTTTTTAAAGAGATAGCGGGAATTATAGAAGCCAATTCAAAAGAACAGTGCCCATGGAAGTATCTGTAGAAGAGGCATGCAGCAGAAACAGTACGTCTATGAGAAAGCGAGTGGAGAGTCTCCGTTAGAGATGAATCATTAATTAGCCTAACTGCCCTCTTCTGAATGCAATCAAGAAGCCTGAGGGACGTTTTGGGGGTAGCACCCCAGATGTGGGAACAATATTCCACGGCAGGGCGGATTTGCGAATTATACAGAGTGAGCAACTGTTTGGATGAAAAGTAACGCCGAGAGCGAAAGAGAAAACCAAGTTTTTTTAGATGCAGAGGAAACAGTATTTGTAATGTGCTTGTGCCAAGAGAGATTAGAAGTCAGGGTAACCCCCAAAAGAGTTATATCATTTTGCCTAGGAATCGAAGTGTCGCCGAAGACAAGAATAGGAGCAGAAGAATGCTTTTTGCGAGATATAACACAAGACTTAGTTTTAGAAGGATTGAAATCAACTACGTTGTCTTTGCCCCACTGGGGAAATACCTGGAGATCGGTTTTAAGGAATTGGTAGCAGAATTTTGAGAAGTTGAAGCTGATTGAGCAGGGCAAGGTTTATCAAAATGGAAAGTGGAATGCAATGTGCTATCATCGGCAAAACTATGGATAGGATTTCCAGTCAATGGAAGAAGGTCATTAATATACAAGAGGAAAAGATTGGGGGAAAGAACTGAACCTTGGGGGACACCGGCATTAGTGGAGAAGTTAGAAGACAGAGAGGCAACTACCATCACACTCAGTGAGCGATCAGACAGAAAACTGAATAACCAATTACAAAAAATAGTTGGCAAACTATAAGACGGAATCTTGTTTAGAAGACCTTCATGCCAAACACTATCGAAAGCCTCTGAAATGTCAAGAGCAACTACTTGTGTTTCACCGAACTTTTCCATTGAATTAGTCCATAAATTATTATTATTATTATTATTAGCCATATGATGCAAGGAAGCCTGAGTCTTATGCTGCACCAGCCAAAAAAAAATATTTTTTTGAGTTACCCTGAGAGAGAGAGAGAAATAGAAGGAAATCACCAAGAAAGAGAAGAATGATGATATCCAGATCAGGACCCAGGGTGTGCCAAGCCCATACTCACCAGATGTGAGCTCCAAGTCAGAATATCCCCAGAGGATCGATACTGACGGAATCCATACTGGCGTTCTTTGAACAGACAGGTGTTAGGTAGTTCAAGTATACAATCAGTTCACAAAATCACATTACTGACAATAAGCACAGTTTAGTGATATCAAAATTACAGATTAAAATTTGTAAAAATGACAAAATTATAATCAAACTTGATTATAATTTGTATGCATTTTTACAAATTTGCAAGTTTATTTAAATATATTAAGATTATTATAATACTTAAGCGTTTTTAAATGTTATAATAATCTTAATAAAAATAAAATGAGAAATTTCTTTTCTGTTACCGCCCAAGGATATGCAAAATATGTAAAAAAAAATTATTGGACGTAGGAATTGTGGGTACAGTTGATTTCCTTCGAAGAATCCAGTCTCTTTGTCTTTCTGGATGTGACCATCATATTACTGGAACAGTGAAATGTTTTTCTTCGAATACCAGAGACAAATGCCAAATATTAGTTATATTTAAACATTTTGGAGAAAAACAGATTGAGAAATTGTGGAGCCCACGAGTTTATTTGCTCATTAATTGTAAAATCAAAATATGAATGTTTCACTTGTTTGGATGAAGTCTGCAATTTTTTGTTAGTTTCGACGATAAATTTTCCTCAGTGTACCAACGCAACGAATCTCAAAAATAGTAATTCATATTAATGATAAATAAAAAAATTACAATATGTGTTTCGGCACTGTAAAATACAATTAATGATAACTTCTGTAGATCATTCGGGTGTACCACTGCAAATAATCTAATACTATCTTTTTGTAAAACAAGGATTATATTCTGTTAAATATAAGTCTTCCTGCTACATGAAACTTCTTGGATAAGTTTACATCTCTATTCAGCAGTCCAGAATCCTTCAAATGGATAATGTTAATCAAGTAAAGCTTGGACTTTAATTCCAGGTTGCTGAACCAACTACCCTATTATTTTTTTTTTCTTTCTACTCTATTTTAATTCTGTCCTTGAATCAGGATGGGCTTCCTAATTCCAACCAGAAGGGCTCTTTTGCCACAGCCTCTCTTTTATACCACTCCTCTGTACTCCCAAATTACCGTTTAAATAAAATTATTTTTATTTTTTTTTTTTTCTGAGATCGCCCTGGAGGCCTAGGCTACCCAAGGTTCGCCCCTTCACACCTATTTTCTCGGACAATCTAGACCAGTCTCCCCGAGACAGTGATAGAAACTCGGAGTGTTGGTGGTGGCCCTCCCCAGGCTAAGTGTTCAGAAGTATAACACAGCCCTCACAAAATACACACCCTGACCTTATACAGTGTAACAACCCGGAGTTAGAAAACCCCGAGTGTTGCCAGACGAAAACCACTCTGTCACTATATTATAAACAATTCCAGAAATAGCGGTCATAAATTCAAACTACAGGTGTTCAAGTTTAGATACGATTGTGTTAAGTTTACTCTTAACCAGAAAGCCGTTGATATCTGGAAAAAGTTACTGTTGTTTATAAAGATGTGTACTCGGGAAAGAACTTTGGAAGAAACTATAACAAGTATCACAGCAATCGCCGATATATTTGAATGAAGATGGCGGTTGGTTTTAGTGAAAAGCCTCTGAACCACGACAAGGTACCAACCATATCAGAGGACTATTCTCTTTGGTTTTCCAGGAGAAACCTCTCTGCATCCACGAGCATATATTTCATAATGCTCCTGGAAGGCAGAGAGTAAAGTGACTGGATGGCTAAAAGAAAATTGATTTAGCAGATATCAATATTTCTGTGACGATGATCACGCATTCAGATTCAATTACTGATTATCACAAGGAAAAGAATTTTATGAAAGCTTTTGGAGGTATTGGTATATACACCGGAACTGCATTCTTTGTCATTTTGTTTGCTGTCTGCATCCATTTCATCATCAGGAGTTGTGCTGAAGTCTACACTGGAATACTCCATGGACTTCAAAGGAATGGTGTTGTTGGTGATTTCAGTGGAATTTCAATGTCTGAATGATTATCACGAATGGGAATACTCTACCTCTTGAATTGCTGTCCATTACCCTATAAAACGTTAAAGTTTTAAAATTAATAATATTCCGAAATATATTTCACTCTTAAATATAATAATGAATTTTAATTCAGGAAAGACAGTTGTTGAAGAGATGTGCAAGCGTTTTTCGAAAACTAAATTATTTTGAAAAAATGTGAATGACAAATGAATATAATGAAATTATCTAGTGTGAGAATTTTATCTATACAGAAGATAACTTATCTATAATATCCGAAATTATTTATCAAATTTAATGTCTTTTATGAAAATTATTAGATAATAAATGATTTCCCTAATTCAATCCAATTTTTCAGAACAATGCGAAAATTAACCGTTACATTAATGTAATAGTTTGATGAAACACTTGCCTACTCAAATTTCCTCGTAATACTTAATACAATACTTAATATTTCCGGGACAATAAAAGCAAAACAGGCTTCCGAAAGTGATGTTGATATTAGAGTTTAGCAAGCGATTTATAAAATGTAATATACTTACCTGAAAGAGTCCAGATGGAGGAAGTGTGTTCTCATCTAATTGCAAGAATATGCCTATAAATTTGGGATGACGTTTATCAAGTGATATTTTCAAATAACCGATCTTGAAGGATGTATGTACTTCCCCGTTCCTGGTATATTGAACAGATTCCTTTGTATAAAGCATAGCTGGTACAACGATAATATTATCTGCAAAGAAAATAAAATTAATGGAGTGATTACTTATCTTGTTTCCAAGTTTACTGAATACAATTGCTTCAGGAAATTCAAATTTTGTTTTGAATTCGTTAAATTATTAGATTTTGAGGCGAGATTAAATTAAATTTAATACTTAAAATAAAAGCTATATAGTTAAAATAGTAAATAATTATTGAAAACTAAGCAGTATAGACATATTGACTTACCCATTGAATTTAGGAGATCCGAAGACATCTGATCGAAAGCAAAATGATTTCGGAGTTCCAACTGACCAGGTTATATATGCACAACATGGCAGATTGGACAGCATAATATCCATTTCATTGGATGTTACACTATCCAATCAAATGGGCTTCCCTGATTTTTGGTATTAATCTCTATATGACGTCAGATGCTTAAAGGTGGTGTGGGATTCAGGGTACACTTCCTGTTTCCACTAAAGGACATGATTTAGGAGCTGAGGTTGAGGGTACAATTTATTATTTTCCCTGTGGACATGACGTCCAAAGGCTTTATTATAATCACTTTGTTTTAGATATAAAATGTTCATTGTATGTATTTTAACTTTATCTTCCATGAACTGATTATCTGTTTAACAAATATTCTTGAAACAGCCTAAAAATGGAAGAAAACCACTTCTGTTTCTTGAAATTCGAGCGCATGAAAATAAATATCATTACAAAGTATTTATGTATAAAGCAAAAAATATTGAATCAGAATGCTTACCGATTATAAAATTAATTGTCTCGCGGCCTTAGGTGCCTTTCTGAGTATTTTAACCGTATGCAAATTCCACTTATTTGTAATATATCACATCCCTTCCATGTTTTTCCAATTAAATGATAAATATGACAAAGACACCTTTCGAAGATATTTCTTTTCATATGTGAACCTGATTACAACTAATATGCGTGCTGGAAAGCCATGCAGTAAAACCATATTACAAGAAATATCTCCAGAAATATAAATTTTGTAGTGCAAGAATTTTGTTGCAATATACAGAGTTTTTCGTAACATATACATCTGTTGTTAGTATTAATAAAAATATATATTCCCCACCTACATGTACTGTCGAATTTCAGATGTGGTAACTGACAGGCCCTGCGACGGAATATTTAATCGTGGTGGCTCATGGTTGCGATTACCTTTTATTCTTTATACCTCTGATATGTCTTTGTTTTGATGTTCACTTGGGACCAACCCTTCCTGGTATTCGGCGATGGTCTAGCGAATTTCAGGATACAGATTATCAAGAGATAAGCAATTATGGGGAAAGGGGTGACTGTTCTGATACGACCATCACCCTACACTTCGATAAAATGGTCCTTAAAGGTTGTCATGAAAAAAACTAAATAAATAAGTGCAAATCGTTAGTTCTTGAGCAAAAAAAGAAATAAAAAATCGAAATTAATCCATTCTGCCCTAAAACGAAATGAAGTTGAAAAACAGAGAAGAAACATTCAAAACTGTGGTTATTAGTAGGTGAAAAGTGTGGAAATTCCATTTAGAATTTTCTCCAAAATTGCTGGTTGCATACCATGATTATCCATTAAAAACGCTTCAATAAAGATCTGGCTAAATGCATCAATAATTGGTTGCAGCTTTTGTGTAGGACAAGCATGGTTTAAGAAAATGGGAAATTTAGACTGGCAAATCAGTATTAAAATAATAATGACATCCAAGTTATAAGGAAATTAGTAAAAACTGTTTTGAATTTGAAATCCGGGAGATTTCAACTCAAGAGAGTGAAACTGCAACGAAATTGGTCTATTATTTAGCGAAACAATATCACTTTTCTTCCTAGTGCATCCCAAATAAAAATTGAAATAATTGCACATGCAATAGTATATTTAATGTTTTTTCTTAACAATAAATACTGTAGTTAAAATCTGGGGACTGTTTCATTTGATTATACGATAAAAGGGATATTTTTCCTGCTACCATGTTGTCCGTTTCTGATTTTATCAGTGGGATGGATTTTTTAAGAAGAATTATGCCTGCTGCAGATGGTTATCTAGTGGATTATTTTGATTGCACGTTCGTTAGTGGCGGTTTCAGACGAGTATGCAATGAAATACTTCCCACAGATTTTTAAAATTTCTGCTCTTTTTGTCTTCAAGGCTCTGAATGTTCACAATTCTACTCTTGCTGATGAACAAAGAACTAACAACCAATGTGAAGGTTGGAATTTTTCCAATTTATAGTTTCTAAATCGTCATGTGATCAATTATCCAGAAGATGCGACTGGAGGTGGCACCAGATGAAGCTAAGTTAGTTTATCTTGATTCGCATCCTTTGATTTTATAGAAGAAGCGACGCATGCATTACCTAACGCAACATTAAATAAACATTTATGCCAGGAATTTGATGAAGGTGATCTCCTTTTACCACACGTTTTAAGAGCAGTAACACACTGTACAAATTGCCTATAAAATCCGATGCTTTCATGTATTTAAATGTCTCTTTTTTCCTTGTAATTAGATTACAATATTTAGTGAATAAATTAATTCTGAATTGTTCATGTTGTATTGATTCTCTATTGTTCAAAAATTAATCTGTGCCACAAAACCTTCTAATGAAACATTAATTATTTTGGATTTTTCTTACATACGCGATACAAATAAACGGAAACACATGATGTCATGATATTAAATACGTATGATTTGTAAAAAACGTTTCATATCTCTACCCCAAATAAATCAATTTGTGTTCCGATTTGGAGAGTTGTTAAAATTGTTGTAGCCATTACATTACTGGTTGTGTGAGGAATTACCAGTGGCACTACATTTCAATTAATGAATTTGATCCGAGACTATTAATAATAACCGATTTAGGACTAATGAGATTGAGGACTAATGAAAATAAGCGTTTAAGGGCCCATTGAATTAGAAGAGTATGTACTAAATGATTAAGATTAATCGTCTAGTATAAAGATTATTACAACTTTTAAATATGGGAAGAGCTATTTGATAAACACGTAATTGTTAATTCATTAATTAAAACTGTATTAGAAACAGAAATGCACGTCATAATTCCTTATGGGTTTATTGAATTAACTATATAATATCGGTGTAAATACACCATAGTTAACCCATAAATTTGAATTACATATGTAGTGTAAAAGGCAACGTTTTAATTGTATCTCATATTGTGGGTGCCTTTACAGAATTCCTGAAGTTTACACTTATTCCACAAAGCTTTCATCATATTTTCGTTCTTATCGTGCCGGGGCTGAATTGCAGACACAAACATTTTTTCCGATGTGACACGAGTTCGCTACAATGTTTAGTCATTCGTGGCCATAATGATCACTTTACATCCATTAGTTCCCTTAAAAACTGATAACTGGTTTGTTATCTGCTCAATTTTCTGCAGGAATACTCTGGTTTGATTTCACCTGTCTTTATTACGGAATATAAATCCCGTTTGCGTTATAATTCAATAAGAGAGGCCTTTTGAACCAATGTCTCAGGAGTGGATATTCCAGGAGGGCATTCTGCATTGAAATTTCCATCCCTGGGGTTAGACAATGGATATCACTACCCAGAATAGAATTATAATTATTAACTTACTATAACTGTAGCTGATGGTGCATAACCAATTAGAGTTCCATGTTTTATTTCTTCATTTCTCAGGCCCTTGATAGTTGAGGCATTGTTTGTATGGTCTTCTCATTTCTCAAAACTGTCAAGAAAGGGAGCAGGCAAGTGCAATAGGAAGCAGTCAACAGAAAAGCAAAGATGAACCTGAACAAGATAAACATTTGAGGACCTCCGGAGTGAAAATATGAGCCTCTCCCTGAAAGGAGCAATTTTTGATCCTTTCAGGGACAGACTCATACTTTCAAATTTTCTTATGGTAAAATAGGAAAATTTGAAAGCAAAAAACTGTCAAATGAGTCCCTCATCAATTTATCATAATTCAGTTATAAATAAATCAATGGAGTAATTTTTATACGTTTTTTCATTTATGCCTATCAAGAAAGACTCAACACACTGTTTCCGTATTTATAATATTTATAGAAGAGATCAATACAATTATTTCTTTCTTTGTGCACGTGTTAAGAGTCATGGCCACTTTTTTTCACAAAGTGCTCATTACAGTTGGAAATTTTGTTCAATATAATTTGAATCTAATTGCAATACTTTGTCCACCTCACACAAATAAATAATTAAATATTTCTTTTGTTCGAGTGTATTTTATTAATTTCCCATTTACCGAAGAAAATTTTGATTTCAACATAACCGTGATTTCTCGTGAAATTACAATTTGTGTTCCGAGATTAATCGGTAAAACATATTTTAATGATCGAAAACAATCCAGATTAGATTTTATTCTTATAAAACATAGTGACAGGAGACGTCTATCTCCATTTATCCATAATGAGGATTTTGCAAACAACGAGCAAGGAAGTTCTCAAATGATTGCAGAAAGAAGAATATTTGCTCATTACAACATAGTACTCAGAAAATGGATGTATGTATGATTTCTTCAAATTGGATTGAAAGTTGGAATGCTCACTGTAAACCTCAGACTTTCCTTCTCTAGACTTTTACCTGAGTAACCCTTTAAAATTATTATAGAAACCAAAAAAAATTAACAAATATGAGTGTTTGACGTTAAGATGCTAAATGGTGCCGCACGCATTGAACATATTTTGTAAGAGTCGGCTTCTGTTCCAAAACGGAATATCCTCTTGATGGAATTTTTGAAAAAACATATTTCAACCAAACGACTATTATGAATATCAGAAAATACTGCGTACCTTTTAAAGGGAGTGTTCCAAACAGCATCCATAGAACATCGCCTAAATGTATTTTTACACTTTTCAAAAACATATGTGAGTTTTCATGAGAAAATATGCAACGAAACTACAAAAGACCAGTGAGGATAGGAGTAAGATTCATACCTGCAAATCCCGAATGATTACATATTATAGTCTTTGCATAATAAATAACAGGGTAATTTAATATATGCTAATCAATCTAAAAAATACCCTTGACAGAATGTAAAGGTTGAGTAATACCTTTACATTCTGTCAAGGTATTACTCAACAGAGTAATACCTTGACAGAATAATTAAAAAACAAAACGAATTAAATCATTTCTTATGCGAGAAAAAATTCTATAATTTAAATATAATCAGGAAATCATCGGATCACTTCAAATATACTGTATATATAGAATATTTATATATACAGTATATTATTAGTAGCTAATTACTATTATAAGGAAAATACTAGCCATACATAAAAAATAAAATTAATAAACCCAAACTAAATTCTTCTAAATTCCATAAATCTCCTATAGGATATAGATTCATTACGTCTTGTAGGAATAGTTATTCCACGCTTCCACATAAAAACTAGAATCTTAATAAACATTATATTAAGCAATATAGGTACGACTAGAATAATTCTCAATAATAATCCAATATTAGAATATTGAAATACTAATAACAATACAATAGAACATATAAATACTTTCGACTTTAAAAATCTATTTACCAGTATTTCACACAACAGTTTAAAAACAGTGTTTAATAATTATTACAAAGAATATAAAAATATATTACCTTGCAAACAGAATTACTGGGAAGGGCTATTAAATTTATGTAGATTCAAGAGTTACATTTTTAATAGCAGTAGTAAAAAAAAACAACATATAGGTATGGCAATGGGAGGTTGTAGTTGTTGCCTTGCAGCCAACCTCTATCTGCATCATTTTGAGCAAAACTTTAATACTAACTGAATACTTAAAATTATATCGATAATTTAATAGTGATAAAGAAACCTAACTTTCTTACAGAAGCTATTAACTATTACCCTCCAGATTTAGAGATAGAGTGTACTAATAAAAATAGTACAAAAAAAGCTACATAGATTATAATACATTGTATACTAAGGTATACGATAAACGTAAAGAATTTGGATTTAAAACAAAAAAAACTTACATACTGGTATTCTAAAATTTCTAAACGAATACACAGAAATATCACAGTTTCTGTTCTGAATGCATTAGACTGAGTAAAATATGTAACAATGACTATAATATAATAGACACGCTTATTAAATTTAGACCTAAGTTTCTTGATAACGGATATCCAGATTATTTTATAGCTATAAACCTTTTAAACATTTGCTTTTCATTTTTTAATTAGCTATAAACCTTCATAAAGCCGTTTTCATAGCTATTAACAAATGGCATAATAATATAAACCCATATTACTTTATAGCAAAAGTATTTTATACATACATAACACAAACTACTTAATTTTTATACAGTGTATTGCAAAAAAATCTGGTTGTGTTTGTTGAAGAGTTGGAGGCAGTTGCCTAAATATATACTGTGATAAATTTGTATATTTTTCTGCTGGTTGTTAAATAAATTTTCGATTCATGGAAGATAAATGTAAAGTGCATATGGTAGGCAATTTATATCAGAAGGGGTGGAAAGTAAACGAAGCTATTATGATAATCTTTGTTTGTCGCATACCTAGGGAAAATAATAAAGTGTACCCTGAACCCCAGATTAAATGTTATGTCCCTCAGGGGACACAGGAAGTGTACTCTGAACCTCATACTACTTTAATAATCTGACGTCATATACAGATTGATGCCAGGAATCAAATTCCATTGGATAATGTAATAACCAATAAACTGGTATGTTCTTTTCGATTGAAACCTATATAAACTGGTCAGTTGAATCTCAAAAATCACTTTGCTTTAACTTTAACTTTGATCAGATCGATGATGTCTTCAGATCTTTTGGATACAATGGGTAAGTCAATATGTCTATATTCCATGATTTTCAATAATTCATTACTATTTTAACTTAATGAATTTTATTTAAAGGAAACAGGCCAATATAATTTATATTTTCTTTACAGATAACGCTAAAGTTGTAGCGGCTATGTGTTATCGAAAAGGAGCTGTTCAATATACCATGGACGGACAAGTAAATACATCCTTCGAGTTCGGTTATTTCAAAATATCACTTGATAAATATCATTCGAAACTTATTCTTAGGATTAGTATACCCTTTTGCTGGATTGAGCCTTTCAGGTAAGGATATTATATTATATAAATCGCTTACTAAACTCTAATATCAACATTATTTTCTGAAGCATGTTTTCCTTTTATTGTCCCCGAAATATTAAGTATTGTCAACAGTTTGTGTGAACATTTGATTACGAGGAAGATTGAGTAGGCAAGTGTTTCATCAAACTTTTAAATTAATGTAACGGTTATTTTCGCATGGTTCTGAAAAATTGGATTGAATTAGGGAACTCATTTATTGTCTAATAATTTTCAGAAAAGACACTTTAAATGATGAACATTTTAGAATATTATATATAAGTTATCATCTGTATAGATCAAATTCTCACACTGCGTAGTTTCATTATATTCATTTGTCGTGCACATTTTTTTCAAAATAATTTAGTTTTCGAAAACGGTTCGCACATCTATTCAACAACTGTCTTTCCTCAATTAAAATTGATTATTATATTTAAGAGTGAAATACATTTCTGAATATTATTAATTTTAAAAATTTAACGTTTTATAGGGTAATGGATAGCAATTCAAGAGGCAGAGTATTCCCACTCGTGATAATCATTCAGACATTGTAATTCCACTGAAATCACCAACAAGACCATTCCTTTGAAGTCCTTTGGGTATTCCAGTGAATTAGACTTCAGCACAACTCCTGATGATGAAATGGATGCAGACAGCAAACAAAATGACAAAGAATGCAGTTCCCATGTATATACCAATACCTCCAAAAGCTCTCTTAAAATTCTTTTCCTTGTCATAATCAGTAATTGAACATGAATGCGTGATCGTCGTCACAGAAATATTGATATTTTCTAAATTAATTTTCTTTTAGCCATCCAGTCGCTTTACTCTCTGCCTTCCAGGAGCACTATGAAATATATGCTCGTGGATGCAGAGAGGTTTCTCCTGGAAAACCAAAGAGAATAGTCCTCTGATATGGTTGGTACCTTGTCGTGGTTCAGAGGCTTTTAACTAAAACCAACCGCCATCTTCCTTCAAATATATCGGCAATTGCTGTGATACTTGTTATAGTTTCTTCCAAAATTCTTTCCCAAGTCACATCTTTCTTTCCCATTCTTTCCCAAGTCATATCTTCATAAACAACGGTAACTTTTTCTTGAAATCAACGGCTTTCTGGTTAAAAGTAAACTTAATACAATCTAATCTAAACTTGAACACCTGTAATTTGAAATTATGACCGCTATTTCTGGAATTCTTTATAACATAGTGACAGTGTGTTTTTTGTCTGGCAACACTCGAGGTTTTTCTAACTGTGCGTTGTTACACGGTATAAGGGCAGGGTGTTTATTTTGTGAGGGTTGTTGTACTTCTGAACATTTAGCCTGGGGAAGGCCACCAACATTCCCACTTTCTATCACTGCCTCCGGGAAGCTGGTCTGGACTGTAGGAGAAAATAGGTGTGGAGGGGCGAACCTTGGGTAACCTAGTCCTCCAGGGCGAGCCCTGGAGGACTTTACTTATATAAAGAAAAGCACCTGGGGTGGATGGGATGTATCCAGTTATATTTAAGTAGGCGGCAAAGTAACTAAGCAAACCCTTAGCCATAATTATGAGAACTTCTTTGGACTCAGGGGAGGTTCCCACGGACTGGAGAAGTGCAAATGTATCCCCAATTCACAAAGGGAGATCGAAGTGTGACACGAGTAATTACAGACCAGTTAGTTTAAATTCTGTTTTCGGTAAAATAATGGAGTCGCTGGTTAAAGATGCATTGCAGGATCATCTAGACAGGACTGCAGCAATAATTCAGACACAGCATGGGTTTGTTAAGGGAAAGCCTTGTCTGACAAATTTGATAGGATAAAATTCCGGGTAAAATAATGGAATCACTGGTTAAAGGTGCATTGCAGGATCATCTAGACAAGACTGCAGCAATAATTCAGACACAGCATGGGTTTGTTAAGGGAAAGCCTTGTCTGACAAATTTGATAGGATATTATGATGTGGTTACAAAGGAACTGGATTCAAAAAATAATGTTGATTTCATATATTTGAATTTCGGGAAAGCTTTTGACACTGTTGCGCATGGAAGGCTATTGTACAAATTGGAGCAGAATGGTATTAAGGGTAAGTTGCTACAATGGATAAAAGGAAGGTTAAGTGGGAGAAAACAGAGGGTGGTAATCAATGTGTGCTGCTCTTCGAGGACTAATGTTATTAGTGGAGTCCCACTTGTTTCGCTGTTAGGTCCACTGTTCTTTTGTATATTCATCAATGATATTGATGAAGGTATATCACGCTTAATGTCGAAGTTTGCAGATGATAAAAAGGTTGGCAGGGTTGTTAATGACAGTAATGGCAGTGTGCTACTGCAACAGGAGCTAGATAATTTGGGCAGATGGGCTAAGAAGTGGCAACTGAAGTTTAACCTTGACAAATGCAAAGTACTGCATATGGGTATAATAACCCCAGAGAAACTCTCCTGTTTGGGGTTTACATAAAAAAAAAATATACTGACAGTATTTTTGTGTTAAAAGATAAATATTTCCTTTTGTTTTCTCACATTCTCTTAATTTAATTTTCATAAATATACAGAGTTTTTTGTAACATATACATCTGTTGTTAATATTAATAAAAATATATATTCTCCACCTACATGTACTGTCGAATTTCAGATGTGGTACTTGAGAAGCCCTACTAGGAAATATTTAATCTTGGGGACTCATGGTTCCCGATTACCTTTTATTGTTTATACCTCTAATAGTGTCTTTGTTTTGGTGTTCACTTTGGACCAACTCTTCCGGGAATTTCGCGAGGGTCTAGAGATTTTCAGGTTAAAGATTATCACGAGAATAGCAATTATGGGGAAAAGGGATACAACGGTCTTTAAAGTTTGGCATGAAAAAAATAAGTAACTGCACACCGTTAGTTCATGAACAAAAAAAATCGACATTTATCCATTCTACTCTAAAACGAAATCAAGTTGAAAAATCACAAAAGAAACATTCAAAACTGTGGTTATTAGTAGGCGAAAAGTGTTGAAACTCCCTTTAGAATTTTCTCCAAAATTGGTGGTTGTATACCATGAGAATCCATTAACAACGCTTCAATAAAGATCTGGCTAAATGCATCAATAATTGGTTGCAGATTTTGTGTAGGACAAGCATGGTTTAAGAAAATGGGAAATTTAGAGTGGAAAATCAGTATTGAAATAATAATAACATCCAAGGTATAAGGAAATTAGTAAAAAGTGTTTCGTATTTGTTTTCCGGAGAGTTCAGCTCAAGAGTGGAACTGTAATAAAATTGGTCGATTATTTAGTCCATAATTATTTAGCGAAACAATACCATTTTCCTTCCTAGTGCATTTGAAAGAAAAATTTAAATAATTGCACATGCAATAGTATACTGTATTTAATATTTTTTCTTAACAATAAAATACCGAAGATAAAACCTGCGGACTGTTTCATTTGATTATACAATAAAAGGGATATTTTTCCTGCTGCCATGTTGTCCGTTTCTGATTTTATCAGTGGAATGGATTTTTTAAGAAGAATTATGCCCGCTGCATATGTTGATCTAGTGGGTTATTTTGATTGCACGTGCGTTAGTGGAGGTTTCGGACGGGGATGCAATGATATATTTCCAACTGGTTTTTAAAATTTCTGCTCTTTTTGCCTCCAAGGCTCTGAATATTCATGATTCTACTCTAGCTGATGAAGAAAGAACTAACAACCAATGTGCATGTTGGAATTTTTCCAATTTATAGTCTGTCCATCATCGTTTGATCCCTTATCCAGAAGATGCGACTGGAGGTGGCACCAGATGAAATAAGATTGTTGAGCTTGATTCGGATTGTTTGATTTCATAGAAGAAGCGACGCATGTACTACATAACGCAACATAAACAAAAATGTCATGCCAGGGATATGATGAAGGGGATCACCTTTTACCAGACGTTTTCAGAGCAGTAACACTCTGTACAAATTGCCTGCAAAATCTGATGTTTTCATTTATTTAAATGTCTCTTTTTGTCCTTGTGATTAGGTCAAATTATTTAGTGAATAAATTAATTCTGTATTGTTCATTCAGTCGTTAATATAAAAGGTTAATCTGTGCCACTAAACTTTCTAATGTAACATTAATTTGGAATGTTGTTAAAATTGTTGTTGTTTTCCTGCTGAGAGGTGAATGCAGCCATTACATTACTGGTTGTGTGAGCAGTGGCACTACAATTCAATCAATGAAATTGATCTGAGACTATTAATATTAAGCGATTAAGGACTAATGCGATTAAGAGATTAAGCACTAACGGAAATAAGCGATTAAGCACCCATTGAAGTAGAAGTGTATGAACTAAATGATTAAGATTAATCGTCTGGTATAAAGACTGATTAGAAAACGAAATGCAAGTCATAATTCCTTATGGGTTTAGGTAATTAACTATATGATATAGGTGTAAATACATCATAGTTAACCCATAAATTGAACTACGTATTTAGTGTAAAAGGCATCGTGTTAATTGTATCTCATATTGTGGATGCCTTTACAACGCGATAGCCTATTGTCACAAAGGAGAAATAAGCGAAAGTGGCCGTAGCACCAGTAGAACACCAATCATCAAGAAAAACCAAATTGTTCAAAATATGATGTTTGTGGGGGAACCTCTTCGAACTTTGATTACGAATTGTCCTGTTTGCAATCTCGTCCACTGCCATATGAGCTTTTATGGAATTTGGAAGCTCTGGTACCGGTTCTACTTAAATTTCTAGATGGTTACATCCACAACTAGAGGCTTTCACTTTCATATTAGGAACATATTTCACGACTTCCACTTCTTCGGTCAGCAGGATGGTTATCAAATCAAAAAAGCAAATTATTATATTAGGGCCACCCATTATTTCTAATATATACCCATCCATATGTAGTAGAGTGTGTTTAGTGTCAAACGGCAGCAGGGGTTCCCCCCATCTCCGTGTGCTATACATTGTGGGTGTGAAACAGAACACTGTCAATGCCAGAGGTTTAAAAGTGTACGATTTTGTATTTGTGTAGTGTCGTGTACCGTTGTTCATCTGGTCATTTAGCCGCTGGGCCCCTAATGGGACCCAACGTTGCCCCACTCCGCCCCGTGGAGGCAGACCAGGTACACCATTATTATAGTTATTTACTCTGGCAGGTCCTGCCACCTAACTTCCTGAGATGTCAGTGGCAACGACCTAAATAAAAATAAATAAATAAACGCTATAGATAGGGGTCAGCCAAAACAAAGGGAGTACTAGTTGG